>NC_141062.1:37696272-38071492 GCF_041138505.1 Cibotium barometz
GCATAACAGGCATGCTGAAAACCTGAACGAGCACGACTAGACATAGGTGCATCAATTTTACTATCACGCAAGGTTTGCACCAGCCTTTTAGGCATACCTCTAGCCTACTCATTTTCAGCCCTATCCTCATAAATTACATCCTGTAAATCTGCATCAGAAATAGGCTGATCTACCTGCATAGGCTGAATATTTACCTCATTAGGACTTACATTTGAATTCCCACTTGTAAACAGAGGCAACAACGTATCAAATACATCCCGTGAGCTCACACCTGTCTCTTTGGTCAAAGGCTGCATAGCATCTTCCACAAAAACAACATCTCGACTAATCAAGATACGCTTTGATTGCGGATGATACAATCTGTAACCCTTGCTCTCAGCAATATAACCAACAAAAATGCATTTGACAGCCTTATCATCCAATTTTCTACGTTGTTGCACGGGCACTAAAGCATAGGCCAAGCAACCAAAGACACGCAAGTGACCAATAGAAGGCTTCCTGCCATGCCAAGCTTCGTATGGAGTAACAGACTGCAAGGCCTTAGTGGGACACCTGTTGAGTACATATGCAGCACACATGTTAGCCTCAAGCAAAAACGTATGTGGCAAAGCTTGGCTCTTGACCATACATCATGCCATCTCCATAAGTGACATATTTTTCCTATCAGCAACACCATTTTGCTGAGGGGTATACGGCACTGTACATTGGTGTTTTATCCCACGACTAGCCAGAAATGCATCAAACTCTTTACACGTACTCCCCCCCCCTCGATCAGAACGGAGGGTGCCCACAGTACATTTTCAACCCATAAGCAAAAACTATTTGAAGCACAAAAACACTTCGGACTTTGCCTTCAGTGGATATATCCATGCATGCCTTGAGTAATCATCAATGAAAGTCACGAAGTAAAAGTGTTTACCAAATGACGGAGTTTGCATAGGCCTACATACATCACTATGTACAAGTTGCAATTTGCGAGTGGCCTGCATAGAACCATCCTTTGGAAACGCAAAACGCTTCATTTTGCCCAAAATACAGCCTTCACAAACATGTTTCAATGGTGCCTCAAGAGGGGGCAATGAAGCAACCATATCAAATTTCTGCAAACGCAGCAAACTAGCAAAGTTTAGATGACCAAAACGAGCATGCCATAGTTTTGCATCTGAAACTGCCTTTTCATCAGAAACTGCATTTGCTGAATCTTCCACACACTTGTCATAAGAAGTGAGCCTATACAGCCCATGAAACAAGGTACCAGATGCAATAATCGTATCACCAGAAGTCAAATCATGAACAGTACATCTGTCATTCACAAATTTGACTACAAATCCAAGTCTAGCAAGCGCAGAGATAGACAATAGATTCTTCTTTATCCCTGGCACATACAAAGCATCTGAATGTGTGAAAGCGCTGCCATTTGCAGCAGTAAGCATAATTTTACCAACGCCCTTCACTGGGTAAGAAGCATTATTGGCACATGTGACAGTATTCCCATTAGGGACAGCCTCAAGACAAGTGAACATATCACGATGCGAGGTAATGTGCTTTGTAGCACCACTGTCAAAATACCATATATCAGAGTCAACAGAAACTGCCAAACATGCATCATGTACAGATGGGTCATAATGGCAATACACGCTAAACGCCCATCCTGTATCCTGCACAACATTTGCAGAATCTGCATTTGTAGAAGCATCCGCTATTGTGGCTGCATTTGACTCTTTCTTCTTTGCCTCTTTAGCCTTTAGCTTAGGGCAATTCTTAATGACATGATCAGTTGCCTTACAATAGTTGCACCTGATTTTTTTCTTGCCTTTATTAAGAGCCTTCTCAGACCTATTGTTGCTACCTGTGGAAGGAGAAGAAGTTGCAGACCTACTAATAGGAGAAGAAACAGTGGAAGGGGTTGCCTTACCACTTCTTCTCTGCTGGGCAGCAACAAATGCCTGATCAACTGCACAGTGCCTAGCCGTGTTTTGCCTGGACTGCGCTTCTTGCAAGAGCTTGTTGACTAAAGTATCATACTTGACAACATCAGGTCTGTCCTCAGTAACAAGTCTCCACGTGGAAGCAAAAGTCTGATATGACTCAAGTAAAGTATCAAGAACAGTCTGCACAAGAGAATGATCAGGAATAATCTCACCTGCAGAAATCAACTGTTCCTTGAGATCTCAACAAGAAAACATTCATGTCATCATCTTCCTGCATAATCTTCGATTTTAACTCTTTACGCAAGTAAGAGATTTTCGCCTCGTTACGACCTGCATACAAACCAGCTAGAATATCCCAAGCCCGCTATTTTAACTGAATGAATATGTGAAGTGATGTTACATTTGACAAAAAGTGCAATCAAGGCATGAGCTTGCGCATCTTTACCATCCTAACAAGCTTGTTCAGCAGCAGTGGGTAAAACAGCAGCAACAGTAGAGCTGCTAGAACCTTCAATCACTATAAACCACATTTAAAGGATATTCCTCTTGAATTCCTTTAATCCAATCACTATAAACCTCCATGATTAATGTTAAAGTGCAAGCCCACATTTAAAAGACATTCCTTTTATCCTCACACCAATTCAAAAATACCCACCTCAACCCACTAGAACATCTAACATGAAAGTTGATACTGGGTTCAACTTCAAACATGTTTCTTTAATCACTTATCACTAATCACTCTATTAACACATAAATATACAAGCAAGCACTTAACCAACACATGGAAGACTTAACGAGGCAATGACTATGATGTAGTATTCCTTCATTAATTGTTAATCACACTCTTGAATGGGCTCTTACTTCCCTACCTCTTCCTACGTACAAATATATATAAAGATAGTTCACATTTCTAATTAGCTGATTGGTAGGTGCTTACTTCTCTACCTCTTCTTCACCTGTATTAACACTCTATCCACACTAATCCACATTCATAAGGTTCCCAATGCAACTCAACTAAAATTATGGGCTTAATTAGTTAAATGGGGCACTCTTTTTGTCTAATTATTTTTGGACTAAACCTCCATGATTAATGTCAAAGTGCAAGCCCACATCCTTGCTAGTGCATTCACTACTACCACGTTGTCCTTGCCCAATGATATCTCAAAATCATAACTTTGAGGAGCGACTAGCCACCTTTTTCTTGGGAGAGAGGTTTGGTTGGGATAGGAAAATTTCAGCACTTGTTAAATTTGCAGCAATGTGATGAGCTATGGTGGATCAAATGCTAGAATCAACATCATTAACAAAGAGATTAGATGATGATTAAGATAAGATTAGTGATAGCTAAATGTAGGCATGGATAAAAAAAACCAACAAATTCTCATTAGGCCAATGCCTCAATTTATAGAGTTTACATCCAAGCATCTAATCCCACTATCTCTCCTTGATTCATCCCCTCTTTTGCTTGATTCTCTCCACCTCTTCCCAAAATATCTCCACACATCCTAAATCTTCTCATGCTACCCTTTATTCTCTCCCTGTAGATAGCTCTCACCTTTTCACAGCTTCTCACTCATTTACAGATTCTCTTTTACAGCCTCTTGCTAAGGGCTTGTTCCCGCACACACACCCTATTCACTTGTATATTTCAACAACTCTATGGTCACTTCTCATCTTAAAATGGGCACCATAAAGGTAATGATGCGAGTTCTTTCTCATAAACATGCAATCCCATCTCCTTGTTTGGTAAGGTTTCTACTCTCAAATGAAATGACTCCATGCTATTATGTAAGTAGATATTTAAGTTAATTTAAAAAAAATCGACAATGGAATCCCAAAATAAAGTTTCCCTCTTGAGAATATCGGCAAGTGGTGCTGCTATTAATGCCTACTGCTTCATAAATCTCCTACAGAAAAAAGATAATCCCAAAAATCCTCTTAGTTAAGTAGATTTTCTTAGTGTGGGTAATATTTGCCACACGCCACTTTCTTTGGATCCACCTTTATGCCATTCTCTCTCCAAAAAAAGCCTAAGATACTCCACTTCATTGACTATGAATGTGCATTTTCTCTCTTTTGCAAAAATCTTGTTGCAAAAATCTTGTGCATTCTCATCACCTTAACACTTGCTTTACATGAAACAAATGCTCCTCCTTGTTCTTTCTATATATCAATGTGTCATCAAATACTACTAGCACAAACTTGAATAGAAAAGGAGCTAATACTCTACTCTATTCTCATCAATGCTTGGAAAGTGGCCGGTGCATTTGTTAGACCATAAAATGAAACAATCCCCTTTTCAGTCCTAAATGCGGTCTTCTCTTTATCACCCTCCTTCATCATTATTTTATGGTATACTAATCTCAAATCAATCTTAGTGAAGACTTTTTCTCCCTTGAGCTTATCTAAGAGATCATCAATACGTAAAATAGGGTAACTATCCTTGATGGTGACCTTATTCAAGTCACGATAGTTAATGCACATGTGAAAGGACCCATCCTTCTTCTTCACCAATAGAATGTGAGAAGAAAATGGAGATTTTGAGGGTTAATAAGACCCATGGATCTTGCACTTGCTTTATGACTTCTTCTCTTTCCACCTTGGACAATCAATAGGGAGGCTTGTTGACAGGGCCTTTGTATTCGGTTCAAGTACGATAGCATGATCAATCTCCCTCTTGGGCGGCAAACTGGCATTTGAAAAATGTCTTCAAACTTCTTAAGAAGGGATGTTATGTCTTTGTATATGTGTTGTCCACTACTTTTCATCCCGTCTTGGGAAAAATGCAACACATAGGTAGTGGCAAGAGTCTTGGGTTCCCTTTTTAGTTGTTTTGGGTTGATCAAAGAGAGATTCTTTGAGTGATTTCAACCAGCAAGTACAACTTACTATCCATGATGTTCAAAGCTCATGATCCCTTATTTTTAAAGGTTAATATGGGAGTCACCAAGTGAGAACCAATCACACCCCATTATCATATCAACAATAGGACCCATGTCTAATACCACTAGATCACCTTCCCAAGTGGATGAAGAGGATAAAGCCACCATGATAGAAGGGCATGCCATCCTAGTTTCCTCTCTTTCTCCATTGGCCACTTAAACTTGGAAGGTTATGGTGGGTAGCTTCATTAGACTGAGCTTGAGAGAGTTAAGAGATTTGGAATTCATGAAGCTATGGGAACTCCTTGAATCTACTAAAATGTGAGTAACTTTCCCATTCAAGTGAGATGGATCAGAATAAAATGTAGATGGCCTTAGATCCTTTATAAAAGGCCTCCTAGCATCCATCATAAATCCAAATGACAAAGTCTTGATAGGATCCTCTTGCATAGTTTTCTTGCCTTTTCTATGACCACATCATAAGATGCTTCATGCATAACTTGTTTGCCATCATGAACACCACTAATTCTTCCTTTATTGGAATCTCCATGGTGTCAAATTATGGGTTGAGCTAATTTATCCTCCATATCTCCCATTTTGGTAGTCATTGAATCAAATCTTGACTTCTTCAAGTTATGGTTGATGGTATCCAACCTCTCCATAAGGGGTTTGAAATTAAGTCTTTCCACAAGAGCCTGTAGAAGAGTGTTGTAGGATATTTCTTGTGAACCTTGAGGAGTATGCTTATGAACACTTTCCATGTTCACTTCATCCTCAACTCATCTTGAGGCTTGACCCATCAATTTGAGAAGTGTGTTTGTGAGTACTTCCCACATTCAAACACTCTTCAATCTCTTCCATAGTGTCCATGGTGCCATGCTCAATCAACTATCCTCCTTCCATGTCCTCCATTGTAATGGGAAACTTCTTGAGCCTACCTTTTGGCTTGCCGGCCATAATAGGACTATTTTGGAAAAATTGAGATAAGATGAGGTAGGAGTGTCAAAATTGGGCAACCTAGGACTCTTTAGAAAGTTTTTTTGATGAGAAAAAGGCTACAATGGTGGTTTATGATGATCAGTCCATAAAGGTTGGGACTAAATTATGGTTTTTTATTTAGGTGTATAACGTGGCCAAAAAGTGTCCAAAAAGGTATCAACAATGCATACCACATGCATAGGCAACCATTACCACCTCAATTGCACTTATTGCCATCAAACCACATTTTCCATTACCATTGTTGGTCTTTGCATTGCACAATCCCCATCCTTTGGTACATGCATAGTCAATCCATTGTCCCTTGTTTGCATAAACCCAATGCCAAGTGATCCAATTTCTGATTCAATTTGAGTAGAATTGTCCCTTGTTTGCATAAACCCAATGCCAAGTGATCCAATTTCTGATTCAATTTGAGTAGAGTGTCGATGATGAGAATTTTCTTGCCGATCTCCTAGCCAAGCCTTCTCACCCCCTACCCTAGGTTTAGAATCCGATGGGAAAGTATTGAGGCCAAGTCTTCACACCAATGTACCTAATCCCCCTCCTTACTGCGTTTTCAAAAGTACTCATGGAAGAGAGTTCAAGACATGCTCCCCCATGGCCTCTCCACCAATGCCAAGGGTACCCTCAATATGCTAGATTCTAGTGCTTGTTTGGAAATGAACTTAATAATTGAATTGAGAACCTAGCAATGTATAGAGTGTTTGAGGGCTTACAATTCAAAGCATGTACTTATGCTCATGTAAAGTTACAAAACTTTAGCATGCACTCATGCTTGCATTATGCTCCTTGTTTCCTTTCTTCACCAAACGCCATTGATCCAAAGATTGCAATAGTTATCCAAAAATAGAGAGGAAATACAATGCCCTCACCAAAGCTTAACAAATAGAGAGGAAATACAATGCCCTCACCAAAGCATAACAAATGCAATTCATATTTCTCAATCCACTTTTCCATCACAGAAGTGTGAAGAAGTCAAAATGTAATGACCTTTTTGCGCATGGACTCATCCATCTTTCGAATGCGTCCTTTTCCATGTGGCACATGTGACACCATTCGTTCATTCTCATTGTTATGCATGAATCTGGGGATAGATGGATCAATTAGTTTCAAATATTCAGAGATGTATACAAGGGATTCTTGCACCAACCATCCCTTTGCCATACTTCCTTCTGGCCTTGCCATTTGTCCTACAAATCCCTTCAAGGTTTTCATGAAGCATTCAAGAAAGAACATCCACCGACTATGAACAACGCTACATATAGCCATATCATCCACCAAATGTACTAGAAGGTGCAATTGAGTTGTGAGTATGCCTCTTGGAAAGCTTTCTTTAATCATACACACTGCCTTAATTGACTCAACTCGAGTCTTCTCAATGGAATTTGGATGAATCTCCTTTGACACTATCCACCTATTCAACGAAGGAATAAATGATAAATTAAATAGATAATTTCAAAGCTATATGTTATACCAAATGCACAAATCTATAGTTTTGATTGGAACTCACCTTGCCAATACACCTAATTTATAGATGGCATTCTGAGCTTTCTCTTCTCCGCATCCACCAATTGATATTAGAAGTATGAACTAGTGATCTCAATTTTTGAAAACAATAAAAGATCAATATAGAGTCCACACAACATAAACCGAGGAGTGCCCAAAAATAGATATAGTTGTGTACGTACCTACATCATCTTGTGCCAATTATGACCATAAAATACACTGAAACATATGTTGAATGTGAGGTATAATAGGAAAGCGGCTATATACCTTTTGTGAAATTTTTGCACCCTATAAATCCTTTCCTGAACGATCCTCTGCACAAATTGGACATTGCATAACATTGGTAAAGGTATCCCTAAATAGTACACAATCATTATGACATGCATGAATTCTAGTGTAATCCATACCAAGCTTTGAAAGTATTCTTCAAGCACTTCTACTTGCGGGCATCAAATTGTTTATTGGAAGCATCTTCTTTAATAACTGGAGTAGGCTATTCACACTATTATCGCTCCATCCATGTAAGGTTCCTCCCTCCAGATTTTGAGATGTAAAGGTGTAAAAACCTCCCCTTCAGTTTTTGTAATCATCCTCTATTTCAGAATGCAAGAAAATATTATTTTCCCTTGTTTTTAGCCTAGAGAGAGAAAATATTCTAGAGAGATATAATATAAAGTTGAGATATTTTTGGATACAAAGTTTCACCTAATATCTAAGATGAATTCCCCTAAAACAGAAGTTCAAAAAGAATTTTTCAATGTGCATTAGAAATTAATTGAATATGTGTATAAGAGACCTTAGCCTAAGGGTCCACATTTTCAAATGTTTTTGATTAAGGTCCAAATAAGGTTCCAAAGGGCCAATAGGATTAATCCAAGTGTTGGGATGACAGAAATACAAAGAATAAAAGAAAATCCCCCAAAAATGAGTAAATGCTCACATAAGATGAAGAGTTGAACAAGTATTGGGTTTATTAGTTAAAAATTAAGGTTTATTAGTAAAAAAATCAAATTTTGACACCTCAGTAAGGAGGGAAGGGCTCATGAAGGAGGCACCTTTTTTTCATCATTACCTTGCATTTTTAATTCAAAAAAATGAGATATTTTTATCTCTCCTCTCTCCTCCTGCTCTGCAAACTGGATCAAAAAGTGAGCCAAACTGGTCCAAATCTTGTCCAAACTAGATCAAACTGAAGCTGGAAACCTCTAGAACCTAGTTGGACTTGGTTAGTGGCCTCCCTCACCTATAAATAGACCCTCATTCCTTTGTATTTTCATCTTTGAGTAATTATCTTCATTTTAGTGTAATTATATTATCCCTCTATTTTGCCTCTACTTTTGGAAGCTTTGGAGCTTCACAATTCTCCATCCTCTCTTGGAGATTAACCTCCCCAATTTGGTGGCCAAAGATTTCTTTGTGGGCTTCACTTCTTTCTTTAAAGAATCAAGCCAAAATCAAAGGTAAGCCTTAATCCAATGGTTTTTCTATCTTTCTCAATGGTTATCTCCTTCCCAACCCCTCTAATGCTTGGGAAGCTTTCAATTAGATGATTTTTTCTTGAAATCAAGCTTTCTAATGATTCATAATGTTTAAATGGTTTAATACTAATCTTTACGCTTAATTATAGTGTTTTTATTAGTAAATCTCTCTTTTTGGAAAGATTAATCATCTTTATGGTTGGATCCTTGTTAAAAGGATGGTTCTTAATGATAAACTCATTATCTTAAACAAAACTCTAGGCTTGACAAGCTAGAGAAAAAGATTAGGTGTTTTTATGATTTAATCTAGTTAAAAATGATGATTAATTTCTTTAAGCTTTTTTATGATTAAGAAAAATCATATTAATTCATTTTAAGTTGAAAGAGGGTTATGCTAATATTTTTGGAAATGAGGAATGGATATTTAAGAATAATTAAGAGATTTAATCATAATTATGTTATGTATGCATAATAAAATTTTAGTTTAAAAGAGGAGTTCCTATCACATTTCAATTATGAGAATTTATTTAAGATTAAGAAATTGAACATTATCTGAAATTGCAGAGCAAAGCTATGGCAAAATTTTTCAGAAAAAAAGATGAATCTTATTTTTATGCATAAATTTAATAAAGCAAAAAGAGAAATTTCCATTATATTCTAGGCATAGATATTTTTATGCTCAAAGAATGATTTTTGTCATATTTATGAAAAATACTTTTATAGTATTTATGCATAATTATTTAAATAGAGAAAAGAGAAAATTTTTTAATATTTATTTTTACATGCATAAAAATTTAGATGCAAAAAGAGAAATTCCCATGATATTCTAGGTACAAACATTTTTAATATTAAAAGAGGAATTTTTGGCATATTTCAAAATATGGGTATTTTTTATTTATTTAAAAGTGGAATTTTGAGTATTATTATTTCTTAGAAAATATAAGGAAGCTATGGAAAAATTTATATCATTAGAGAATGAATTTATGCATAATAAATTTTATGCTAAAAGTGAAGTCTTGAGCATTATTCAATTGTCAGAAAAACAAAGAAGGTTATACACAAATTTTCTAGAATCATTCAATTTATGAGAATTAAGGAAATGATTCATTTAGATGAATGGATGTGAGTGGATGTGAATGAATGTGAATGGATGTGAATAGATGTGATTGGATATGGAATGATGTGAATGGATGTGATATGATGTGAATGGATGTGATTGGATATGGAATGATGTGAATGGATGCGATATGATGTGAATGGATGTATGAATGATGTGAATGGATGTAGGACGATGTGAACGGATGTAATTGGATATGGAATGATGTGAATGGTTGAGAATGGATGTAGGATGATGTGAATGGATATGGAATGATGCGATGTGAATTGATGTAGAAGAATGTGGAATAATCAGAAATGATGTGGAATAATGGGAGTTTGTTGGAAACTGTATTTGTATATGAAATCTATTTTTAAAGATTGTTTTCTGTCAAGAATGCTGGGGAAGCATTTTGACTATCTTGTCGAATAAGGTCGTGAGAGGACCTAAGTGAAAAGGTTGCAACAACAGCTGACGGAGAGTTAATGAAGGACGTCTCGTGTAGCAAGGTCGATCGAGGTCGTCTTGACCAGCCTCCTCGGTTTCGATTAAAATGGTGAGCTTTTGGTAACGGTGGATAAGGGACCAAGGAAGCGGCCTATCAGTGAAGCGCTAGATGACCTCTGAAGGAGCCTAGAGGGTGCTGACCATATGGTGCTCGGTCGCCCAGGATACCCACGTGTCCGTCGGGGAAGAAAATGAGTTAGAGTTGTTTTCTGAACACGAGCATGGATCTAATTGATTGACCTTACTGGTCTTCAACGGAGGAGTTCATGGCTCTTTTACATGGATCTTGTTGTTGCATCTAGCTGATCTTCAACAACGGAGAGTCCATATAGATTTTATGTGATTATATTCCTACCTACTATGGGCTAGGGACTATTAAAAAGGCCCCTGTGTGAGCAAGTGGTGAGCGTTCTAGTTGCCAATCATTAGGGGGCATTTGGACATATTTTGGTCCTTTTACTAATGAAAATAATTAGCAACGGACCAATAGGAATAGAGGATTGTGCACATTTGGTCTCCTTTGAATATAGGGAGGGAGACTAGGCTATAGGGAGGGGGACTAGGCTATCAGTACTAATAATTACACTTGTTCCTTTAAAAAAGTAGGGGGTTTAGGGTAGGTATGGTCCCACCATTTTTGTGGCTCAAAAATCCTTAAAATTTTGAAATTTTTGAGATCCCCCCAAAACTCACATTTCCTCCCAAAAACCCATCTCAAATTTCATTGTAATAAAAAATTTCATTTTCAAGTCCTCTTTCCCTCTTGAACATCCAAATTAAACTCTTCCTCCCTTTCTCTTCCATCTCTATCTCATTTGCCCAACCCTAATGAAACCATCAAAGCCTGAAACCCTGAACTTTCTCCTCCATCTTAATCTCCCTCCCTTCTCGGAGCTCCATCTCTTTCATCTTCAAGGCTGCCGTAAAACCCTAGTCTGCACATCTCTTTCCTTTTTACTCTAAACCTAACCTTTCTACTCTAGCTTCCAAGAAGATATGGCCGCACCAAGAAGACCAAAAGATGAGATTGAGGAGATATCCTTGCACAGCAAGAAGGACGATGATGGTGCTTGGGTGGGAGAGGCATTTCATAAGAGCGCTTGGGCTTATCTGCAGCCTACTGCGATTGCAGCAGCCTATTGCAATCGGGCCTCATCGAGTTCGACGACGAAATGTACTGGAGCACCATTGGAAAGGTCGTTTACAAGGCTTCAAGAAGGCAAGCAATGGAAAACTAGTGGCCACGGTACATAATGTTTACACAGCACGAGATATCTATCTTTGCCATACAATTGTAAGTATCGCACGTAGAAAGGGGCATGTGAGATTTTTTGACAGAGATGTTTCAATCTAAGTCAACATATTTCTTGTTTTCTGATATTTTTTCTTCAAACATGGTAGAGGAGCAGCCATTGGAAAGCCTTACCGTAACATTTCAAGCATTGTATGATGCAGACATTGGTCAGGCAATGTTTTCTTGTAAAACAAGTGCAGAACTTCTTAAGGAAAAGGTCTTCTTTTACCGGCACTCCTATTTGGTGCCAAAGTAGGACGGTGGGTTTGGTAAGCTATAGATAATCACATCTCCACCCCTATCTTCTATAGAATGGCCAATTCCAGATGCTTGGACTCTAATGGTTATGAAATCAAAGATGCTTTGTGATATATATGGGTCTTTGAAGTTTGCAAAGCCCTCTCAATCTCTGAGTCTTAGGGTTGGTTGAGAAATTTCCACTCTATATCCTTTTTCAATTCAAGACATAGAGTTTCAATCAATGCAATCACCCTCTTACATGCCCTAAAGTCAACGATATAAAGAATGACTTATAATCAACAATTAGGAAGCAAGAAGGAAACGATATAAAGTATAATGACTTACAATTTAGACTATCCATGCATTCCGAGAAGGCTATTCATAAAAATTGTCCGGCATTTTACCACATTTATTAAACAAGAAGACCAGTGCCCTCTGAAATTGAGAAAGTAAACAAAAAATATAAGAAACCTAACACAGGCAACTAATAACTTAAATTCCATCAACAGCTTGAAATCCAAAGAAAATACATATTTCTCTATATATGGTAGCACAACAAAGCAGGTACCCGAACTAACTTCATGGAAATAAGGAGCAAGGTCCTCATCAGACCTTGACGGGTCAATCAGGATAGTTGATACCAAAGGATCACAAATATATACTTGCTTTGCCTGGTCAAAAGCTCTTTCAACAGTACCCTACAGATTGACTTAAAAACATTAGGAAAGGGAAAAAGAAATCAAAATAAGAAAGCATGCAAAAAAAGACGAGGAGTACACACCTTAAACAAGTAAGCACAATACTGTCACATTGATCTCTCTATTCTTTTCAACGAGCATATAAACATCTGTTGGAGCGATATGGAGGTACTTCTCCTGCTTGGTGCTGTACAAAACATTGCATATAATGTGACCAGGCACCGCCTTAAGTCTGTCATTATTCTCTCCCTCCAACTTTAGAAGGTTTTCTGCCAAATCATCCCTATCGACATTCTCTTCTAATAATGTCTCCTTTCCCTTCAGATCCTCCCCCTTTACAAGCCTCTTAAGCCCTTGTGGACCTAGTGTTGTCACCTCTTCAATAACCACCTTATCAGAAGCCCTGCTCCTCTAAAGTAGGAGAAATGGAGAGGATTTCTGCTACCTTCCTATCCCTGAATGGTAGAGGTCGTATGAACTTATTATACCTATACCTAACTCTGCTTACTAATGTCATGTCCTTGTCCATTAGTGTGACCCTCCTGGCATGGGTAGCACAAATGTTACTATCATTTAATAAGTATATAAGGAAGTCCTCACATGACTCTAGAAGACATGCGACGGTGCTCCTCTATCATTTAAAGTAACCTTTCCACTTTATTCTGTTGCTTATGGATCTGACAATCCTCAAGAAAGGAGCTTTGGGATGCGGAGATTGACAGCCGCCTGCACCTTCCTTATCTCCGCAAACATTTTTCTTTGCCTCTGCAAAGTGACCCTGGCCTTTGAAATGTTCCTACTGGTGTTGGGTTTTTGACATTAGGAAGTATAGGTTCACTTAAGACATCCTTTGGAATTTTCTCTAGAATATCTGGAACCAGAACTGGATTCGGCACTGGATCGGGCGCTGGATCTAGCTCTGGCACTGAAACTCTCCTGACGGTCTATTTTGTGCGCGCCATTACAGCACTAGAAAAGAGAAGGCAGAGTAATTAGCCAAGTCACACGACCACCATCCACCGCGTGATAAGGGGAATCCAAATCTGGACCACCGTTCTTTTTGCACGGTGAATGAAATAAGAACTTATCAATAAAATTTTCAGACCCGTCCACCACGGAGCGATATTTCAATTCGAAAATATGGAGAATAGATATATCGCACGGTGAACAAAACAAGGACTTATCAATAAGATTTTCAGACCCATCCACGGAGTGATATTTCAATTTGAAAACATGGAGAATAGATATATCGCACCATGAACAAAATCTCTTATCAATAAAATTCACCCAACCGTCCACGGAGCGATATGTCAATTCGATTTCACCATGGAGAATAGCCATATCGCACCGTGAATGAAATCAGTGAAAGAAAAGGGGAAGAGAGAACTTATCAATAAAATTGACCCAATTGTCCACGGAGCGATATGTCGATTCGAAAACATGGAGAACTGCCATATCGCACCGTGAACGAAATCAATGAAAGAAAAGGGGAAGAGAGAGAAAAACTTCGAGGCTCTTGAAACAAGGGCTGGGATGGATGGATTCAGTGAGCTGCACGAGCAAAGTGTGGAGAAACGCAATTGGAAAAAATCGTGAAAAAAAAGTGAAAGAAAAAAGCGTGGAAAAGAAAATATTCCTCCTTTTTATATAGAGCAAAACGCAATCATGCGTTGACTGTGTCAGGCCTACATGTGGCAATGCATGAATTGATGATGAGGTAAGCCCTTCGACACGTGGCATTTGATCCTCAATCATGTGACATCAGCCCTATTATTTGACCTATATAAAGATGGTGCGCGTTTTTTTTTTGCTTTTCTCTACGCTCAAAATTTTCTCGCTTTCCATACCGTCCACGGTGCGAGTCAGCTTTTTCCACGGCCACACCGTCCACGGTGCGATAGGTGCATTCCTGCGTCGTTTCTTTGCCCTTATTGCATGATGAATGGATTCCACCTATATCAGAGAAGCGATGGAGGTTAAGGGTTCTCACTTGTACAATGCTGCAGATGATGTGGATGATTTATTGTGCTAGAGGAGATTAAGGACGAGCCTAGCGCAACAAAGCATCTCTTTGATCTGTTGAGGAGGGCTGAGTAGGAGAAATCCCTTTGCCATGTAGACCCTATGTTCAACATTCCTTTCAATGTGGGAGGAGATTATCAAGGACATGGCAAGGACATCCCTGGGAGAGTGGATAGACTATTGCAGGTTGGTCGGTGGAGGGACCGTCTCTTATGGGTCCATTACGTATATCCACATGTCAAGCTTGCCTCATATGGACATGGCAAGGACATCCCTGGAGGGAGAGTGGAAAGACTATTGCAGGTTGGTCGGTGGAGGGACCGTCTCTTATGGGTCCATTACGTATATCCACATGTCAAGCTTGCCTCATATGGACATGGCAAGGACATCCCTGGAGGGAGAGTGGAAAGACTATTGTAGGTTGGTCTGTGGAGGGTTGGTCGGTGGAGGGACCGTCTCTTATGGGTCCATTACATATATCCACATGTCAAGCTTGCCTCATAGTCACCTCGTCTCAGAATTCAAGCATGTCGAAGAGGCGGGACACTTACTCAGATGATCAACATATCAAGATTTGTGTTGACATGTGCCCAGTATGGCAGGAAATACAGGTTACTAGAATATCATTTTGCGTTTGTTGCCTATCTCTTTCTTCATGCTGATAAAGAGGATTACACAAAAGAGGAGCTCAAAGGAAGGACTGATAAATCAGAACAGCCCTTTATTTCAAGTGCTCAATCTGCAAAAGAAAAGGTCCTGGACCTTGTGTCCGAGAAGGAGGAGGAACTTCTCAGCACAAATTTTGATGTGGCAGAGTTTAAAGCCTCCACCATCATTGATGAAGGAACGTTATCCGTCCATGGGGAGTGATTGACGTCCAATTTTATCATGCTTGGGCTACCTTCCTTCCTAATTAATGGGAAGTATTACCTCCTCCTCTCCCACATTCAAAAACTCTACAATTTTAGGGAGGATTATTGTCTTGCTATAATAGCAGACGGTTGTGAAGCTGCGTCCGGTGTTCTCGATGTGCATAAGGATGAATTTCTCGATGTGCATAAGGATGAATTTCTCGCATTGGACACAGAAGTGACAGAAAACTTCTTAGAGGCCCCAGAAGTAATGTCCTTGTGCTTTAAGAAAGCCAAGGAGAATGAAGCTTCTCTTCCTTCAGAGGAAGAATTTCAAGCCCTTTAGCAGGATATGGGCATTTCTGAGTTTGGTAAGGAACCCGTTCCCGAACTTGACCAAGAAAATGAAGAGGGCTCCATCAACCTTTGGGATGCAGCGAAGTTGGAGGAGGATGAGAAATAGAAGGTAAACTATTGTTTCTGTTACGTGAATTAATTATTTCTTTAGTTTGTTTGGTTTAATTCGTATTGCTTCAGTCTGTTTGAATTATTTCTTACTTTAGTTTGTTCCCTCTTGGTTCTTTGTCAATGCAGATAGAGCTTGACGAGGCCGATGGATTTCTTGGACGAGGTGGTGCTGGTCGTGCAGCAAGAGTTGGGCAAGATGCCGCTCTTGCACACTACGTCTCTTCTATCGACAAAAATATCTTTATTATATATCATAGCAAGTACTCCAGGGATACAAAGATTCCACTCTTTACACTGAAAGCCCTATCTAGGTATACAGGGTATGCCTTTATACCTTATGATATACATAAAGTCATGCTTATACAGAAGTGTGCTACCATCCGTATCTTTGGATACGGCCCTGGTTTTTGGCCTTCTCAAGCAGGTTATTTTCTATGTTATTCAAGCTATGTCCTAGGTGCAGGAGTGGAGGATGTAAAGTCACTCAAGAGCTACAGTCGTAAGAGGTTTTTGCATTACAGAGGGAAAATGCCTATTGAAGAGGGGGAGCAAGAAGAGAAGAGACTCAAGATCAATTAGCTCTTTTCGTTGTAAATATTTTCACTATAAATCTTCAACATAATGGAATGGTGCAATTATTTTTTATTTTCAAGTCAAAAAGCTTTACAACTTTCTTCTAAATGTTTACTTCCTAAGTCAAAAATGTTTACAACTTTATTCCAAATACTTTCAATTGTAAATATTTTCACTGTAAATCTTCAACATAATGGAATGGTGCAATTATTTTTTATTTTCAAGTCAAAAAGCTTTACAACTTTCTTCTAAATGTTTACTTCCTAAGTCAAAAATGTTTACTACTTTATTCCAAATACTTTCAATTGCAAAGTGCTGTTTCTACTTCCAACTTCTTCCTATGCGTCTTCGTGAAGATCTCCATGCTGCATGATGTGCTGGTCCTGTGCCAGCTTTCCACTTTAGTGATCTTCTCTGTTTGGTATTATTCCATGCTGCCCTTGCTAGATTACTCATACGTGCGCTTTCCATGGATAATTTTTGCCCAGAAGTGTATCTGTAAAACCAGTTAAACATCTCCTTGAGGTAATTTGTACGAGTCTTCCCTCCTCCATGATGCCGGGTGTTTTTAAAATATAATCCTCTAGCTTGATAGTAAGATTTCTCCATTCCTTGTGTGCTCCACATTACTCATTCATGAAGTATGCACCATGAGCCTAAAGAATGTGCTGTAAAAAAATTAAGAGAGTCAGTAGTTATTCATACTCGTTTCTTAATATCCAGTAGGAGGGAGCAAATGTGTTTACCATGTAGTGCGTAATGTTGGTTTCACCCCATGTATCAACCATGGGCTTCGTAAAATTAGAAAGCTCGTCTTGAAATTTTTGTTGCTCCTTTATGGTTGTCCTGCTTTTGGTCAAAAGTTTCACCATCTTATTGAAGTATGACCAAACCTTCTCACGTAGAATTACAAGGCTTGAATTGGTGCAGTCAAATGTTGTACATTTGCATAAATCCTTCCACAAGTTCCAAGGCTTGGTTAAGTCCTTGGCATTTTCTGACGTTTCCAAAAAACTTCTTACTTTATTTCCACTCATGGACACTTGTTATACAACCTCATGATTCATGCCAGAGGTATTTTTGTTAACAGTAATCTACATAATGCCACCATGGAATCCAATTGAGTTGAGTAGTTGCTCTACTTTATGAAGAGCTTCTTCTTATCGTTCTTTGCCTTGCATGGTAAATGCATAATCTATGTGACACTTGAGCAAACGGTCAAACACACGCATGAATGCATGCAGTGTATAGAAGTGGACATTCTTCAGGTCAAATAGAATTATAGGATTCCATTCTGGGTCTCTAAAATGCCTGTTTGGCACAACTAGCATGTTGGCAGACAAGACACCTCCATTCCAGTTGCCAGCAACATCGTCCATGGGGTCGTGCTCAATATCTTGATTCTCAAGCATCCTCTTCTTTCCCAACTTTTGTTTGTTTTCCCTCACCATTCTCATGCACCACGGACAAGGACTTGGGGTGTTGGCACCTTCTGTACACCCAAGCAAGCACTTTATTGTCTTCAGGTCACCCCCCAAATGCCAATCTACTGTATAAGTGCCCTTGCCCTCTACCTCAAGTTTTTCTCCCTGAATCTGTGCTTTGATGACAGTGGTAATCTAGTGTATCCTATCAAACATCTAAGCGAGAACTTCATGTGTCTCTTTTGGTACTTCAAATGTCCTAAGCCACCATATCTCTTTCTCAGATTGGACACTATATGAGGGAAGGTCTAGCTTGCAGATCCTCTCCCTATCAGGAGTTTGGTTGATCTCAGTATTCCCGTGTGTCTTCACTGAGCAAAGACAATAACTCTGAACTTTTTGCATATGCCATAGCCTCATTCATGAGTGTGATACTCATTCACTCTATCCTCTTTCCTTTCACAATGTGACACTCATCCATTTTCAACACAAAGCTAACTTTGTCACCTTGCATGACAAACAAAATTAAATAAGCTTTGATTTTTCATAGACTTTTTCAACTACTTTGCAAGAGATAAAAGTTACTTACAATTATTAGGTAATCCATAGAATAAGATCATAACTTTCTAAAGACGTTGTAGATCAACAAATATATTGTTGAACTCGTTGTAAGGAACCACAATATTACCATTGTTGCCTCGCTTTTTTCCCCAAGCTATAATGGTCAGCACATCATTAATGCAATGGTATGCTCCAATCTTACGTTGCACATCTTCATTGCATATCCTCTTTGCTAATCTTAATCTTCTTGGGGCAGGAAAAATATTTCGTGTGATGCCTTGTTTGCGAAGTGTATCTTGCAGTAATTGATGGAGACTGGTATCCTTTTGTGCTTATGCCCACTTCATCGCATGCATTCTGAACTTCCTCAATGCCTAAAATGTTAGTTATATCTTTCATTATCTCATTTGCAAGTATCTGTCGTACTTTCTTGTAGCGTGGATCTTGAACTATGGAAAGAATGTCATGTTTTCTCACGTAGCTACGTAACATCTCCAATATCTTGAGGACCATTATCACCACACGCATCTTTAAGAAAGGTCCTGTAATGAACTAACAAAGATTACTTATAGCAGTAATATTATATGATGAATTAGCAGTTAATGAAAAAAATTAAACAATAGATACACTCTAATAAGAATAACTCATAACCAAAAATCAAACAAACCTTGGTGCATGAATTCTTCGCTTGAGAGCACCTCCACCAATTGCAAGTGTCTGAATGTTATTCATTGTTCTCTTTCGCTCTCTGGCTCCCATGGGTGTGCTCTTCATACGTGAGATTGTATCCTATAACTTGAGGATGTGGTCCTCTTTCTCTTTGCCCTCTCTCTATAGCTGTAAAATATTATTATGTGCAATTTTGAGAGCTTGTTGCACACTACTCAAAGTGACTCGCAAGCTATGAATTTGTGAGTTAAGAAATTGAACCTTCCATGCATCACATATACTTAAGCATTTGTAATATCCAAGGAGCCCATTCTCACCCTCTCCAACAAAATGAATGAATGACGATAGGTCTATGAAAGGTGGAGAGAAATTTGAAGAAGGATCATTAGGGTATAAATACCCATCAACCTAAAGATCCACATTACAATGACCTTGCTGTCTTCTTTCTTGCTTCTCCTGTGCGTTTAGACGTTCTTTTCTGATAGGTGCATAGTCATTCAAGATACAAATATGCAAGTCTACCTTCCTCACTCGTGATGAATTTGAGGTGTTTGTTATTTTTGTGAGTGCCATAGTAGACACGATGGAAGATGGTAGATAGCTTGGATCCCAAACAGAAGTTGAAAGAGAGACCTACTATAACGAGAGAAGGGCTTGGGAGAGAGAGAGAGAGAGAGAGAGAGAGAGAGAGAGAGAGAATCTTTTAGTTGTTGATTCGGACAGAGAGGAGATGTGATAGTAATCAATGAAAAAAATAGTTTTTAGGTGGGTTTGCTATAAAATATAAATTTTAAATTGCTAGCCTATCTGAAAATTTATATTTAAATTAAACTTTTAAATAAAAAAACGTAAGTTTTCCTTGTCTTTTAATGACTTGATTTAGAATTTGTGGGAACTTCAAAAACACAATGAAAGTGTATTAAACGAGATTGTCTTTGATATGAAATTTAGAGGGAACTTCAGAAACGCAATGAAAGTGCATTAAATGTGATTGAAAGTTAGTTTGAGACAATTATTTTGAATTGTAATAAAAAATATTTTTGGGGCCCCTATATGGCCGAGATTGATGATGTTTCGAGAGTTTTAGTGGCTAGAAAGAGAATCCTAGAGTGAAAATCCTAGAAAGGGAAAACTAGAGAGATCCCCTATGTTTAGGGCCAAAAGTAGGCGTCATTATGAGGTTTGTCTCCTTAAGCCTCAGTAAAATTAGTCTTAATGTCTTAAAATTAGGGATCCTTACAGGGCTCTTTTTATGTTCAAATTCCCCCTAATGGATACCATAGGTACGCCGAGGAAGAAATGATTGGAAATTGGATTGGGAAATAAAATACTAAGGATCCTGATGGGAAACACTGTGGTTTTGTTCCAACTCTGTTTTAAAGACAGCTGAATCTGTGAAAAAGGCAATTTCACATTGGGTGCGTAAGTGGTGTGTCTATTTGGTAATTTGCTTGAGTGCTGGCTAGGGGGCTTGGGAACTCTTTTCCCTGGTACCCGAGAGGACAAAACATAACCAAATTTTCATAATGGATCCTATCAATACAGTGGTTGGGCGGTTGGCTAAACCATGGGATTGGATGGGGTTAGGCTGGACTAATGGATTCCTATAATAAAATTCAATTCTATTCAAGTTACGATAGTTGAAGTAAATCACGGATAATCCTTGTTCTATGGAAAAGAATCAACGGCTGTGCCTCTTGAGGATGCCTCTTGAGGACGGGGAAAAAAGCGTTGATCTCTATGATCCAAGTGCAAGCTCCTCCCTTGTTCCATGTGACCCGCGGATTTGATCAGAATGCAAAAGCGTAATTAAGGCTCTTGACTACGTTGTTAGAATAAATTTTCCTGGAGGAATCGCCTATGCCTTCTGGTGGGCGAGGGAAGTTTTTTTCGGGTTTGGTTTTGGAAGAACCGAGGGATTAGTCTCTTGTCTGGACATTCGTGGGGTGGGCGAGGCCCTGAGGGGGAAGCTCTGCCCTGTGCAAGAAGTTGCTACTTCTGCTGCTAACACCCCAGAATTCTCGATGCGAAGAGGGGGCATGGATTTTTCAATCCATATGTTGTTTTTAAGTTGAGGATTTCCAAGCATGCTCGCAAAGTTGAGCATGTTGCACCCTCGTACAATGGTGTGTTAGCCTCTTTGTGTAACACATCCCCTCTTTCATGTGTTTCAAAGTTAGGTGTCTCTTCCTCACCCTCGCTTTGAAAAAAATGAGTAATCATCTCCTCCATGACATCCTCTTCCTCTATCTCACATGGAGGAAATCCTGGGTCTTCCAAATGTACTGAACATGCTCCACTTTCCAAGTGCTCCTTTTTTACGACTCTTGTATTCCTTCCTTAAGTTTTCCCCAATGACATAATAATGAGGCATATTGTGTAGTACTTGTGCACAAATGTCCATGCCCTCCTCATCCTAGTGAACCATATTTAAAAATGACACTCAACATTACATATGGCAAACCACGAGTTTACATTTCAAGGCATAAGTTTATATACTAACCGAGGAATTGGCTTGGAACTTCAAGTTGGTTGGCATTAGTTCAAATGATTCTCATTTTCTAATATGCTCCAATGTCACTCGACATTCATGTACACAAAAATTCTTGCATCTTGCACATGAACAATGGATTCTTCTTCGCAACCACGTTGGACCTCCAATTAATGGGTGACCCATCACTATCCGAACTAGTAGAAAAAGTGTGCAATTAAAAAAACTAAATATGAATACATGCACTAAATTTAGCAGTGTCACTGGTATATGCACAGGCTTGCTCTCTGGAATTTACCCAGCGTCGCTATATATAAACGTCGTTTATAAGCTTCATTAAAGCATCGCTAAGCATCATTTTTAGCGACGCTTATAGTGATGGTGAGAAAATTAACTTTTTGATCATGTGGTGTCGACGCCTATCTTTCTCTCTCCCAAAAAATTCCCTCCACTACTTTCCTTGAGTTCTTACACCCACCTTCCATCAAGATAGCTCCCCTTATATGCATTTGTACTCTTTATATTCCCCTTCTTCTTCCCCTTCCCCTTCCTCTTCATGAGACTCTTTCTCTTCATCACCAAATGGCTATGGTGTAAGCTCTTGAAGGTATTTTTCTATTATGTTTTATTCTAATGCATTTGTTTATGGTTCTTCTTCTTCTTCCCCTTTCCCTTACTATTCCTCTTTCTTTTCTTATCCATCACTCTATAAGTGATGGTGTGACTTAACGATTAGGGTTTGCTTCTATTATGCTTAACCTAATGATTAATAAGAAACATAAAGATATTAAGATTAATGCATAGAGTATTAACCTTCACCTTTTGCTTCTTCTCCTTCTCCTTTTTATGTCTATGATTAATGTGTATTGGCATTTTGTATGTTTCTTATGTTTGGTAGGTAGATTTCATTAAATGTGTTGCTAATTACTCTTTTACCTTTTTATGTTGTGTGTAGGTCTTGCGCACTAATATCATATCTTTTAGCTAGACAATATAGAGGTAAGCTTTCTTTTGCTTGTATTGTTTAGGGTTTTGTATCTATGCATCATAGATTAAGCTCTATACATAATCATCTCTTTTAGCTAGACAATATAGAGGTAAGCTTTCTTTTTCTTGTATTCTTTAGGGTTTTGTATCTATGCATTAAGCTTTTAGGGTTTTGTATCTATGCACTAACCTTTTAGGGTTTTGTATTACTAATTACTTTGTTTAATCTTTGTTTTGTAGGTCCTCTAATCCTCTCCTTCAATTTCATCAAAAAGAGGTAAGCCCTCTTATCATTTATGCTTTTCATCTACCTATTATTGCACCCTTGGGTGCCGAGGTTTAGGATTAGCTTAGCTTAAACTTATTGCATAGATTAAGATTTATGCATAGAGCTTAATGCATAGATTAAGCTCTATGCACGCATCCAGCTCTATGTATATGCATAGATTAAGCATTTATGCATTAAGATTAATGCATAAAGCTTATGCATTAAGCTTAATGTATTAATCTTATGCATTAATCTTAATTCATTGAGATTAATACATTAAGCTTAAAGTATTAATCTTAATGCATTGAGCTCAATGCATTAAGATTAATGTATTAAGCTTAATGCATAGAGTAATCTTAATACATTAAGATTAATACGTAAGATTAATCTTAATGCATAAAGATTTATGCATTAAGATTAATGTATAAGATTAATGCATAAGCTTTATGCATCCATTAATGCATTAAGCTCTACGCATAAATAGAGAGTATGAGCTTTTTTAAGCTCATAAATGTTTTTTAAACTCATAAATGTGTTATTTTTTAAAGCTCATAAATGTGTTCCTTTTTTGCATGTTGTTTTATTCAAGCTCATAAATGTGTTACTTTTTTTGCATGTTATGTTTTTTAGGTCCTTGTTGTGCCCTCCTTCTACATAGAACGACTCCAATATCATTCCATCTCTTGAGGTACTCTCCAATGTCCTTATTCTTTGCATTTAGTTGCTTTACACCCTTGGGTGCTAGGGTTTCAATTTTTCTATTCTCTCAAGCTTACAGAATAATGCATAGAGATATGGGACATTATTGTAGGCCTTTTAGAATGTTGCTTAAGTCAAGTTAGGAGTGGTTATCCATCACGAGTAGGTGGTTATAGTGGAGGGGGTGCCCTCGATCTTTTCACTCTTCTTCTCTTGTAAAAGAGAAGTTGCCTTTGGCTTTAATAGTGGGGAGTGTGTGGAAAGTCCTTAGAAGCTATCATCCGAAAGGGGCACTGTACACCCTGCTTGTCTCTAAGAAGTATTCTAGAAGGCCTCAATAACATTCTAGTATCACATGAGTAGTATAAGAGTTCTAAGTTTGAGTATGCATAAGGTATAAGATTTCTAATGCGTTCTTGTGTTATTTAAGTTTGAGCATGCCTCATTTTTATAATGTACACATGTAGGGAGACGATCCAGAGTCGAGAAGCCCAATGTGCCATCGTTCAGTGTCCATCGTTGATGATCCGGACATGGAGTGTCTCTCACAGTTGGCCACTAGTCTATCCCATCGATATGGGAAAGAGAGTGTGTGGAACATTTTTGGTCCCCACCCTCGCTTCCTTCCAAAGTTAACCTTACACCAATGGGGGTGTACTCTGATGGGTGGTTCTACTCCACGGTTATGCACTCCTATACCCATGTCCACTTCGATTGGATGATCTAGTCCACATCTAGGTGTTGGGACTTCACATGTGGCGACGATGAGGCCACTCCACTCTCTTCTATGGCACCTAGTCCACGACCTTGTTAGATAGGAGGTCTGCCTCTTCTTGTCGTTCTAGTGGGGGTCATTGTTCTAATGGGGGTGAATGTGGGGGTCATCGTTCTAGTGGGGGTGAATGTGGGGGTTATTTTGGGGGTAGTAATAGATGTGCTTCCAATTCTCCCCATCAATAGAGGATATGCCAAACAGCAAGTGGTGGATCCAAATGCCTACAACCGAGCAATGCTTCCTTACCGTGTGAGGAGGTCAGACAGGTCGATCATTGAGGATAGAAAGGGGAAGAATGTTATAGCATATGCATGCATCACCTTGTAAATATTGAGTTCAGAAACATTTGGGGCATTGATTGGAGAACTCAAGACAATGCAAAGAAGTAATACATTTTGTAAGTATTGAAGACAGAGTTTCCTGTGCCGCCCCACCCTGACTTACAGTTTAATGACCTTAAGATGCTAGATCATATGTGGGGTCATGTAAGTCACATGAAATCATTGATTGCCAAGGCCATCAAGCATGGTGGCATTAAGCTGCCCTAGGAGAATAAGAAAAGGATTGGAAGAAGGCCAAAAGATGTACCAGGAAAATCCTGATCTATTCAGGCAAACAAAGAAAAGCAGCTCGAGTACGCATGCATAAAAGAGGGGCTTCTCATCTTGGATCGGGTGGAAGGCCATCTTTCCTCGCTCAATTTTGTAAGTATTTGAACTCTTAACATTTTGTATTTAAAACTATGGTTTCCAAAGAATTAAATCTTATATAAACTGTTCTTTTCTAAATGTATATTTAACGTAGGAAAATGTGGTGGGCTGTTCTCCTTCTCATGAGGAGTAAGACTTTGCCTATCGCAATGGGATCTCCCACCACATTTGAATGATTGCGACAACAAGGTGTCGCATTGAACTATGAAGCTATGCCAACTGCTATAAGTTTATATTATTTTGGTTTTATCAGCTTTTAGAAATTTAACTAGTTTGTGTTTTAACATAACTTGATCTTGTGTGATATAGGAAGATGATGAAGAGGCAATAGGCAAGGAGGACGAGGAGGAGAATGATGATGATGAGGAGGAGGATGAGTAGAGACCGGCCTATTATGTTTAATGTTTTGTAACTTCATACTCAATGTAACTCGCCTATAATGCCCCAACCTGCGTCCCAAAAAAATATTTTTTACAGTGCTACTGAGCGGCAGAAATAGCGACATTCACGTTTTTTATCAGCGTTGAGCGGCGGAAATAGCGATACTGATTTTTTTATTAGTGCCGCTGAGGGGCGAAAATAGCGACGTTGATGTTTTTAATAGCCCCCCTGCTAAGCGATGGAAATAGCGATGCTAATTTTTTTTATAGCACTACTAAGCGCGGCAAAAATAGTGTGGGATATAGCGGCAATTATAACGTGGGATATAGAGGTGTTTATAGTGTCAAAAAAGTAGCGGCGCTTATAGTGACACTTAAACCCCAACACTTTTCCAAATCCTTTTATAAAAGCCATGCCATAACCGTTGCGCACTAACCCCTCTTTTTGTTGTAGTGTATTGGTAGATCTTGGTATTAGATAGATAGCCATCTTCTACCACCATTTTCATTGATAGGCAGAGTGAAGAGAAGATGCGCGGAGTTCAATTCTTCTTGCATGGACATAGCACATTGAGGTGCATTATCATTATGTCAGGGTGAGGCTCCATACAAGAAGAGAGATAACCTTCACTTAACGTGCCTACATAGGCCAATGTGGTAGATGGGTTTACCTAGTCTCTACTACACTATGTGTGTACACGTTCACACCATTCAATTTAGGGGGGTTTGCTAGCCTTTGGCCTTTGAAAAGTCATCGTGTAAACAGTCATACATACGGGCACTTTTTACCTTGTGCCAGGGGTTTTTTCCTCGTGTAATGTGTTGGGTACGTCAGCCCTAGGACTACAAGTACCTTGTACTCCACACATTTCTTATCATTATCATTATCATCGAGTACTTCCAGCTATCACATCTCATCTCTCTCGCTCCCTAAGTTTGTGTGTGACTGTATGTGCGTGTGTCCAAAAGAGCATCTACTCCCTCATCCCCAATAGTATAATTCCTTGTGTGTTTTGCTAAGTGATAATGTTTGAGATAGCAATCACCAGTAGTTAACGCATTGCAGTACTGATCATCGTAATCCATTAGACCACCACAAGTGGGAACAATACTAGACCCAACCTCTACTTGGTGGTAATGAGGGTTTCTCAGAGATCATTCCACATTAAAACCCGAGAGTAGGAAAGTACCCATCAAAATGCTCGTGAATTTATAGCCTGGAAACCTTTTCTTTTGTCAAACAGGAATGTATAAAAACTTTCGGGATTATACCAAATGAGGAAATTATAAAATCAAGAATGTATAAAAACATTTGTGATTATACCAAATGATAAAGCCTAGAGGTTAGAACCCATTATTCTGAATAGGGAGGTGATACATTCTAAACCCATATATTTAGTGCTAGGATTTGAGAAATATTTCATTCTTTTCGAATTAACAAACTTACATGATGTGGTATTCCTAGATTGAGCCAAGAAAGCAAAGGTAAAGGGAGTGTCTTAGGGATAACTTCTTGTTTCATAAGCATCCATAGAAAGGAGAATCTTAATGTGTATGCAAAATACCCTTGTAATCACATTTGTACATCATTACCATTGCACACAAAGGGAAGCGAAGTGCATAAACATAATTTTGTGGTCTAGCTGTAAAATCACAAAAAGGTTGTGGGCCACAGGGTTCTACTTTGAGTGGAACAAGTTCATAGTTTAATTCTCCATGGCCCCACTTTTCCTCATTTATTGAGTATGTGAAGGTAAAAAATTTAAGCTAGCCAATGCCCCTTGTTTGAATATAACTAGTGCAACTCTTTGCAAGGGTTCTAAGGGTTTCCATAATCATATCATGTGCACTGTTTTATTCTCACATCATTTGTCTTAAGGATAGTGGCTAGGAATAGACATGAACTAGTTGATTAAGAAATGTTTGAGGTTGAAGATTATGAACTATATGCCTTAATAGACATCAACAATTTTACAAAGCAAATCAATTTAATGCTCATTGAAAACATTTTTCTCAATAAGTTTTGCACAAAACTCAGAACCTTCAAATGTTGATTATGATGAGTAACACGCATATTAAACTAACTATTCCATGTTATCCCCTAGTAGGGACATGCACATTTGAAGTAACCATGGCACATTATTCCACACATGTTTCCATTACCACTATATGGGTCCTTGAAAAAATAGTATGTACGACTATAAGCCTGAAATAGTACATATAGCTATAACAAATGTTACTTAGGCTTGAATATGCAGAGGCTAAGGGTGCAGACCCGGAATTAGGTTATTGTACAATGGGCAAGGTAGGCCTGTAAGATTCCTCCCTCTAGCTTTTGAGGTGTAAAGGTGTAAGAACCTCCCCTTCTGTTCTTGAATTTATTTCTCTCTCTGAAATAGGAGAAAGATCTTGTTTTACCCTATTTTGGCCTAGAGAGAGAAAATATCTAGAGAGAGATAATTCAAAATTAAGATATTTTTAGATATAAAAATCCTCCTAGTGTCTAAGATGGGTTTCCCTGAAACAAAAGTTCAAAATAAATTCTCCAAAGTGCATTAGGAATCAATTAAAAATTATTTAAAAGACAGCCTAAGGGTTAAGATTTTTTAAAATTTTTGGATTATGGTCCAATTAAGGTTCCTATGGGCCAATACGATTAATCCAAGTCTTGGGATGAGATAAATCCAATGAATAAAAGAAAATACCCAAAAATGAGTAAATGCTCACATAAGATGAAGAGTTGACTGAGTACAAGATTTATTGGTTAAAAACTATGAGATATTACTAAAAAAATGAGATATTTTGGTTTAATGATACATTTTTGACACCTTGGTAAGGAGGGGGGGAGACTTTAAAGAGGCGCCTATTTCACACATGTGAATGAGTTTTTAACTCAAAAATATTAAGATATTTTTATCTCTCCTCTCTCTTGGATCAAACCAAATCAAAAAGGGAGACAAGTTGGTCCAAATTCAGCCAAACTGAAGCTGGAAAATTCTAGAACTTAGTTGGACTCAGTTAGTGGCCTCCCTCGCCTATAAATAGACCCTCATTCTTTTGTATTCTCATCTATGAACTAAACCATGCCAATATTACATTAGAATAAGTATATTTTCTATTATCCTTTAAAAATCTTCTACATTTTGGAGAGAATGGAGCTTCTCTCTCTCTTCAACCTTCCTTGGAGCTTTCCTCTCAGCATACTAACCAATTGATTGGTTGGGGGCTTCTTCTAATAATAGAGAAGCAAGCAAATCAAGAGGTAAGATGTGATTTTATGGTTTTTTCTCTAATATTCTAAATGTGTTCACTTCTCATGACCAACAGCTGATGTTTGGACTACGATTACTCTTAGTGCAAAGATGGCTATTGAGATACAAGCGTCTTTGAAGTACACCAAGGCCTCAAGATCAGTGGGTCTTACTTGGGCATGCCCTATGCATGTGTTTGCCCTCATGTTTCAAGCCTTTGAGTGCACACAAACGCCCACCATGTACATGTGCAAGGTTATGGGTGTTGAAGAGATGGTAAATTTACTTGGCCAAGGGTGGGATCTTGTGGAGGGGGATAACAAAGGGGATAATTTCAAGTGCAATGTAGTACAATCTAGTGTCTCCTTTTGATTCTTACGAGCACGTGCCACTTTGTGCATTCGATTTTGTTATGAGTGGTGGATGAGTTAGAAGGGATCATGGATTCCCTTACAAGCTCAAGAGGAGGTTGCAGAGTCCATAGCTCTCTCGATATGCTTGCCAAATGTGGGGGTAGAGATTGTCCAAGCAAGCAAAAATTGGTGCCTATTGAATGTTCGTGATCACCTACGCATCTTGGGGTATGAGGGAATCAACAATGCTTGCTTCAAATTGCAAGGCAAGGTAAGGGTTGTTTGCTCTTTAAACAAATGTATTTGCTCATAACTATCGTAGTTCACTTACAATGAGGTGTGTTTGGATAGGTTGGAAGGTGGCTAGAAGCAAGCACCAAGGTGTCCTTTGATTGGGGGCAAGATGGCGTCACTTTGGCTCAAGGGACCTAAGCGAGAAGTGTCCATTTTGTAATCTCACTCCATTTTGGAGTTGTTTTGTAATCCCACTCTGTTACAAAGTTTTATAAATATACTTACTTTCTACGGTACTTTGGTTTAATGAATATGCATTTTGGTTTATTGAAATTGTGGTTTTGTGGTATAGCTAGTTTATTTTCATACAAACCTTCTATAAATACCCAAGGCCCCTTTTTATGTGTGATAGGACACAGACCTTCTATAAATACCCAAGGCCCCTTTTATGTGTCATTTTTTTCTTCGCACTCTCTAGAGCATCAAAGCACCTAAACAACCCTCCTCATCATGATTCCCCTAGAGAAATTCATGGACTTCCTACGTGAGATTGACTTCCTTGAGGCCACACACCTGCATGCTATGTTCACTCGCGTGGTTGACTAGACCTCCACCATCCAAGTGCACTCAAATCTATTTGCTGAAAAGCTCACCTACATGGATACCCACCTGAGGCCACAATCACTTGCATTACAAGATGATGATGGCTTGTGGGTGCCTTCAACCAAAACCCTTCACAAAAAATGGCTTAAAATATTTGAATGTATGGCGGCACTCTCAGATCACTTCATAGAGCTTGAAAACAAACAAGTCCGCAAAAGCTCGGCAAAGGGGATATTGGCCAACACTTCCTCCCATGGTTGGCATGTTTTGTCTTCCACATTTATGAAGGAACCGAGGAACGTGAGGTTGAGCTCCCCTAGCTACACCTTGGGGGATTTTTCACAGAGAAGGGTGAGCAAGACAAGGTAGCCGCTACCGGTCCCAGTGAATCAGTGCTCATCCAAAAAGACTTCCTAGAGGGTGCACTAGGGTTGCCTGAGAACCCTTGCTCTGCTTCAAGGCCAGTGCTAGCGACAGAGAAATTGAAGACAAAGATAACTCTGCCCCTATTCTATAAATAGAAATCGAGACTTTATGTTCAGTGGTGGTTGGGGGGGCGCTCTTTCTCTTTTTTCACAACAGCAGCAAAAAATATTGTGGGATTTGCATGGATGAGTGCCTTAGCATGCTCAAAGTGAAATGTGAATTCCCTAGAAATGATTCGGGTATAGGCTATCCTCCTGCCATTGACAAATACCATGGAGGACAGAGTGGTGATCGCAGTAGAGGCAGCGAAGAGCGCGGAACAAGCCTATGTAACTGAGGAGGAGTTTAAAACTACCCATAAAAATCTCCAACTTGTGGTCGTGTTGTGCGGGAGATGGGTGGTGGGAGTCCACCCAAAGAGGGCAGATTTGGATGAGACCAGGTCCAAGATTGATTTGGAACACAAAGCCGACAAAGATGAAGATGAAAAGCAGATCGTTGTGGTGGAGGCTGATAGCTAGGCCACGCGAGGTGAGGGGTCGTGTAGTTCCACTACTAGCCCATACCCAGCCTTGAACCATTATATACCCCATCTCCTTATGGATGATTTTGTTATAATCCATAAGGACTTCATCCCGTGTTGCCACTTTCCCACTTTTTGCATTGAAAGTGTTGTTAAAAGAAGCTGTACGTGGCCACTTTAGGCCAATTAGTTAGCTATATGTGACATTAGTTAAGAAGTCTCTTGTAATGACATTTCGTACCAACTATAGAGGCAAGGTCTTGTCCCAAATAGGAATTTGCACAATCTGCAGGCCAAAACTCGCCCAAGGACATAACAAAAACAGTCTTAACATAGGAGCTACCCATAGCTAAAACGCATCGGATAACCCTTGTAGAACGAATCCCACCATCTCATATGTAAAGTTTTATGTAAACGATCTCTTTCAAAATGTTTTGTTGAATCGTTGTCGAGTTGTATTGCAATTTAAATAAATGGGCTCTTTCAAATTGTAATTTGTCTTTTGTGGAGTTTGTATATGATTCATCTTTTTATGTTCTCTGTGAGCTTCTCCATGCGTTTAAATTACATAAAACATGAAAATCAAAAGGGGCCAGAGTGGTGCAAAAATGCCCTCTGCAGGCCTTTTGCACAAGCCTTTCTCGAACCCTTCTAGCCCATCACATGGACAAGTCTTCTTGCTAGTAAAACATCACTTTCCTCTTTAGGCTTATGTGACAACATATGGAAAACATCACTATTTGCACAAAAAAAACCACAAACGTTGCACAAAACATCAAAATCCAAAGGGGCCAGAGGGGTGCAAAAATGCCATGTGCAAGCCTCCCACACAAGCCTTTTTCGCACCCTTCTATCCCACTTATTTGGTATAATTAAAAAAAACATCTATTGCATTGTCTATTTCACTTTCTCTTACTACTTTATTCATGTAAGCTTCCTCCCCAGCCTCTCAAAATGTCCAGCATCTTCCCCTGTAATCAATCCCTCTTCAGAAATATAAAAGACTTGTTTCTAACTGTTTTAACCTAGAGAGAGAAAATATTCTAGAGAGAGAATATTCAAATTTTTAATATTTTTGGATAGAAAATTATCTCATCTTATTAAAATAAGTTCCCCTGAAACAGAAATTCAAAAAGAACTTTCCAATGTGCAATTGGAATTAATTGGAAATGGGTATAAAGGACCTTAGCCTAAGGGTCTAGATTTTCAGAAATTTTTGGATTATGATCCAATTAAGGTTCCTATGGGCCAATAGCATCAATCCATGTGTAGGGAGGAGATAAATCCAATTTGTAAAAGAAGATACCCAAAAATGAGTAAATGCTCACATAAGATGAAGAGTTGAAAATGTACAAGGTTTATTAGTAAAAAACTATGAGCAATATTAAAAATATGAGATATTTTGGGTATCCAAAGATGAGTAAATGCTCACATAAGATGAAGAGTTGAAAATGTACAAGGTTTATTAGTAAAAAACTATGAGCAATATTAAAATGATTCCATTATGACACATATGTAAGGAAGGGGAGTTCTTTAAAGGAGGTGCATATTTCACATAAGATGAAGAGTTGAAAATGTACAAGGTTTATTAGTAAAAAAACTATGAGCAATATTAAAATGATTCCATTATGACACATATGTAAGGAAAGGGAGTTCTTTAAAGGAGGTGCATATTTCACATGCTTGAATGAGTTTTAAACTCATAAAAATTGAGATATTTCATCTCTCCTCTCTCCTCATTTAAGTCTAGTTCCAAAAAGTTAGCTTAACTGACCTAAAAATGGTCAAATATTGACCAAACTGATTTAGAAAATTCTAGAATCAGTTTGTTTGGTTAGGAGCTCAATTTTTCCTATAAATAGAAGCCTCCCCCTTGTTGAAAAATATATAGTGTTTATGCATCGTTACTCTACTCCACCTAAGTCAAGAACTGTGAATTCATTTAATAATTCACTAGTTTTTGGAGCTTCCCTCTTTCTTCAATCCCCATTAGTGGCTCCATCAACATACTTAACCAATTGATTGGTTGGGGGCCTCTACCGTGAACAAAGAATCAAGCAAGTTGTAAGGTAATTAGTGAATATTGATCTTTCTATAATTTCTCAATGTTTCTCTCTTCTCAACCCCTCTCAAGCTTGAGAAGTTTAATTGGTATGGTTTTTTTAAATGCTATTGAAGTTTGAATAGTAGTGAAGAGTTACATAATTTAATAAATGCTATTGAAGTTAATTTTCATTTATGTTTAAATTCTAATGATTTTTATGTAAATTCTCTCTCTCACTCAAGAAATGGTCAGACTCATGACCCGTTCTCAATCCAAATCAAGCTTTTCCTTAACCCAAGATTAAGCTATGCTTGAGGCCAAATTAATGGCTTTTTTCTATGCTTTTAGTTTATGATTCAATCCATTATGGATTAATAATCCAATTAGAGATCATTTTAATTATTTCCTTAATGATAAGCATTATCCCTTAGAAAAATTGAGATTTATCAGTCATAGCAGCGGAGCTATGGCAAAATTTTTATAAAAATTATGCATAAAATAATCTCATTCAAAGCATAAAAAGAGGACTTCCTACCATATTCTAGGAATTATCATCCTAGATTAATTGAAAGAATTTCATTACAATCATGGAGAAATTGAATTTTAATATCATGCATAAAGGATAAGTTTTTATATCAAAAGTGTTATTTTTACCATTTTTATTTCATGCATAGAAGTATGCATAAAGGATAAGTTTTTATATTAAAAGTGTTATTTTTACCATTTTTATTTCATGCATAGAAGTATGCATAATGGATAAATTTTTATGTCAAAAGTGTTATTTTTACCTTTTTTATTTCATGCATAGAAGTATGCATAATGGATAAATGTTTATATCAAAAGTGTTACTTTTATCATTTTTAATTTTCATGCATAGAAGTATGCATAAAGGAAAAAAATTTTAATTCAAAAGTGTTACTTTTATCATTTTTAATTTTCATGCATAGAAGTATGCATAAAGGAAAAGTTTTTATATCAAAAGTGTTATTTTTACCATTTTTATTTCATGCATAGAAGTATGCATAATGGATAAATTTTTATATCAAAAGTGTTATTTTTACCTTTTTTATTTCATGCATAGAAGTATGCATAATGGATAAATTTTTATATCAAAAGTGTTATTTTTACCATTTTTATTTCATGCATAGAAGTATGCATAATGGATAAATTTTTATATCAAAAGTGTTACTTTTATCATTTTTAATTTTCATGCATAGAAGTATGCATAAAGGAAAAAAATTTTATATCAAAAGTGTTACTTTTATCATATTGGATTTCATGCATATAGGTATGCATAAAAGATATTCTTTTTATACTAAAAGTGTGATAAATGGATTTTATGCTTAACTTAGATGCATAAGAGAAATTCTTTTATTCTAAAAGTGTAATTTCTTACCAAATTGAATTTATGCATAAGAAGATGCATAAAAGATTGATTTTAATTTCGAAAGTGTTAGTCTCCTTAAATGGAATTTATGTATAAATAAATGTGTAGAGAAATCTTATATCAAATATAAGAATTCTCTTTATAAAAAAAAAGATATGAAATGTGATAAGATGTGATAAGAGGTGTATGAGATGTGATAAGAATTGATAAGATGCGTATGGAAAGTGATAGGATGTGATAAGAGGTGTATGAGATGTGATAAGAATTGATAAGATGCGTATGGAAAGTGATAGGATGTGATAAGAGGTGTATGAGATGTGATAAGAATTGATAAGATGCGTATGGAAAGTGATAGGATGTGATAAGAGAGAATTGATAAGATGCGTATGGAAAGTGATAGGATGTGATAAGAGGTGTATGAGATGTAAAAAGATGTGATAAGATGTGTATGAGATGTGATAAGATTTGATAAGATGCGTATGGAAAGTGATAGGATGTGATAAGAGATGTATGAGATGTAAAAAGATGTGATAAGATGTGTATGAGATGTGATAGAATGTGTTAAGATGAGTTAGGATGTGTTAAGATGTATATGGGATGTGTTAGGACGAGAATGAATGTAATATGGTTGTATGAATGTGATGTGGATGTATACATGTAGATGTATATGTATGAATGTGAATGTTGATGTGGATGTGGATGTATGGATGTAGATACGGATGTGTATGTATGTATGTGGATGTGTATGTATGAATGAGGATGTGAAAATGGACGTATGTATGTAGATGTGGATGTATGGATGTATGTATGTAGATGTGGATGTATGGATGTGATTGTGAATGAAGAGGTGGATGTGAATGTATGGATGTAGATACGGATGTGGATGTATGTATGTGAATGTGAATGTATGAATGAGGATGTGAAAATGGATGTATGTGAATGTGGATGTATGAATATGAATGTGGATGTGTGGATGTGGAAATGGAGGTATGGATGTATGAATGTAGATGTGGATGTATGCATGTAGATGTGTATGTAGGAATGTGAAATTGGATGTATGATGTGGACGTACGAACATGGATATGTATGTAGAATAATGAATATGAAGATGTATGTGAGATAATGTAGTCTATATGAGTGAATGGATGAGAACGAGTACACACTGAGTGGAATGTGGAATAAGTAATGTGGTCCGAGAGTGAATAATATGGAAAGACAAGAGTTCGTTGTAGAAACTGTATATTGTGACTGTTTGTAAATGACTGTTTTATGTCAAGAATGCTGGAGAAGCATTTTGACCGTCTTGAGGATTAAGGTCATTGAAGACTGAACTGATAAAGTTGCAACTGCTGACGGAGAGTCAATGGAGGACGTCTCGCGTAGCAAGGTCGATCGAGGTCTTGACCAGCCTCGGTTCGATTTAAATGGTGAGCTTCCGGTACGGTGGATGAGGGACCAAGGAAGCGGCCTATGAGTGAAGCGCTAGGTCACCTGCGAAGGATCCTAGAGGGTGCTCACCATACGGTGCTCGGGCTCTGGGTCGCCGAAGATACCCACACGTGCGTCGTGGAAGATATTGGAACAAGGAGTAAGAGTTGTTTTCTGAAACCGGGCATGGATCTAGTTGATTGACCTTGCTGGTCCTCAACGGATGAGTCCATGGCTCTTTTATATGGATCTGTGGGTTGATCTAGCTGATCTTCCACGGAGATTCCATTCTATTATATGAATATATTGTCGGTTACTATGAGGTAGGAACTATGGAAAAGGCCCCTGAGCGAACAGGTGGTGAGCGTTCTGGTTGCCAATGATGCCATAAGTATACCAATGAATGAATGACTGGAAATAAGGATTCAACCAGAGACTTTGAGGATTGTCATCAGTGACATAATGGTTTTATTAAAGGATTGTTTTAAAGCTAGTTGATGCTAAGAAAAAGGCAATTTCATATTGGGTGTGTAAGTGGTGTGACTAGTTTTATGTTTGCATGAACTTCCGGCTAGGGGGCCTTGGAACTCTTTTCCTTGGTACCCGGGACAAAACCTAACCAAATTCTTAATTGGATTCCATCACTACAGTGGTTGGGCGGTTAGCTAACCCATGGGACTGGATGGGGTTAGGCTGGACTGATGGATCCGTAAATCGAGATCTAATTTCTATTATTACGATAGATGAAGTAAATCCCGGATAGAAATTGTTCTATGGATAGGAATCAACGACTGTGCCTCTTGATGGGGAAAAAAGCGTTGATCCCCAATGATCCAAGTGCAAGTTTCTTCCTTGATTTGACCAAGTACCGTTAAAGGTGCAGTCAGATCAGTTGATCCGTAATGATCTTGACTACGTTAGAGTAAAGAGTTATCCTGGTGGAATCGCCCATGCTTTCCGGGTAAAGGAAGTTTTTCCGGTTTCGGTTTTGGACAAACCGACGGATTAGTCTCTTGTCCGGATATCCGTGGGCGAGGCCCCGAGTGTGAGACCCCTACCCACGCATGATGTGCTACTTTCGCTGTTAGTACCCCGAATCTGTTGCGTGGTGGAGATTGGGATCTCACAATTCCTTTCCAATGTACCATATTCTTATACAAGGTACCTGTCAGGTATAGAGATAGGCCTTAACCCTCTATTTTTTCATTTATTTGATATTTGGTTAATCAAAACACCATACAAATTGATTTAATTGGTTTAAATTGTTAACTTTAGTTTAACTCATAAATTTTTGGGTGAATCAATTAAATTAGTCATATTGTAAAAATTAACAGTCTGTGTCTTAGGTTAAATATATCTAAAAACTCCATAAAACATAGTTTTAGCTCGGGGGGTTCATTATATGTAAACTATGTATATCACGTGCATTCAAGGCCTAATTTTAAAACCTCTTATCTATAATTTTTTCATAAATAAAGCACATCCATTTTCTATTCAATCTGTAACTACCCCTTTTAAATGGTACCCTTATGTATATAAACAATGTGTAAAAAAGGGATTTAAAAAATCCCTTTCATTGAACCCACGTGCTACGCTTACATATTTATGAGTGACCCCCCTGAGAGTTTTGGAAATTTAATGCCTATAAATACCCTAATTTGAATAGAATTCTAGACTTAAGATTATGCTAATAAATTTACTCCAAATTTTCTAAAAATCAATAATATTCTTTTAAGTTGGGTAAATTTAGTTAAGGTGTGCATGAGCAGCACCTTATGCACATAGGGATGTTTTGTTCAATATATGTAGGAATATGGCTCAATACAATTGCATTAAATTATAATTGACCATAGAATTAGCAAGAGGGATGCCATAATTATAGAGAGATAAAATCCCTCTTAAAGGCCTATATCTTTTTAGAATATTAAAGGCCAAAGGAAGGAGGGATATTCTTAAAGACAAATCCTTGAACTTAGATTTAAATTTGATAATTTTTAGAATAAATTTGGGGCTAAACACCAATTGAACCTTAGCAAATTCTAGAGAGAGAATGAACCTTTATATATAAGTAAATTTTTAAACCATTCTTAATGAAGCGATATGTATTTATACCCAAGAGTTTGGGAATATGATTAGAATTGACATGATATTTTAAGTTATTTAATTCTTGCATAAAACATCGGAATCCAAAGGGGTCAGAGGGGTGCGAAAACGCCCTATGTGGGCCTCCCGCACAGGCCTTTTTCGTACCATTTTGGCCCATCTTTTGTATACATTGTTCTTCTATTTAAATGAATGTAGTGAACTCATAGACCGAGGGTAGCGTAAACTCATAGACTGACCATACCCTAAATTCATCAATCGACAGCGTAAATTCATAGACCAAGTATAGCATTCATCATCCAATGCAATTGCAGACTATGAAGCAAAGACAAAAGAGTTATCTTGCATTGACAATTGTAGAAATATTACATTAAAAGTTAGATGGTCTATCTTTGTGGCTCTTTTTCTTTGCGAATTCACTGCGCCAACTGCATGTCCTTCATCATGATGGTCACTCTCTTAGCATGAATTGCGCAAAGGTTAGTGTCTTCAAAAAGAGTGACCAGGTAGGCCTTCCCCACCTCCTACAACACTTCAAGGGCAATGGACTACATGTGACATTCCATCTTGTAATCCCATAGAATTTCCTTGCATCTTTGTGCAAATGGAGCCCTCTTGATTAGCAACTCTGTCACCTTCTGGTAGTGGTGTAGCTCCTAGAATACTCTAAAGCTAGAGTGCATATTTTGCATCGTGGACCACACGAAAGAGCTTGGGGGGTCGGCGGGCCATGCGTGTGGGGGGCTTGAAAAATGTGCTCTTATGGCAACAATGTTGCGGAGGTGACACTGGCCGTTCGGGCTCTTTGGGAGTCTTGGTGGCCTCCTCTCTTGTCTAGGAGGGGCATGACCTCCGGGCAAAGTCTTCAAGGCTACTACTGGGTGTAATGGAATCTCCATGCCATCCTATGTGGGCTACCCCAACAGCCTATTGTCCTCCAACTCAGTCCGCGATTGCCTTAGCAGTTGCTTTCCTCCTTATGTCTTCTGTGAGTTTCTTCACAGTGCTGCTTAGTGCGCACCATGGCCTCGAATGTATCATAATAAGGCCCAAAGAGGATGTATTCTCTCGAATGTATGAAATGGCCAAAAGAGAAAAATCTCCTTATATAGAGCTCAAAAAAACTATTATGGCTCACCCTAACCCGCCTTGAAACCATCCAACAAGAGATTACTGGAGTAAACTGCAACTATCGTGATTGAGGATCTTTCCAATGGCTAAGCTCGTAACCCTTGAGGTCTCTAAGCTCTACAACTCCTTGAGAAGCAATTCCACCAAACCTCCCAGGAGCGTTGTCACACCGCCAGCATTGCACTACGTGCCCTCCTCTCACCTCACATCACTCACACACACTCACTAGCATGCATTAGAGATAGAGACTAGCAAGAGGATTAGCAAGAGCAAGACTCTATTGCACAATGGGAGAGTATATTATATTATGAGATATATTCACTTATATACATGGCCATAAGTGTTTACACTCACTTAAAATGTGGTTGGCCGGGCACTTTAGGCTCATAAGAGGCCTAATGCTATTACAATGACTACTTTCATAATATATCCATGAAGTACATCACTTAGGACTTCATCCTAACTTACTACTACACGCTCTTGAAGTAGATGAAAAGATGCAGGGGAGAAGAGAGCTTGAGCTCTTGCAAGCACACACACACTCACAAAACCCTAAAAGAGAACACACAAGGTGAGAGGCTGAAAATCGTCTTCTTCTTCACACAACACTTAACACACCATATACAAAGATAAGAGTACACTTATATGAAAAGGTACTTAACCAAATACATACTAGGGTTCTCTATAGTGTGAACCCAACTAAATGAGCTAGCGCTATAACTATGCCAGACTCTAGAATGGCTGTCACACAGCCTGTCATCCCACTGGCCGCATATCACCCATGATCTCACCAACCATGCCAGTGGTGTAAGTGTGGGGCCTATCCCCGCCTATCCCCTAAGCAGGTCATCTCAGTGTCCACCGTCTCACTAGATGAGCTCGCCCTCGAGCTCAACTCCATCTCATGTACACCAAGCGAAGCCTTGAATCTGCGAAGCTTCTCTGTACCCAATGCTTTGGTGAAGATGTCAACGACCTGATCCTGTGTGCTGACATAAACAAGGTCAACGTCTCCTGCTAAAACCTTCTCTCTGGAGACGAAATGGTAGTGGACCTCTATATTCTTCGTGCGAGCATGAAAAACTGGGTTCTTGGCCAACTGTATACTGCTAATGTTGTCACAAAAAATGACAACTTGTCTATCAACAACTGATAGACCCAAATCTGCAAAGTAGCTTTCTCAACTAAGCTACCTCACATGCTGCCATAGCAGCACCTCTGTACTCGGCCTCTGTACTGGATAGAGCAACCGTAGGCTGCTTCTTGCTGCTCCAAGTCACAGCAGCACTGCCCAAAGAAAACATGAAGACACTAGTAGATCTTCTATCTGCGATACTACCAGCCTAATCAGCATCTGTGTACCAATGTACACATATCTCTGTCCCAGTTTCATAAAATAGTCCACAATGCAAAGTAGACCTCACATACCTCAGTATGCGTCTCAATGCATCCAAATGCGGCTTCCGAGGAACCTACATAAACTGACTCACCAACCCAATAACATAGCTCAAATCTGGCCTAGTGATCGTCATGTAGATCAAGCTCCCTACTATGCGTCTATACATAGTAGGATCCTCCAAAATCTCTCCTGAATGTGCACTCAACTTGCCATTCTGATCCAATGGCACTGAGATAGGCTTACAGTCTGTCATACCATACTTGGACAACATGTCCAAGCTATACTGTCTCTGCAGTAATCCAATACCATTTAATCCAATACCATGTGGTGACCTAATCACCTCAATGCCCAAGAAATATTTGAGCTCCCCCAGATCCTTCATCTCAAACTTCTGTCTAAGCAAGATCTTTACATCAAAGATCTCTGCATCATGGTCCCCCGTAATGATTAGGTCATCTACATAGATGACAACAAGCACAACCCCTCTATCACTGTGTCTCACATACAGTGAGAAATCTGCATTGGCTACATAAAAGCCAATAGTGACAAGATATTCAGAAATCTTGTCAGACCATGCTCTTGGTGCTTGTTTTAAGCCATACAAGGCTTTCTTCAACTTGCAAACATGCTCGGGGTGACTCACATCCTCATAACCAGGTGGCTGCAACATATACACCTCTTCCTGCAAATCCCCATGCAAGAATGTATTCTTTACATCCATCTGATGTAAAGACCATTGCTTTGACGTAGCCACTGCTATCACAACTCTCACTGTTGCCATCTTGGCAACTGGGCTGAAAGTTTCCTCATAGTCAATGCCATATGTCTGCGCATATCCTTTGGCTACCAATCTAGCCTTGTACTTGCTTATGCTTCCATCATTGTTATGTTTTACTTTGTACACACACTTGCATCCAATGGCTTTCTTGCCTTCAGGCAATTGCACTAAATCCCAAGTCTCATTTCCATATAGTGCATCCATCTCCTCATCCATAGCTTTCTCCCAACACACATTTCCAACAGCCTCATCAATGCATGTGGGCTCTACAACCTGCACAACTTTTGCCATGTATGCATAGTGATGTGCCACATAACCATCATAGGTAAACCTCTGCACAGGATTCTTCACTCTCCCAGATCTTTGTAGCTTTGCATTCATGGCTTCCATAGCCTTCTTTACACCAGGTGTTCTCATAGTTGGTATCCCAAGCTCCTCATCAAGGCTCATCTCTGAGCCACTAGACTCTCCATTAACATGAGAATGCCCTGCAGAAATGTCAGGCATACTAAGGGGCTCAACCACTTTCTCTTTGCCTTTATGTGATGTACTAATCACATTTGCAAGACTGTTATGACGTAGCCTGCCACTCCATGGTCTATCAACTGAACCACTAGATGAGGACTCTCTTGGTCCACTCAAAGATTGTGATTGCTAACTTGCATTCTGTGCAACCACATTTCCACTCACATCAGCCCCAACAGCTTCTTTTTTAGCAGCATACCAGCTGCTCATCTCATAAAAAACAACATCCTTGCTTACCCTCAACTCACATGTATAGCAGGGTTATAACACCTGTATCCCTTTTGCTCAAGGGAATATCCAATAAACACACATTTTTTAGCTTTTGGATCCAGCTTAGTTCTCAGCTCATCTGGCACATGCACATATGCAATGCATCCAAATACTTTCAAATAAGACAAATCAGGTTTTTTGCCAGTAAACCTCTCCTCTGGAGTTACATCATGTATGGCTATAGTTGGAGTCCTGTTCATGATGTAAACAGCTGTAGAAACAGCCTCAGCCCAATAGCTATGCGGCATATTCTTCTCTTCCATCAATGCTCGTGCAATCTCAGCAATGTGCCTATTTTTTTGCTCAGCAACTCCATTTTGCTGCGGAGTGTATTTGCACGTAAACTATCTCCGAATACCATTTTTCTTCAAAAATTCTGGGAACTCATTGGAGTACTCCCCTCCTCCATCTAACCTTAGGCATACATATTTCCTTGTTTACTTTTCAACCATAACTCTGAAATTCTGAAAGTGAGTGAACACCTCACTCTTCTCCTTCATGAAGTATACCCACACTTTCCTTGTGTGGTCATCAATAAATGTCACATAATACCTGTAGCCTCCCATAGACATGGTCTTCGTAGGACCCCATACATCTGAATGCACAACATCTAGTGCATTTCTGCTCACATTTCTGTTACGTGGAAATACATGCTTTGTTTGCTTTCCAAATTGGTATGCTTCACATATTCTCTGCATACCTTCAACTTTAAACTTTGGCAGCCCTGTCACAATTCCTTTAGTCTGCATAGACTTCATTCTCTGCACATTCACATGTCCAATTCTTTTATGCCAAATATCTGTGTCTGCAACAATTCCTGAACCATTTGCAAACATCGCAGCACTCACTTCAGGCATGTTTATATTTAATGTAAACATTCTGCCCACTCTGTTGCCTTTTGCAACCTGCACTTGTCTTTAAAGTCTTCAACATAACAACCATCGGGGTTAAACCGAGAACCTGCAAACCCTGCTCAATCATCTGGCCAACTGAAACCAGATTCTTTGTTATGTTCGGAACATGAAGTACATCTGCAAGGTACTTCACTTTGCCATCCTGCATAGATAATGGCACATCTCCAACATGGGCAATTGGATGAGCAGTGCCATCCCCTATTTCCACAAAACCTAGTCTTTCAAGGTTTTTCATTTCTTTGAACCACTCCCCATGACTTGTCATGTGGTTCGAAGCACCTGAATCAATGTACCATACATCATCTTTATGTGCTGCTTCAACATTTTCAGACATGGCATTAACAACATGCTGCATAACAAACAACCTTTCATTATCCTCATTGTTTTTGCTCGAGAATGCATAGTTGTTTTGCTGCAATTTTCCATTTTGTATGTCAGCTTGCTTCTTATAATAATCTGCCTGCACATGTCCTCACCACAATAAAAGCATCCACGTGTATCATTATGCTGCCTTTGCCAATTTCCACAACCTCTTTGACTCCACCTGCCTCTAAATTGGCCTGCGTGTTGTTGTTGTGAATTCTGAGACTGTTGTTGTTGCTGTTGCTGTGGCCATAACTCTGATTACCTGTTCGGCCACCTCCTTGGCCGCGTCCACGGCCTCCTCTACCTCGTCCTCTTCCTAAACTTGTTTAGAAGGCCTGTTGTTGCTGTAAACTGTTTTTGTTTTGTGAAGACTGTTGGTCTTCACCCAAGCTCTTCTCATCAACATAGACACCAAATCTGTGAAATTGGGAATGTTTTTCCGAGTTTGAATAGACGTCTTGAACGCCTGGTATTGTGGCCCAAGACCACGTAGACAGACTTCCACCTTATCATCATCATCATCTACTGAATAGATGCAAGGGATTCCACAATACCCTTGATCTTCAATGCATAGTCACTCATCACAGACATACTCTTTTTCTCCACAGTATGTTCATTCTTCAACTGTATCTTACATGCCTTGGTATTTGTTTCATAGAGCTTTACCAAGGTGTCCCATGCCTCCTTGGGGTACTTGGCATCCTATATGTGCCCAATCATGGTGTCCTGTATACTGATAGAGAGCCAATACATAACTTTTTTGGCTCTTTGGTTCCAATTCTTAAACTTTTTCACATCTGCAGCAGTCGGATTGATCTCCGGTATCTCCGGTGCCTCTTCATGCTCACCTTCTATATAGTCCCAGTAACCCTTTCCCATCAGGAAATTTGTCAGCTTGAACCTCCAAGCATGGAAGTTCTTATCAAGCTTCTCAGCAACAATCTAGTTTATGCCATCATTTGACATCTTGCCAGACACACAAATTTACCAGAAACAGCACTCGGGTTTATCCTGCACAAACTGCTGTATAGTCCCAGTAACCCTTTCCCATCAGGAAATTTGTCAGCTTGAACCTCCAAGCATGGAAGTTCTTATCAAGCTTCTCAGCAACAATCTGGTTTATGCCATCATTTGACATCTTGCCAGACACACAAATTTACCAAAAACAGCACTCGGGTTTATCCTGCACAAACTGCTGTATTTTCTGCAGCGGTATTGTACTACACTCAAATGTCACAACCAGTGACCTCAATGTGCATACATACACCCAATGGCAACTGTTAACCTCCTTGCAGCACACGCAATGTTTGCACAACCAATCTGTCTTCTTGCAGTTCTTAAAACAGAGTTCTGTAGAGAATCGATGACTTACCCGTAGTGCTCGAAATCGCCTGCTTTCTGAAAAACGGAGGTCGTAACGCGCCCGAAATGCGTTTTCGGCCCAAAAAACTTTGTTCGATAGGACCTTATAGTTACCTTATAGCTTTACCCCCGCGAAGAAAGCTCCTCAATAATCAGAGATCATTTGCCGGTGCCTCCCATAGAGCTCCCGACAAGGGTGTAGTCGTCTCGCCAACACAAATAGGGAAGAGTAGATGACCTTATAGTTACCTTATAGCTTTACCCCCATGAAGAAAGCTCCTCAATAATCAGAGATCATTTGCCGGTGCCTCCCATAGAGCTCCCGACAAGGGTGTAGTCGTCTCGCCAACACAAATAGGGAAGAGTAGATGAAGCTCTTACCCTCATACCACTTCCTATGCTTCTCTTGCTTGCAGCTCAGCCCTTAGCATGAACCAGGATCTGATACCATGAAAAGATGCAGGGGAGAAGAGAGCTTGAGCTCTTGCAAGCACACACACACTCACAAAACCCTAAAAGAGAACACACAAGGTGAGAGGCTGAAAATCTTTTTCTTCTTCACACAACACTCAACACACCATATACAAAGATAAGAGTACACTTATATGAAAAGGTACTCAACCAAATACATACTAGGGTTCTCTATAGTGTGAACCCAATTAAATGAGCTGGCGCTATAACTATGCCAGTCTCTAGAATGGCTGTCACACAGCCTGTCATCCCACTAGCTGCATATCACCCATGATCTCACCAACCATGCTAGTGGTGAAAGTGTAGGGTCTATCCCCCCAGGTGGGTCATCAGTGTCCACCGCCTCACTAGATGAGCTCCATATCTCAACACGGGAATCGCCATTAGTATTCTATCACACCATTACGGGCGTCCATCCAAGTTGTAGATTTGGACACCATTGCGTCATATCTTAAATGTATGACCTTTTGGTGTATCTACCTTGACTCCTTGATGTAAGATAATGGTGGTAGCTCTTGTTAACCCTAGGAATGGGTTAACAACATTACAAGAAACCCTAATTTTAGGAGGCGTTTCGCACGGCCCATTAGGGTGCAAAAATGCCCAGTCCAGGCACCTCGCACATGGCATTTTTGCACCCTTTAGGCTCGCATTTTTGTTGTTGGAAAAACTCAATTCTACAATAATCTGTCCACACCTGATCACGCAAGACAATAGTATTTGCATCCAAGCAATCCGAGAGGTAGTGCAAGCACAAAGGTCTTTCCATAGCTCCCATCTCTTTCTCGGAGCTATGATTTCCACACCTTCCCTACGTGCATTGCTAGAACCTTCTTGCCTGCATTTGCAAGCTGCTAGAGAAACCTTCTAGCCTTCGTGCTACTCATTGAAACCTTCTACTCAACCATATGAGATCTTTTGGTTCACTCGAATCTCCAAGTTACCACCATGACAACCAATCTCATTGAGAATTTTATCTACTTTTGTAATCACCTCATCTTGTTGAGATTTACCATGTCAGGCATAGTGAAAACATAGTCTATGTGACACTTTAAGAGGCAGTCAAAGATACGCATGAAAGCACACAAAGTATAAAAGTGAACATTCTTGAGAGGAAAAGGAAGAATGGGGTTTCAACTATTATCTTGCAAATCCCTCGTTGGAGACACCCGCATAGGTGATGAAAGTACACCACCATCCCATTCACCCTTGCAACTTCCCATTTCGTCAAATTCCTCTTCACCAATGTCCCTCCCCTTGCATTTCTTCTTGCCTTTTTGTTTCACTCCTCCATGCATGCACCAAGGGCATGGATGAGCAGTAGTTTCACCTTTGAGTGCAACGAAGCATACACTTAATTGTCTTCAGGTCCCCACCCAGATGCCAATCAAGGCAAAACTTCCTAGACCCTCAACATCCAAGTGCTCCCCCTCTATTTGTGCCTTAATCACATTACTACCCTAAGGCAATCTCTCAAAGACCCATGCTAGCACCTCGTGCATCTCCTTGGAAACCTCAAAGGCTCCCAACCACCATATTTCTTTCTTTGATTAAACACTGAACGAAAAGTTAGTTTTTGTTCTGCTCTCCATCAACAGCTTCATCAATAGCTTCATCACTAGCTACATCAATCTCCCCATCACCAGCTCCATCACTCTCTAGCTCCTCACGGACTATCAACACCTTTAAGCCATAGCACAGTTCATGAGTGTAATACTCACTCTCTCTAGCCTCCTTACCTTCACTATCTGACACTCATCCATGACACTCATCCAACTTCAAAACGAATGAGATTGTTTGACCTATGAAATGCACAAACAAACACACTGTTATGCTCTTTACAAAACGTGCACACCAACAAAAACATTATAATGTTACAAACCCCACTCGCATCCTGCAGGCAATCCATAGAATCATATCATAGCCTTTTGTAGCATTTTCAAATCCAAAAATATGTTGTTGAATTCGTTTTAAGGGAACGAAACCATATCATGTGCGGTCTTCTTTTTCCCCCATGCTGCAATAATGGAGAGGGTGTCATGGATGTGATAGTACTCACCAATCCTACATTTGACGTCTTTATTGCTCACTCCCTTAGCTAATCATACCCTCTTAGGCAGTGGAAAAAGGTTGTGCGTGATCTACCTTTCTTGCAAAGGGTGTCTCTTAGCAACTGATGAAGTGCCTTATCTAGCCCTTGGTGCTAATGCCTACCTCATCACACACATTCACAACTTTAGCACTGCTAATAGTCGGACATGATATCATTGGCCACCACCAAACTTATCTTCTTACCACGAGGATCCTTGATCATTTTAAGCACATGCTTCCTCGTTTATGATTCATCCCATCGAGCCTTACCAAGCATAGTCTATGTGACACTTTAAGAGGTGGTCAAAGATACGCATGAAAGCATGCAAAGTAAAAAAGTGAACATTCTTGAGAGCAAAAGGAAGAATGGGGTTCTATTATCTCATAAATCCCTCGTTTGGAGGTGCCAGCATAGGTGATGAAAGTACATCACCATCCCATTCACCCTCGCAACTACCCATTTCGTTACATTCCTCTTCACTACTATCCCTCCCCTTGCATTTCTCCTCCACGCATGCACCAAGGGCATGGATGAGCAGTATTTGCACCTTGAGTGCAACCAAGCATACACTTAATTATCTTCAAGTCCCCACCCAGATGCCAATCAATGGCAAAACTTCCTAGACCCTCAACATCCAAGTGCTCCCCCTCTATTTGTGCCTTAATCACATTACTAACCCAAGCCAATCTCTCAAAGACCCATGCTAGCACCTCGTGCATCTCCTTGGGAACCTCAAAGGCTCCCAACCACCATATTTCTTTCTCTGATTGAACACTAAACAAAAATTTAGTGTTTGTTCTTCTCTCATCACAGCTTCATTACTAGCTCCATCAATTTCCCCATCACCAGCTCCATCACTCTCTAGCTCCTCACAACCGTCACCAACTTTAAAGGCTTCTTCCATAGGGCAATTCATGAGTGTAATACTCACTCTCTCTAGCCTCCTTATTACCTTCACAATTTGACACTCATCCAACTTCAAAACGAATGAGACTGTTTAACCTGATTTTGACCTATGAAATCCACAAACAAACACAATGTTATGCTCTTTGCAAAATGTGCACATGAACAAAAACATTATAATGTTACAAACCCCACTCACATCCTGCAAGAAATCCATAGAATAATATCATAGCTTTTTGTAGCGTCTACAGGCAATGTTGTTGAATTTGTTGTAAGGGAACGAGACCATATCATGTGCGGTCTTCTTTTTCCCCCATGCTGTGCAATGGAGAAGGTGTCGTGGATGTGATAGTACTCACCAATCTTGCATTTAACGTCTTCATTGCTCACTCCCGTAGCTAAATGATACCCTCTTAGGCAGTGGGAAAAGGTTATGTGTGATACCTTTCTTTTGCGAAGGGTGTCTTTTAGCAAACTGATGAAGTGCCTTATAGCCCTTGGTGCTAATGCCTACCTCGTCACACTCATTAACCACTTCAGCACTGCTAATAGTTTAGGCTACCTCAGACATGATATCATTGGCCACCACCAAACGTATCTTATTCCCACGGGGATCCTTGATCATTTTAAGTACATGCTTCCTTGTTTTTGTGATTGAGCGCAAGAGCTCATTACAATCTCCAAACTTATCAACACTTGTAACATCTTGGAGGAATACCCTACAAACCAAAAAGAAAGCATTGACATTTCGAACTTGGAAGTGCACTGATAGTGCATTGACACTACTAGTGGAATGGTTAAGAGCCATACCGTACTGCATGAACTCTTCGCTTATGAGCACCCCCTCTCACCACCACAACAAGTGTTTCAATGTGGTTGAGTGGCCACTTAAACTCCTTGGCTCCAATAGGGGTGCTCTTCATGTGGTTAATAGTCTGCCTTAGCTTTTCAATGCATGCTGCACCCTCTTGATTTGCATCCTTGAGCTCCTTAACCTTGGCGTGAGATTGAAGTAGGGCTTGGTGCAAACCACCTAACGTACCTTGAAGAGCATGCAATTGCGAGGACAAGTAAAATACTCTGCCAGCATCACTTGTTGATAATTTCTTGCAATACCCGAGCATCCCATTGTTACCATATCCCACATACTGAGTAAATGAGGGCAAGTCTCAAAAAGGTTGTGTGGTATTGCGCAAAAGGGTTCGTTGGGTATAGATTTCCATCAACCCACAGATCCACATTTGTGTGACCACCTTGTCTCCGTGCAATCTTTTCTTGTTTTGTGAGATGACCCTTGCACAAAGATGCATACTCTTCCAACACTCGAACATGCAAATCCACCTTGCATCATTGCGATGACACATTCGCATTGGTGATTTTGCGCAAGGCCATGATTCTACTTAGGTGACATGTCGCACAACTGGATGAGCTCTAAGTAGAGAAAAGAATTAATAGGCCAAGTAATGTTGGATTAACAGCTCTATGTTGATGTTAAGCCATGAAAGCACAGTAGAGAGTGAGTGACAATGGCATGAAAGCATAGTAGAGAGAGAGAGAGAGAGAGAGAGAGAGAGAGAGAGAGAGAGGGGGGGGGAGGGAGTTAATAGTAGAGAGAGGGACTATGTATGTGGGCCATTAGCTCACAGTAGAGAGAGAGAGAGAGAGAGAGAGAGAGAGAGAGAGAGAGAGAGAGAGAGAGAGAGAGAGAGAGAGAGAGAGACGAGGCTGATTTGGAGGGAAAAAGGTAGGGTAGAGATGGTTTTAGGTGGAAATTGAGTTTAAAAATGAATTTTATATATGTATATAGGTTTGGGTTAAGTTTTAAAGCAGGAGAATTCAAAAAATATGAAAAAAAATCATTATTTTTAGCCCCCACACCTAGTTGCGAGAATGATGATGTGGAAAGTGATAGGATAATTTGGAGGCATTTAATGAGAGTGATTTGGTGGGGAAGTGAAGGCAAAAAATGAGGGAGAAAAAGATGTCACATTTAAGGGGATAGAGGAGGTTTTGGGGGGAAATGGAGACCTTGAAAATTGAATTTTTGATATATATAAGGGTCTGGGATGAGTTTCAAAGCCAAAAAGCTTGCTAAATGAAAAACAAATTACTATTTTGGCCCCCCTTAGTTACGAGGTTGATGATGTGGAAAGTTCTTGCTACAAGAGAGAGAAAATGACTACTTTATACCCTGAACTTTTGGTTGGGAATTATAGGCTAGAAAGAGCAAACTATAGGCTCCAAGTAGGCCTCTTTATTGCCCTTGTCTCCTTAAGAATGCTCAAAATTAGCCTTAATCCCTATAAATTAGGAATGCTTATTTACAAGGCCCAAAAGATGTCCAAAGGCTACCTAATGATACTCCGCCTCTCACAACTAGAAGTGGCCACTGTCAGAGCTGCTTCTTGGTGCTGAGCAATGAAATTAATGAACTTTTAAGAAGGAAGTAGTCACCATCGATAGGCACCCTAGTGTCATAACATCCTACCCAGGCATTGTTAGGGTAGGCGATCAAGCATAAAGAAGACGCATTGCTATAAAACAATGCAAAGTCCTGAGTGCCTTAAAGGTAATGAAAGGCACACTTCACTACATATCATTTCCGAGTGCCAAGGCAATGCATAAATCTATTCATTTGTGGCACTGCATATTGAATATTAAGATGGATAGTGCATAGATATAGAAGGCATCCGACATCCTACTGATAAAAAGTGGCAGCATCAAAAGGATAGCCAAATAATAATGCAAAAGTCCCATGTCTGTAACATCAAATGCATGCTATAATTCACCAATGAAAGCTTAAATTCTCTTATTCACACGGCCAGTCATATCACGAGAAAATCATCAAGGTAAATTTCTACTAAATCTCCTGATTGTATCAGCAGAGCAAACGGAAGGCTAATTCGGAGCCAAAGGAGGCTCAATGGATTCAGTAAAAGCATGAAGATGTAAGCCCTATGGACAATGTGCCATAATCACAATTCCCAACAATAATGAATATGCTGTCAAGGTCCACTAAATGACAATACATCAACAAAGGAACCTTAGTCAATGGTCAAGCCGACAAGGTGATAATCAAGAATGGAAGTGGGCTGATATAACAAATTTTCAACATGATTGTAAGTGGGCTGGAAATGCTGAAAATAAAGGAAGAAAGAAATCCCAAATGAAAGTATCTGTCAAGTGGGGGAAGCAAGGCATACATCTAGCCATTATTATGAGAGTATAAGGCAACCTCTCAGTAACACCATGCGTTGTGGTGTGTATCGAAAAATATGTTGGATGTGGAATCCCACATAGATTGATGTACAGAAACTCCAAAATTATGCATAGTGACAAGGCAACCAAGTTGAAGAAGATAATGTAACATTCTGACACTATTAACATCCATCTAAATGAGCTGCAAAGGGGAGGCAACTCGAACACGAAGCTAGGAAAGAGAGTAATACATCTCAGTAAGTAAACATCACTGCATAAAGGTATGTCTCCATTTCAATGCTTTTAAGATTGAAAAAATCAAGAGTGATCAATATCCATAAGAGAGGCAAATGAACTTGAAACCACCTACTAATGGGTTTTCTCTATGCCACATTTACAAAAAGTATCCAGACTATGCAACTTCCTTTCACTTCATAAGAATCTCCTAGACAAACTGTCTCCACAAAAATCTAGGTAAGCTATCCACACTTGTTGAGCCCTACAACAAGGTGCTCCTAGGAAAATCTCCTCCTACCCTTAACAGTAATTTGGTAATAAGACAGAAAAGTGTCCATGGATATATTTATGTCCTCTTTGCTAACTACCTTTATTGAATTATTTAGAACACATGGATAGTGAAAATCAAAGGTTTCCTTTTTCATATCAGGTATATAGTGAAGGAAAATTGGGATTTTTTGGGATCACATTGGTTACCTCTAGGATTTTCCATTTCATAAGAATTTATAGGCTAAATTATAGTCATAAGGTACAGCTGTTTGGACTATATTTGGATCAAAGGCTTTAATTAGCAAATTTCTCATTGCTTCCCAATTTTTTGGATATGCATTGCTTCACAAACATATATATGGTGTAATATAATCCATCTTAGGCTCAAAAATTAATTAGAACTCCAAAATTTAGGTCTTAATAAAAATTCTACAATATTTAGTTATCTTTTTAAAAAATCACTTTGAGGAATTTTATAGCTAATCAAACAATCATAGACTAGGACCAAATATTGCACACATGTTCTATACAATGTTATGCTTTGTGAGAGCCAATCACATATACACCTATCCTTTTAGGCACTTTATTTTAGACGAAAGTATATAAATTTTGAACTATATTTATTACTATAGAATAAGATACTACTTCATGCATCTCATAAGGCTTTAAGTGGAATATCTAGTCATTTTATATAATAATAAACACTATTTTCATAAGTTTCTCACTAGATGATCCAAATATAAGCAATGGTTTATATACGCTATTTTGTTATCAATGCAGTTTTAAAAGGTGAGACCATCACCTTATCTTCTAACTAAATTGAAATGTTTAGATATGTATTCTTAATTGATTACTTTAGTGGAGACATTGATTTATTAGTATAACTAAAGTAAATCACCATATAAGGTCACACTATTATTGTATTTTGGGTGTCAAAGACTCAACAACTAAAAAGAGATTCCAATAAGTAAATTTAATTCAATTGATTATTAATGCAATAATTTTTTTTTCATGGAAAATTTATCTCTCATCTCTTACATACTATGTAAGGTTTAGGAGAAATTTATAATGAGTCGAGACTATTTTTTTGTTACATGTAGGCCTACTTTGTAAATTCATAACCTGTTTGGACTATAGTGTTGGATATACCTCTACTTATGGTGGTTTATCAATTATATTTAAGGTTATTTTTATCATTTTAATAATTTTCTAAAATTTGTCACATTTATGAAGACATGCCTTAGAAGAGAAATGCTCAAATACCACTCTCATTCACAAGATATGAATTTTTTAGCAAACCCCTAAAAAGACATATTTATGTCTTATTAAGCGACCAAAATAGTGTTAAGTGCAATCTATCAATCTACACTCTCACTCTCATGCATCATATTTATAGTATGGTGCTTGTCTCCTAATCATCCATCCACCTATACCCAAATCTTAGTGTCTAAAAACTAGGTGTTTGTTTTAAGTCTTCCTCACCCATTCGTGTATTTGGTTGACTCTCAAACCATGGGATAAGGGTTTCTTTACCTCTTTACATTTTTGGGATCTAGGGTGTTAGCTCCATTCCCCTAACTATGCTCTATCCAGGGTGCTAGTTCCTTTCCCCTAACTCTCCTCTACCCTACCCTACCATTTATTTGCAAAAATAATTATAATTTTAGGGTTTCATGGGAGAAATAGAGTTTTTGAAAATTCTCTCCAAGATTAAGGTTACAATGGGATATCTTGAGTTTTCAATCCATAATCCTATTCCCCTGAGATCGCCTCAAAAAAACCATGTATTGCTTGATCAATTTGGCCAAGGCCATTAGGGTTGTGGGAGAAAACAATATTTAGGGAAGAATCCTTACAAAAAAAAGGGTTTCTCTTCATTTCTTTACATAATACTTACATTTCCTTAAACCTCTACATGCTCTTGATCATCCCCACACATTTCTCATATCACCTTTATCCTACACATTTGAAGAATCCCACACTTGGATGGAAGAAGGGAGAAAGCATGTAATCATTAGTGGTTTTTGCATTTGTTATGATTTGGTGAGGGAATTGTATTTCCTCTCTATTTGATATGCTTTGGTGAGGGCATTGTATTTCCTCTCTATTTGTGGATAACTATTGCAAGATTTGGATCAATGGAGTTTGGTGAAGAAAGGAAACAAGGAGCATAATGCAAGCATGCGTGTATGCTAAATTTTTGTAACTTTACATGAGCATAAGTACATGATTTGAATTGTAAGCCTTCAAACACTCTATACATTGCTAGATTCTCAATTCAATTATTAATTTCATTCTAAACAAGCACTAGAATCTAGCATATTGAGGGTACCCTTGGCATTGGTGGTGGAGAGGCGAAGGGGGAGCATGTCTTGAACTCTCTGCCATGAGTACTTTTACAAAAGCAGTAAGGAGGGGGATTAGGTACATTGTTGTGAAGACTTGGCCTCAACCCTTTCCCATCAGATTCTAAACCTAGGGTAGGAGGTGAGAAGGCTTTTGACTAGGAGATCGACAAGAAAAAGCTCATCATCGTTTATGCAAACAAGGGAAAATGGATTGACTATGAATGTACCAAAGGATGGGGATTATGCAATGCAAAGACCAACAATGGTAATGGAAAATGTGGTTTGATGGCAATAAGTGCAATTGAGGTGGTAATGGTTGCCTATGCCTATGGTATGCATTGTTGATACCTTTTTGGACACTTTTTGGCCACGTTCTACCTGAATAAAAAACCCTAATTTAGTCCCAACCTTTATGGACTGATCATAAACCACCATCGTATCCTTTTCCTCATAAAAAAAAAACTTTCTAAAGAGCCCTAGGTTGCCCAATTCTGACACCCCTACCTCATCTTATCTCAAATTTCCCAAAATAGTCCTATTATGGCCAGGAAGCCAAAAGGTAGGCCAAAGAAGTTTCCCATTACAATGGAGGACAATTGATTGAGCATGGCAGCATGGACACTATGGAAGAGATTGAAGAGTTTTTGAATGTGGGAAGTACTCACAAACACACTTCTCAATGCATGGGTCAAGCCTCAAGAGGAGTTGAGGATGAAGTGAACATGGAAAGTGTTCATAAGCATACTCCTCAAGGTTCACAAGAAATATCCAACAACACTCTTCTATAGTGTCTTTTGGAAAGACTTAATTTCAAACCCCTTATGGAGAGGTTGGTTACCATCAACCATACCTTGAAGTCAAGATTTGATTCAATGACTACCAGGATGGGAGTTATGGAGGATAAATTAGCTCAACCCATAAGTCAACACCATAGAGATTCCAATGAAGAAAGAATTGGTGGTGTTCATGATGGCAAACAAGTTATGCATGAAGCTCTTATAATGTGGTCATAGAAAAGGAAAGCAAACTATGCAAGATGCTCCTGTGAAGACTGTGTCATTTGGATTTATGATGGATGCTAGGAGGCCTTTTATAAAGGATCTAAGGCCATCTACATTTCAGCCCGATCCATCTCACTTGAATGGAAAAGTTACTCACATTTTAGTAGATTCAGGGAGTTCCCATAACTTCATCAATTCCAAATTTCTTAATTCTCTCAAGCTCGGTCTAATGGAGCCACCCATAACCTTCCAAGTATAAGTGGCCAATGGAGAAAGAGAGGAAACTAGGATGGCATGCCCTTCTACCAAGGTGGCTTTATCCTCTTCATACACTTAGGAAGGTGATCTAGCGGTATTAGACATGGGTCCTATTGTTGATATGATAATGGGGTGTGATTGGTTCTCACTTGGTGACTCCCATATGAACCTTCAACAAGGGATCATGAGCTTCTCACTTGTTTCATTTTATGGTCATGCCTTTGGGTCTAACAAATGCACCGGCCACTTTCCAAGCATTGTGATGAATAGAGTATCAGATCCTTTTCTATTCAAGTTTGTGCTAGTACTATTTGATGACATATTGATATATAGCAAGAACAAGGAGGAGCATTTATTTCATGTGAAGCAAGTGTTAAGGTGATGAGAACGCACAAGTTTTTTGCAAAAGAGAGAAAATGCACATTCATAGTCAATGAAGTGGAGTAACTTGGGCATTTGCTGGGAGAGAATGGCATAAAGGTGAATCCAAAGAAAGTGGCATGTGTCAAGTATTAGGCACACCAAGAAACTCTACTTAACTAAGAGGATTTTGGGGATTATCTTATTTTGCAGGAAATTTATGGAGCGCTAGGAATTAATAGCGGCACCACTTACTAATATTCTCAAGAGGGAAGATTTATTTTGGGATTCCATTTCCAGCAAAAGTTCTAATTAACTTAAAGCTCTACTTACATGAGCCCCCATTCTTTTTTGCCTCAATTTTTCAAAGACTTTCGATGTGACAGTGGATGCAAGTGCAAGGGGACTTGGGGTTGTTTTATACCAAGAGCATGGAGTCATTACGTTTGAGAGTAGAAATCTTACCGAGACAAGGAGATGGGATTGCATGTTTATGAGAGCAAGAAGTGACATCATTACCTTTATGGTGCCCATTTTAAGATGATAAGTGACCATAGAGTGCTGAAATTTTTCCTATCCCAACCAAACCTCTCTCCCAAGAAAAAGGTGGCTAGCCGCTCTTCAAAGTTATAATTTGAGATATCATCAAGCAAGGACAATGTGGTAGTAGTGGATGCATTGGCAAGGATGTGGGCTTGCACTTTGACATTAATCATGGAGGTTTATTCCACAAATAACTAGACAAGAAGAGTGTCCCATCTAACTAATTAAGCCCACCATTTTAGTTGAGTTGCATTGGGAACCTCATGAATGTGGATTGGTGTGGATAGAGTGTTAATAGAGGTGAAGAAGAGGTAGAGAAGTAAGCACCTATCAAGCAGCTGATTAGGAATGTGAACTATCTTTATATATATTTGTATGTGAAGAAGAGGTAGAGAAGTAAGAGCCTACTCAAGAGTGTGATTAACAATTAATGAAGGAATACTACATCATAGTCATTGCCTCATTAAGTCTTCCATGTGTTAGTTAAGTGCTTGGTTGTATATTTAAGTGCTAATAGAGTGATTAGTGATAAGTGATTAAAGAAACATGTTTGAAGCTGAACCCACTATCAACTTTCATGTTAGATGTTCTAGTGGGTTGAGGGTGGTATTTTTGAATTGGTGTGAGGATAAAAGGAATGTCTTTTAAATGTGGGCTTGCACTTTGACATTAATCATGGAGATTTATAGTTATTGGATTAAAGGAATTCAAGAGGAATATCTTTTAAATGTGGTTTATAGTGATTGGATTAAAGGAATTCAAGAGGAATATCTTTTAAATGTGGGCTTGCAATTTGATATTAATCATGGAGGTTTATAGTGATTGGATTAAAGGAATTCAAGAGGAATATCTTTTAAATGAGGTTGCCCATATTTACAGGAATTTATAGCAAGGTAATCATGAAGATATCCCTCACTACTTGCTTCACAATAACCTCTTATAGTATAAGGATAGAGTGTATCTTGTTTTCACTTCATCCTACATACCTAAGTTGCTTCTCCATTTGTGGGTCATATCGGTGTGCTCAAGGCCTATGACAAAGTAACTAAGAGTTTCTTTAGAGTTTCTTTTGGAAAGGCATGTGGAGAGACGTGAAGAAGTTTGTGATGGAATGTTCTTCATGTCAAAGGAACAAGGATAGTCATCAACTACCCGATGGTCTAATTTATCTTTTACCCATTCTGGATGAGAAGTGAACCCACATCTCTATGTATCTCATTTTACAAGTCGTCCCAAGACTATAAGCATAAATGGGATCAAATATTTGTGGTGGCTAATAGGCTTACCATACCAACTTAATTCATATCTTTTCACATATGGAGCATCACAAATTGCCAAAGCAAATAATTCATGGAGAATGTATTCAAGATTCATGGGAAATTTAGAATGTATTCAAGATACATGGCTTGCCACTTAACATAGTGTGTGATACTAAATTCATGGGGAATATTTGGGATCTTTGTATGAGAATATGGGCACACAAATTACTCTATCTATAGCCTATCATCCTTAAATAGATGGTTAAATGGAGTGTATCAACAAGTGGCTTGAGGCGTATTTGAGACATTATTGTCATCAACAAGTGGCTTGAGGCGTATTTGAGACATTATTGTCATCATGACGACAACAATCTTCATGGGATGAATGGCTACATCTTACTAAATTTTGCCATAATTCTAGCAAGAATTTGAGCATTGGTATGTCTCCCTTTGAGGATATTTATGGGTACTTCCATAGCCTTCCAAGAAGATAAGGTGGTCAACCCATTGGCTAAAGAAGAGTTGGAGATAATGAGGCAACTTCTTCAATAAGGACAATATGTAGGAATCCAAAAGGCTAGAAAAAGGCTAATGTGGATGACCATAGGCATGATGTAAAATTTAAAGAAGGAGATTATGTAATCTTAAATATACCAAAGAGCCACCACAACACTCTCAAGTTTTCTACTAATCCCAAATTTTCTCATAGGTAGAGGCTATGAAGGCTAATGCAAATGAGCATAGGCATGATGTGAAGTTCCAAGGAGATTATGGACTCTTAAAACTAAAGAGTCACCACAACACTCTCAAGGGTTCTATCATAGCTACTATGGTCCATACCTAGTACTCAAATGGGTTGGTGATTTAGCTTACAAGCTTGACCTTCCTTCTTCTACAACAATCCATAATGTATTCCATGCATCTAATGTCAAGAAGTATGTGGGTTCTATACTTGAAGAAGTCAAAGAGCTTCCACCTAATGGGAGAAATCATTCCATGCATCTAATCTCAAGAAGTATGTGGGTTCTATTTGCAATCCATTTCAAGGTCAATTATGGCATGGATGTCATAATAGTTTCCTACATCATTTGCAATCCATTTCAAGGTTAATTATGACAAGGATGTCATAATAGTTTCCTACATGAGGGTTGATGGTTATTCTTCATTGGATAGTCAAAGCTTATGGGTTAAAGTTTTTCGGGATTTATTCAAGGATCACTTAGTCATTTCTTTGGAGGCTTTATTCATGGGACCATATGGAAGACCAAGGACATTTCTTTTCTCATACTTGGAGGCTTTATTCATGGGACCATATGGAAGACCAAGGACATTTCTTTTCTCATACTTGGAGAATCTACTTGTACACCGACAATGCTATCGGGATGGCTACTTTTGGAGATCTTTCCATCTATTTTTATGGTATTATGGACATGATGGAACCTTCACTTCTCATTGATGTATAATTGTACATATGATAGATTTTGAGCACAAAATCTTTGGGAAGGGATGGTTTGTAATAAAGTAGCAACTTCATTAGTTAGATTTAGGGATCATGGTAATGGGCTCAAGCGTAAAAGGGGACGCATGGGCCATTATGTGTATCTTTTGGATAATCTTGGAGACTTGGCAATGTGGCATACAAGTACTTATGAAAATCCACACTACACTACATGGTATTATCAATATTCTTTCAAACTTAGGACATCCACTAGTTTATAATTATAGTAGGAAATGTCACATATGCTTCCATATTGGTGTGAAATCATAAGCTTAGAACAATTAGTCCTATCTTTAAGAACAATCTAGCTATGAAGAGAGAAAAAGCCATGCAAAGAGGTCTTGCAAGTACTACTAGAAAGAATTCACTAAAACCTTATATTGCTTCTTGGCCAAATGTGGATGAAATGAGAGAAAACGGTCTTGTCAAATGTAACTCTTTTTCTTGTTACATTCAAATGTGTCCAACATGTGGTATTATTTCCCTACAAGATAAACAATTTGTGCTTTTCTTGAATGGGGTTAGTTATGTAGCTTGAACATGTATATCACACAAGTTACAAACATCCAATAATTTTTAAGGTATGTTTTCTTGCTTGAAGCTTATGACCAACTTTTGGGTTCATGTAACAATGGCAAATTGCCATATATAAAGCAAACATAGCTTAACAATCATTACATTATTAATTGTGCTCATCTACCACCTATCTTAATCGAGGCGTAAAAAAACATTTAAACTACCCATCAAGGTCTACTTGAAGGTCTACTTGTGGGGAGCATAATAGGCTTGATTTTTGTAACACTATTTGGGTGTTTGTAAGATTAGGATGCCTAGTTTTGGTTACTTGGGTGCCCATGAATTAGCCTTAAAAAATAGGCATCTTTCTACCTCTTTAATGGACAATTCTCTTGCTCTAGCCAATGCACCTGATGATGTAATCTGATGGAATTTTGGATACTTGCAAGTTCTCATTTCCTTGTGTAACAAGTCAATGTATACCTCATGTCCCAAATTTGGGCTGCTAGATCGTGTGCCCTCAAAATGCTAATGACTTTTGGATACTTGCAAGTTCTCATTTCCTTATGTAACAAGTCAATGTATACCTCATGTCCCAAATTTGGACTGCTAGATTGTGTGCCCTCAAAATGCTAACGATCTAGTAGCCCAAATTTGGGCTGCTAGATCGTGTGCCCTCAAAATGCTAATGACTTTTGCATCTTAATGTTTATGAACTTCCAACATTCAAATGTCACAAACTCACATAACATAGAGGTTAACTTGATTTATCAAGCATTCTTTGATATATTTTTCATAAATATTTCAAAGCCTTTCAAGTGTTAAAAAATAAATTACTTTTTGACCTATCACTTAAAATGCTCAATTTTATGGATCGAGTGATTGGAAGATAGGGGAAGGCTAGTAGAATGTGGGGCTAAGTTGGAATAACAAATCCAACAGTTGGATTTTCAAGAGCTATTTGTAAAAATACTCAATTTTATGGATCAAGTGATTAGAAGATAGAGAAAGGTTACTAGGATGTGGGTCTAAGGTGGAATTACAAATCCAATGGTTGGATTTTACAAATGCTCAATTTTATGGATCGAGTGATTGGCTAAGGTGGAATTACAAATCCAACAATAGGATTTTCTCTTTTGTTAAAAAAAAAAGAAAGACTATTAGCAGGCCTATAAAAGCTTTACTTTAGTTCTAAAAATTATAATAGCAATGCAAATTACATTAAACTTATAAGACTTAATGTACTCGTAATTGTGAATTATTTGAAAAAAAAATTAGGTCATTTTGAGCAAGGGAAAAGGTCATTTTTCACCCCTCCCAACGTAAATATTCTCATTTTGTGTCCACTATTCTCTTTCAAGACTAAAACCAAGCCTCGTTAGCTTTGGAAATCTAGACTTAGTCATTTCCATGCCACCTTGTGTCCACATCAGCTTGGACAAATCTTTGGAAAAGCGTAGTTAGCTTTGGTAATCAAGGCTTGGTAATTTCCATGCCACCTTGTGTCAACATCAACTTGGAAAAAGTCCATGTTAGCTTTATGCCACCTCAATTATCCACGTTAGCTTGGGGAGTCCACATAAGCACCATGCCACCTCAAATATCCACGTAAGGGCTTACTCAACATAGTTGACTCACCACCTCATCATCCTATTCATTATTAATGCTACATCATTTTTCCACCTTTGCATGCCACCTCACACATGTTGGCATGGAATTCCACCTATGTGATACCATGTCATGCACAATCCACATCAGCCCTCCACATTGCATGTTGTGTCCATCCCCATGCCAACCCATGCATGCACACGTGGACATGTTATTAACAGGTGTGAACACCCCCTAGCATTTTGGCATTATCTTGGGTGAGAACACCCCCTGGCATTAATAACATTAGCTTAGGCTAATGATTTGTGGGATTTGGTCATTAAAAGATGTCATATCAAGAAGTGGTTACAAGAGGGCTAGTGGGGAGTTAAGATCTTGTGGAGGTTATGGGAGCCCAATAGTCACATGGGTATCCCAAGAGTCACATGGTTGGATGGCTACATAAATCCCCTCGTGTATGCAAATTGGAAGGGGGAATACACTATGATGTTTTTCTTGTGTCTTTATCTTGTTCTTGATCCATGTCTCTTACTCCATGCTCATGTGTACTCCATGGCTATGTGTGTAGAAGCATGTGTTTTCCACCATGTTAGCAAGCATATGCTAACACTTTGGCATGCCCAGTGCTAGAGTCCTAGACTCTCTTTCCTACACCTTGATCTTGCTTTTAGCTTTCCAATTTCACTCCCCTAACTTCTCATTCTAAGGAGGAAGATGTAGAAAGAAGAAGTAGAGAAGATAATGTCCCAACCTATTCTTTTAAAAACTGTTGAATCTTGCAAGAGGCATAACTCTTCATAGAAGCATCGAATTGCTATGATGTAAAAAGCAAAGGTGTATATATAAACCTAATCTACAACTTATATTTAGATGTGAGGTTAACACTATGTCTCCATTTCTTGCTATTTTTGCTGCAAGTAGGTACAGGCAAATGCACATAGCTCTACAAATTTCTGCAAAATGGGCAGCATTGCAGAGGTCATAACTCTTCATAGAAACATTGAATTGCTATCCTATAAAAAGAAAACTTATAGCTCTCAACATAATCTACAACTTCTCTTCAGACCCATAAGGTCCAAATTCTACATATTGTTTGTGCTATAGTCTCTATAAGCAACAAAGGTCATTATACAATGCAATTGTGTTTTTATTTATGGATTTTTCTAATGCTTTTTGATGGGCACTTTCTTCCCTTCCACTTGACCTCTTAAGATGATTCAAGTATGATATCTTTCCATTCATTCTCTCTCATTTCTTCATATTAAGAAGTCATACACCCATCCAACTTGGATTACCGCCAATCAAAATAGGGAAAAGGAGAAATACATGTAATTTTTATGGAGAAACTATTAGAACTTTAGATCAAAAGTATGTTTTGTTTGATTTTGATATTGACCATGCAGAGTTGGTTGATGTGGATAACTACATCCACATCCACAAAGAGGAAGAGAAGGCCAAAGTTGGCCAAGAAAGCCAAGAAGAATCGTTGGTGGATGCATCTAACCTTGTGTAGGACATTCCTCAATGTGATGAGAACGATGAGGTTTCTCACTTGCAGGTTGAGGATCCTAATAATAAGTGTATAACAATGATTACATGTGATGGATTTGTATGTGATGTCATGCTTTTTATCAGGCTGATGCTGGGCACATTGGTCAAACACCACTAAGCTTTAAAGGGTGGCTTCAAATCACCTCTCGTCGTGCAATCCTGGAGGCTTAACATCATCGCTCGTCGTGCAATCACCACTAAGCTTTCATCACCTCACCTCTCGTCGTGCAATCCTAGTGGAGCTCTTTAAAGCTTGTAACTACTAGGAATTTGATCCAGTTAACTAGAGCACTCTTACATTCACGAGGGCGACAAATAAACTCCAGTATGAGGCTCACTTCCAAACATGTCATGAGATTGCATTCTGGGGGTATAATTGTGGCATGGGGAGGGTTTTATGGTCCTCCGGGGCATATGTTTACATATGTATATAGCACTCGCCATGCTACCCTTAAAGTTGTTAAAACATGTCTAAAAGGATCGATACCACTTTGGTCTCATAGGCCATTTTATGGTCTTCTAGCGCATACGTTTACATATGTATATAGCACTCTCCATGCTACCCTTAAAAGTTGTCCCATGCCCCAGCCTAACTAAGTAGTGAGCAACTCTCCCTTCTTATATCCAGCAAGTGTCCATCCCATAAGGGAGCAAGACATGGCATAAATTGATTCGAGAAAGTCTATCATGTAAGATATATTCTTATGGTTGCTTTATGATGTACATGTTAATGCATATGATGATGCTTTAATGACATTGATGCACATGTTTTCTTGAGGTTATGCCACAATGAGATGATGTCGCTAATCCACATTGTGTTACAAATGGTACTTTCTAAAATCTCCTAAGTTATTCACATGCTTTGCTCATGGCATTAAAATGAAAGTTTAAGTTAAAAATGAAAGTTAAATGATAAAGTGAGGTTTGGAGGTCCCTACCAAGCTACCTGTAAATCTAGTGAGATTTGGAGGTAAGCTACTTGTAAATCCAAGAAGGTATGGAGCTAGCTGCCTGTAAATCCAGTAAAATATAAAAACCCAAAGAGGTGTTGACTCGCATGATAAGTGTTTAAAAAGTTAAGGATCCCTTTGACATGGATCCAAAGATGCTTTGTGATTATGTTATTACACATGGTAATATGATTTATTGATAATACTCATGATGCCAGGATTTGTCATAAGGACCATGTGTCGTGTAATGATGATAACGCATGAGGTTATGATATCTTAAATGATGTTGCTCATAATGATGCTTTGTTTGAAGTCATGCCACATGCAGATGGTCTTTCTGTGATGACACCACCCAATTTGACTTTTGGGCTTTGACTTCTCTCTTGATATGTCACTTCTTCATGTACATAATCCACGTGCTGTGAATAGGAATCTTCTTCGACATATTGGCTTTGATGATCCAACTCATCTATGCCTATTTCATGGAGTACATGGAATGCAAACTCAGGGTGGCCACCCTAATGGACATAGATGTTGAGTGGCCAATTCTAAATACATCATTTGTTGTATGTTGTCTTGAAATATAGTTTTTACCAAGAAAAATTTATATAAATTAAAGCATTAAAAAAAATACGACATGAGGGCCAGAGGAGAAGCCTAGAGGGATCCCTACCGAGTCGCCTATAAGTCCAAGAATCAGGCATAAGGGTTGGAGCAGAGGCCTAGAGAGGTCCCTATCGAGTCTCCTATAAGTCCAAAAATAAGGTATGACGGTCGGAAGGAGAGACCCAAAGAGGTCCCTGTCGAGTCGCCTATAAGTCCAAGAATAAGGCATGAGAGCCAGAGGAGAGGCCCAATAAGGTCCTGTAAGTCCAAGAGGCATGAGGGCCAAAGGAGAGACCCAAAGAAGTCCCTACTAAGTTGGTTGTAAGTCCAAGAAAAATGGAAATGAAAATGTTAAAAGCATAAGAAAATTATAGAGTAAAATGATGTAATGATTTCTAGAACGGAGTTACTTGTTGTTGGGTGTTGTAATTTCAGGACCCAAGGGGAGGACTAACTTTGTGGACACCCATAGTAGAAACAAACTTCCCACACTCTCAGAGACCAACTTCTGGAGATGAAACTGACTTCTTGGACACATGGAGCAAAAGAAGGTGGCTACATCGAATCACCTACATAGTTGGTTATGTGGATGACTACATTCACATCCACAAAGAGGAAGAAGAGGTTGAAGTTGGTGGCCTAGGCTGGCAAGCTTCACCAACACAAATGGTAACACACTTGAGTGCCGATGGACGAGATTCTTCATCAGCATATGCTTGTGGATTCTTCATCGGATTGGTGGAAATCATCTTCCCACCATCTCCTTGGTCTATCATCAGTTTTATGTGGTTCTACATGATTATATTATATGACTTGAGATGGCTTGAATTATACCTTCTAGCATCCACTTATTCACACAATTTCTTGATGTACTTGACATAATAATTATATAGCTACATAATTCTAGCTTTTAAAATTTATATATCTATTGAATTTAAAATTTAAAATTGAAGTATAATTTAAATTATGCTATATTTAAAAACTTTTACAGTTTTTAATATAAGATAATATCCAATGAAATGTAAGTAAGTTTCCTTGCTCCACCAAGCTAGGAAGGTTCCTTACTCCATCAAGCAAACTCCTACTATATTGGTGCACAATTCTAGGCTCATTTTAGTAAAATAATTTAGCAAGAGCATCTTAAATCTCTTCTTAACTGTTCTAAACTCTTTGCTTAACTCTCTTAGCTTCTTAACTACCTTCTTAACTCTCTTAGCATCTAACTCTTCTAAACTCTTAGCATTGTTTCTCTTTTTAAGTCCCCTAAACTCTTAGCTTAATTCTCTTTAGAATGGGTTCTCAAAGCCATTGGAGCCCAAAGTGTGATAGGAAAAGAAAAACCCCACCCTTGATGTTTATGTGGAAGAAAGATAGAACGTGAACAAATAAAGAGTGGAGAGCATATCAACATGTCATTGGTGAGCCCAATCCTCCCCCTCCCCTTTCTTTGGATGGTTCTCACACATCCAGTCCGCTTTCTTATCCTCTCCTCCACATTACTTTAGGTATTCCACATGAACCACCTTCTGCCTTCACAACCGTCCTCCCACAAGAACCCCCTCCCCCTCCCACAAGAACCCCCTCCTCCTCCGAGTGCCCATAGTGTGAATACAAAAGAACTATCCATGTTTAGGACACATAAAAGTAGAATGCAAGCTTCCAACACCGTTTCTCACACCTTCATCCCAAGCATCCGTAGTCAATGCTTTGATTGAGCATGCTGACATGGCAGAGTGTAGGATGATTTTCGATATTGAAGGTCAAAGATGGAGGTTCCCAGTAATGTGCATCATGTTATAGTGCAAGGTGGTTCTCGGTATCAAAGGTCAAAGATGAAGGTGCTCAATAGCGTGCATTATTCATATGTGATAATCAAGAGGTGGAATAGTGCAGATGCTTTATGCTCGATGGGCTCTTTGTTGCATGACGAATGAAGATCAATGCAAGGATGCAACAAAAAAGACACTTAGGGCTCTTGTAAAGAATTCCAAGTTGTAGATGAATGTGGGAGAGGGCTTGACAATAATCCCACATGGGAACTTTTGGGAGTTCTAGAGTTTTTGTATAAAAAGTGGCCCATTTGAGAGCTAGAGACACTCTTTGGTCATTTGGTTGAGAGGCTCATAGAGAGAGCTTGCTCCATAGCTCCTTCTCATGTGCTCTCCCAAGGCTCTCCATCTCCATTCTTGCTTCAATCTTGTACTCTCTATTCTCTACATTTTCAATGATATGAGGTTATGGTCTACACACTTGCTAATCTAGATTTCTTAATGATGTTTTGATGCTAAAATCTGATTTGTGAATTGTAGAGTGCATGTGATGAAGCTTGTGCATGAAATGATGTGTAGTTGAGGCTTGTGTGATAGCTCTTTGCATGTTAGATTCTTTGCATAAGTTGCATTTTTATGCTTAAGTGTAGCCTAATCTTGATGCTTTGATTATGTTAGATTGATTGCTTGAGTGTTGACGAAGGATTGAGTAGGACTAGAAGTCATTAGTGTGTGGTTAACTAATCTTCTCCCATTCGGGATAGCCTCTATGCGCTAACCGGGTTGCATTCACGGATTGACAAAGTGTGTGGGTTGGAGTGTAGCCTCCGCTACGCTATGATGTCCCAAACAATGGCGCCGTTGCCGGGGAATGCACACCTAAGTTAGTGAAGGGTGTTAACCATTACTTCTTACTAAGTGCTCCATTGATTGCAAAATCATGGATTAGGGTAGATTAGAGTAGAGTTTGCAAGGACATTGAGTGTGTGATCTCAAGGGCGCCTTGTGTGTTTTCAGTTTTTTGATTAGAAGTAAAAAAAAATTTTAAAATCCCATTGCGGTAGAGAAATCCCGCCATTAATAAGGTTTAAGTGCTTTCTGTTTTTGTATTTTTTGGCATACCTTTTGTCACTAATCAACTAACACACTAACATTTGTGTTTTTTGTGTTGCGGTTGGGAGGGCTTTGTGACGCGGCCCTCATCTTTACATCAGTGTGGGAGGCGGCCTTTAAAAATATATATATATATATATATATATACATTGAAGGGAGGCAGCTTGGAGAAGTGGCTGTGGAGGGCGTCTGCATCGTCAGGCTCAAGGCAGCTTTATATATATATATATATATATATATATATATATATATATATATATATATATATATATATATACACTGAAGCAACCTGCAGAGCGCTGTGGTAGGCGTTTGAAGCAACCTGACAGAAGTGGCTGTGGGCGTAGCAGTAGCTGTGTGAGGCGGGTGGAAGGCAGCGTTGACTGCAGAGCTGACGTGGCAGTAGTTCGAGCCGAGCAATGTGGAGAGGAGGGAGAGAAGCAGCGCAGCAGCCGTGCGAAGGGCAGTAGCCTTTAGGAGGCGACTGTGGAGGCTGTGTCTAAGTAAAAGCGTGGAGAAAGGCTGGCTACAGCTGTAGAAGGCGGCCGGCTGAGAGAGAACGCAAGGAAGCGACCGTGTGTGGAAGTGTAGAAGGCGAAGGGCCGACTGGCCGAGGAGAAGGTGCGAAGGCGGCTGTTGGCTGCGGGAGGAAGAGGAGGCAGCTGGAGGAAGTGAAGGCGCCTAGCTGTGAAGAAGCATGTGAAGCGGTGCATTGAAGACGCCAGCGAGCGGTGAGGCGCGAGGCGAGGGATAAGGTTGGTGAATTTTTAAATTTTTTTATTTTTTTATTTTTTAAATTAATTTTTCATGTTTTTTATATTTTTAAATAAATAAAAATAATAATAATATAAAAAACAACAAAAATAATAAAAAATATATATATAATTTTTTTAAAAAAAGAAAAAAAAGAAAAAAAAGAGAGAAAAGCGAAAAAAGAGAGAAAAAAGAAAGGAATTTTAAAAGAAAAAATATTTTAAAAAAAAGAAACAATTTTTATTTTCATATTTTGAGTCCATTTTCATTTCTTAATTTTTTGTAAAATTTTGCATAATTAAAGTAGCTTGCATTTTTTTTAGAATTTTTGTAATTGCGTGCATAATTAGTAGATTCATATTTTGTGTAATTAGTACGAAATTTATTAGTATTTAAAAAAAACAAAAAAAAACAACAAAAGGAGAAGAAAACAAAAGAAAACAAAAGAAAAGAAATAGAAATTAAAAAATAAAAAATAAAAAAATTCTATAAATTAAGTGTTTTTTAGGAGTCTACTTTTTTGCATATTTTGTAATTCTTCATTTTTTTAATTTTTTGCATCATTAGTGTAACTTGTATTTTTTTTAAAATTTTTATAACTTTGTGCATAATTAGTATTTTTTTAGCGTGATTCATAATTTTTATAATTAAAAAAAAGTAAAAACATAAAATCATTTAAAAAAATCATTTAAAAAAATAATAATAAAAAATAGGATAGATAGTTACACCACACATACTCATTTTAGTTGCATTTACTGGTTAGGTAGGATAAAATATATATATATATATATACATATATATATATATATATATTTATAAAAAAACAAAAAAAACAAAAAACAAAAACAAAGACAAAAACAAAAAAAACACGTAAAAAACTAAAAAAATTTATCCTTATGCACTTGCGATCGGGACGTCTTATAGATTCTGCCATAGGGTCTAAGGGCACCTTCTAGAGTACCTACGCAGGAAAGTGGGACCCAATCGGTAGGAAATTTGGCAGATATTGATGAAACCCTTTCTGAATCCCAATCCGATACCCTTTCCTCCAGAACAACTAGTTCATTGTCCATGGACAATCTTGGGCCGTCAAATAGTCATTCCGTAGCCCCAAATAGGACACCCGCAAGATCTTTTAATCCATTTGAAGCCGACACCATGGGGTTGACACTTAATGTGAGACTCCAATATGTCTACACGAATGCTCAAGGAGCTGAGATCTTTAGGGATCCACAACAATGGTATCTTGTTAAGATCGCAGACATTTTCTCAGAACTTGATAGAGCACCTCTAGTCAATGACCATGGTAACATGTACATGGGTGGAGATGGTGTTCGCTACGAAGTCACCTACCATCCAGAAAATGTAGACAAATTAGGAGAGCTCTCTAAAACAATCGAGTTCTTTGACTTATCGAAGCTTTCCAACGCAAGGGAGTCTAGAGATGACTGGCTCATTGAGCCGGACATGCCTGGACCCTCCAATGCCCAGTCCTCAAAGCCATCCATAGATGATTTACTTCTTGTAGATCTAAATTTGGAAAGGGATAGGAAAGGCAAGAGCAAAATGGATCAGGGGGCTGAGAACCAATGGGAGTATGTACGACAAATTCCAATAACAAAGGTCTTACAGGATGACCCACTTCAAGAGGTCTATAAGGACTCTTTAGAGGGATATTATGCCACAACTAAATTGCCGGAGCTAGATCTTCCTCTAGCACTGGTGATGGTAGTTGAGAAGCTTGCAGGACACATGAACCGAATAATTGATAAATGGGCCAATGAATACAGAACCTTAGATTGGAAGGAGATTCGAGAGCTCACGTGGAAAGGACAACCATTATTCATGGAAGTGTTCTCAACAAATACAGCTAAACCAGGAGAGACAGCCTTTCTTGGAGAAACTGTTGCTCCTCCCCTACGAGAGTTCACTAGAGAGGGACCTTCAACATCCAAGTGGACCACTGCTAGTAGCCCAACCCTAGCACCAAGACATTATCCGACACCAAAAGTGCGACCACAGATCACACCCCAACAACATTTTTCTCACTATAACAATCGGAGGGTAGGGGAGCCAACTTGGCCTCCCATAAATGCACCTCCTGAAATGCGGGTGACAAGATCTTTGGTTTGGTGAGGCTGGTAATAGGGGCCCTACACCAATTTGGGATGCATGTGGACCATCTTACCAAAGAGAGGAACAATTCCCACTGAGAGTGAGAGGCCGTAGGCCCTATGATGAGTATTCAAGACAAGTAAGGCCATCAACTATTCAGAAACTGGTAAAGAAGTACGAAGGGTCGGGAGATCCATACGACCATGTAGCAGCATTTAGGCAAGCAGCTCGAGCTGAGAGCAAGTGGCTGACAAGCATACTCAAATTGAAGGATTTGGACTCACTCTTGAGGGAAAGGCCCTTGCTTGGTTTCAGGCACTAGAGGCTTCAGACAAATCTTCTTTACGAGTTTTGGAAGAGAGATTCATTGCTGCTTTTTCCTTGATGGGAATTCAACATGACACGGTAGCACACATCTACTCTTTCAAGCAAGGCGAGAATGAGAGTGTTAGAGACTGTGTAAATAGAATGAAGCAGTACATTAATCGTTGCCCAGAAGATGAGAAGCCCGCCCAAAGTCGATTAATTTCTCTCTTCTTAAAAGGACTCAAAAATTCAACACTGCATACACATCTCTATGCGAAGAAGCATACAAATTTCAATGAGTGTTGCCATGATGCTATGGATTTCACCGATAACTTCAAATTCCAAGATGGTTCTGGCCCAGGGGTGAAACCTAGAGATCAGTGGGGTGATGACCAAAGTTTAGGGTCTAGCGCTCTAGTAAATCCAGACCAGATAGCTAACCTAGTACTAAGGAGATTGGGACAGACCTATCGTCCACCCATGCAGCCACAACAACAGCAGCAGAGAATGAGGAGTGTACTTCCTACAGGTCCTCATCTTTGTGGAGCATGTGGCGGTAACCATAAAACAGAGGAATGTAATAGCTTTTCTCCTCTAGTCTCAAACCAACCCACAAAAAAGTGGTGCCAAGCCTGTGCTTGGAACTTTACCCATACCACACAGGAATGTACTCGCATTGCAAGAATGAGACAGGAGCGTGAGCAGCCAAGGGGTGGAGTGGCTCCACAAATGTATCAACAGTATACTAATTTTGAACGTAAGCCACCGATGGCACAAGAGCAAGCACGACCTGTTCTTGGTGCTCAACCTCCTGCTCCTGGGACTGCTCCTGTAAGGGTTGTGGACTACGACAATTCAAATATGTGTAGAGAATTGGTAAACCCAGGCTATGTGGAGGAGGAATATGCATCATATTCATCCAAAGAAAATATCTTTGAAAGTCCCGCATACCCAAGCCCAGCACTGAGACTCAACCAGGGGAACAAAACTCTTTAATGTTGCTAGGCGGCTACCAACCTAGGACTCCAGGCCCCTCAGGTCAATGGCAGCCAAGGAAAGTAGAGGCCAAACTAATGGGCCCCTATTTTATGAGTGCTGAGAACCCCATTGGGCTCGTGATTGTCCACATCGCTCAAGGCAAGCATCTCGATCCAATACAACAGTACAATAGTTTCCACCAATTGAAAGATATTGTCTAGGGTGTTGTGTAGAACACTTCCCAAAAGATTGTCTGCTGAAACCACAAGAGGAAGGCACCTCTCAACCAAAGGTCTCACTCAATCTTGTAGGGGCAGTTCCATCACCACCTTCATCTAAGAATGAGGATGTCGTGCCACTTAGAGTCATGACTAGATCACAGACACGCGAAATACAGACTGATGAGACACCTCGAACTAGGGATGCAAAGGCAAATCTAGTGGACAATAGAAAAAAGACCACTAGGAGGAAGAAGAACCGAAACAAGCAAACTAAAAGTGCATCCACTAGTTCTCAAGAAGCCTCTAAACAAAACATGAGGGATAAAACTTTTACATCCCAAGAAGTGCATGAGGAACATCAACCTCAACCTGGGCCTAGTGCTAAACAAGATGAGACTAGTACGACCGAGGATAGTTCTGGGGGTTCTATTTTTGTGGATAAAGTGAATGAGACTCTAGATGCCATCATTGATGCTCATAGAAGTCGCATTGCAGCTTTATCTGAGCTACCCAAGAAGCTTCAAGAATACCCAAACCCTCGTGAGGAGAAGATCAATCTAGCTGTACATCAGCAACTCATTAGGGAAGCTCAGTCAATACTTGAGGGACCACCACCACCTATTCCTCGGGGCCCAACCTCTCTTAAGCCAACATTAGAAACCATACCAGAAGTGTCATCAAGTCGGGAAATAAAAAGTGAGCTCATTTCACAAGCTCATAGCAAAAGGTCTACACCAATTGACACCCAATTGAAAGGAGGTATTCTGCCACCACCTAGCCTTGTCTTCCCATGCAATGATGAAGTTATTGATGCTAATGAGGACATGGCAAATGAGATGTGGGCCGCAGTTCATGAGAAAGTTAATGAGAACATGTCCTCTATTAGTTCGCCCCTCCATTCTCTGCGGTGGATTTTACCAGGGGCACGGAAAACAATTCTGGACGCCCAAGCATCTAGGAGGAAGTTCAAACAATTGTTTCTCCTAGAAGTAAGCATACAATGAAAACCTTGCCATCATATCTGGGAGAATATGAGAACTGTTCTCAAACCTTGAGGATACCCTCCATGCATAAAAGGTTGACAAAGGAGAAGGATATGAGTATCGTGCAAGCTATTTTGTCAGCACCAGTGACTTGTACCTTACCTTTGCTTGATTTGATAAAAATTCGACCTAAGTTGTGGAATGATATTGCCACATGTTTGTCAGAGCAGGTATTGCTACAAAAGGGTCACCATGAGTGTGCTATACACCCCGAGACAAAGCATGTTATGCCAGTTCCTATCAACAAAGTAGGAAAATTTTGTGAGGACGATCAGGGAAATGCTACCCTCCCATTAGAAGTGCGAAAAGTAGTTTCAACTGCAATACTTGATAGTGGTGCAGAAGTGACATTGTGACAAGGTCCATTTGGGAAAAGTGGGGCAAACCAGCTATTAGGAGTACCAGGATGCGCTTGCAGCTAGCAGATGGAAGCGTAGAACATCCCTTGGGCTGCTTGAGAACATATTGGTCACCACATGTGGGATTGAATATGAGCACACCTTTGCAGTAGTGGATTTTGGAAAACATCCAAACTATGAAGTGATATTGGGAAGACCATTCATGCGACAATTTCAAATGATTCAAGATTGGGGATACAATTATTTGTACCTCCGACATGATTCTGTTATCACAAGGGTCAACCTAAGGAATCACTCATATCGTGATGTAACAAGGTCTCCAATAGATGAGTTTGATTTTGCTTCATCTGAGGGCTCAAGAGTTACATTGTCAGATGGGCGAGAAGATCTGTGGATGTGTGGAGCCTCATGTAGGGATTTCAACACTGAGAGACTTAAGGGTAATCGAAGTGTATCAGATGAGGCATACATTCCACAACCCTTCCCTGAGCATTTAATTGATCCACTAGAATGGAGTCATGTCCTTGCAACATTATCGACATATGCTTTACCGAAGCCAATTCAATTTTGTGACTCAGATGGATATGATATTATTCCTATACGAATGGTACAACCACTTGCCCTTCTAGATGATTTGTACTATAGGGATACATCCACAACAGCTATGCATGTCGAGGAAGTCTCAGTGGAGGATTTAACACTCGAATCTGCTAATGATGCTGATAAGGAAGATGGATGGGACTCAGATTTTGATAATAATGTGACAATCCCTGAGGAAGAGTTAGGAAAGGCACGCCTACTCTTGAGAGGAAGGGAGGTTCAAGTAGAGATCCTTCGAAGCCGACCTAAACGTAAATGCTGTAAGAGCCATAAAAGAATCCGTAAACAAGATGAGCGGGAACAACGTGAGAGACTACAAAAAGAAAAGGAGGAGTCTAAGAGTGAAAACTCTCGACCACAACCTCACTTCTCAGGAAAGAACGGATATCTATACTATGTCCAAGCAGAAGATAGTATCAAAGACCAAGTAAAACGATCAGATGGATTCCAAGCAGGAGAAAAGATAACAACTGTTAGCAAAAATCGTAAAAAAAACGAAGAAACAAAAACCAAAACTCAAGTCTAAAACCGATTCAAAAGAGAATGAAGGAAGTGCAAAGACAAAGGTTGAACAAAAAAATCCAATGCAAGATGGAAAAGGAGAGGTCAAAACCGCATGGTCTTCAATGAGTGGAGACTCAAGTGGACAAGAACAAGGTCTCAATGTTCCTCCCAATTTCACACAGTACACTCTTCAAGATCGGAAGATTGTTCTTCAACAGCCCATGCGACAAAAACCAAGCATGCCAGGGGTTTCATATAATGGTCCAGAAGATGCTAAAAAGATTGATATTGCTAAGCCAGGTGAAGAGCCTCGCTATGTGTGGATTGCCACAGACTTGTCCTTAGATGAGGAGAAGTTATTAATACAAACAATAAAGGAGTATCGCGATGTTTTGCTTGGAGTTATAAAGACCTCAAAGGAGTTGATCCAAGCATATGTCAGCATACAATTCCATTGCGAGAGGATGCAAAGCCCTCCAAGCAACGTCCTTATACTTACAATGAAAACTTTGCATGGAAGATAAAGGAAGAAATAGACAAGCTCTTAGAGGCAGAATTTATCTATGAGATTGAACACACTGAATGGGTCTCCCCTATTGTAGTGGTGCCCAAGAAAAATGGAAAACTTCGAGTATGTGTAAACCTCAAAAAGGTAAATGCAGCTACTGTGCGTGATCATTACCCACTTCCAATCACGGATCATGTTCTGGAACGAGTTGCAGGGAAAAAGGCAAATAGTTTCTTGGATGGATTCTCCGGTTACAATCATGTGTCAATTGATCCAAAGGATCAACACAAGACAGCCTTTGCTACTGAAGATGGCATCTTTGCCTATCGTGTTATGCCATTTGGTCTAACAAATGCACCAGCAACCTTTCAGCGGTTAATGAGTCATGTATTCAAGGAGTACCTTAGGCAATTTCTTGAGATCTTCATGGATGATTTATGTGTTCACTCACAAGAGCGTGATGATCATATAGAACACCTCAGACTTGTGTTTCAAAAGTGTCAACTTTATCGTATATGCTTGAATCCTGACAAGTGCAAATTCATGGTAAGACAAGGGAAAATTTTGGGCCATATTGTTTCTCGCAATGGGATTTCAACAGATATGGATAAAATTGATGTCATTGTTTCATTACCTCGGCCTATCAACCCTAAAGGGGTACAAACATTCATGGGACATTGTGGCTATTACCGTAGATTCATCTACATGTACGCTGTCCTAGCCAGACCATTATATGCTCTTCTTGTAAAGTTTAATTGGACTGATGAGTGTGAGGAATCCTTTGAAAAGTTAAAGCAAGCATTAGTGACTGCACCCATCTTACGGGCACCAGATTGGAACCAAATCTTTCATGTCCATATTGATGCTTCAAACTTTGCAATTGGATGTATTTTGGCTCAATCGGGAGAACATAATAAGGATTTCCCAATCTCATATGCTAGTCGACAGTCGAACAATGCTGAGAAGAATTACACCACAACAGAAAGAGAAGGTTTGTCCATGATATATGCAGTGAAAAAGTTTCGCCATTACCTTTTGGCAAACAAATTCATATTTTTTGTGGACCATCAAGCACTGCTATATTTGGTAAATAAGCCTTGTGCAACTGGAAGGATTGTGAGGTGGTTTATCATCCTTCTTGAGTTTGATTTTGAAGTGGCAGTTCGAAAAGGAACAACTCATCTTAGGGCAGATCACTTGTCTCGAATCACCTCTGGCGAAGCTCCTGTGGGTGTGGATGATGATATGTTAGATTCAACACTTTTCCTTGTAAAGACAGCTCCTAGATGGTCTGAATCCATTTTAGAAATTTTGACAAGTGGGCAGATACAACTAGCGAGACCTAATGTGGACCTATGGCGACCATTCAAGTTAATCTCAGGGAGATTATATCGTCAGGGTAATGATGGAGTGTTGAGGCTTATACCTAACCCCGACCAATATGAGGAGATCTTGGAATGGGCACATGCGGGTATCGGTGGAATCCATGCATCAGCTACTACTTGTGTGCGACGTATATCTCAGGATGGACAATGGTGGCCTACCATGCATGCAGATGCTGAAACATTTGTTCGTAACTGTGCTTCATGTCAAATTCAACAGCCAATTCATAATGTCACATTATTCCAAATTTCAACTACACCAAGTTGGAGTAAGTATCTTGTGGACTATCTTCAGCATGGTCATATGGATCAAAAAATTCCTAAACATCGAAAGCATGCTATTAAAGTTGAAGCGGCAAACTATATGCTGATAGAGGGCCAACTCTACAAGAGGGGCAAGGATGGCAACTTACGCATGTGTGTATGTGAAGCTGACTACTTGAAAATCTTAACTCATGCACATGCAGGTGTTGGGGGTGGACACTTTTCGGGCAATACCACAGCTAAGTTGATTAGGTGGTCTGGGCTTTGGTGGCCAACCTTACAAATGGATGCCGAAGAATATGTGAAACGTTGTGACGTTTGTCAAAGGACCAAACCTCCCATCACAAAGGACAATATGCCATTGCGACCTATGTTAAGCACACGTGCTTTTGGAAAATGGGGTATTGATTTTGTCGGTCCCATTAAACCTCCAGCTCGTCACACGCATGCAGAATATATTATAGTCACAACTGACTATTTGACAAAATGGGTAGAGGCAAAGGCTACAGTCAAAAATGATGCCAGAACCACAGCCAAGTTCTTGTATGAGTACGTGTTTACACGCTATGGCTTACCCATTGAAATCGTTAGTGAGCAAGGTGTACACTTTGTGAATGAGGTCATAGAGTTTTTGCTTCAAGAATTTATGGTAATTCACAAGCGTTCTGCACCCTATCATCCCCAGACCAATGGACAAGCTGAGAGTACTAACAAGATTCTCTGCACAGCACTCACAAAGATTGTTGAGGGACATAGGACTGATTGGGAGCAAAAGTTGCACTCAGTTCTTTGGGCATATAGGACAGCCTATAAAACATATGTGGGCACAACCCCATTTGAGCTTGCTTTTGGATTAGACGCGATTCTTCGCATTGAATTTCTTGTACCTACTCTACGAGTAGCTAAACAATTGGATTGGACTGGTCATGAGCTTTCACAACGCATAGACGAATTGGAAAAGCTTGATGAGACCCGCTTATTGGCGGTAATGGGGATGTATGCTAAGAAGAGGAGACAAAAGCAATGGTATGATAGAAATGTAACAACTGGCCGATTCAAAAAAGGAGACCTTGTGCTCTTGTACACACTTAAGAAGCATAAGAGAAAGCTCAAGAAACGTGGCCTAGGACCGTTTGTGATTAATGAGCTTACTCCAAGTGGTGCAGTGCGTTTAGAGACACTAGAAGGTGAGCAAATGCCTAACTTCATTAATGGAAGTCGTCTCAAGAAATACAATGAACCATTAACTAAAGCCATGCTTCAACAGATGCATGCTGCATAAACACGGAAGGAAGCACTTGACCTACTTAAACATCAGGCTCAAGAGGAGGCTAAAGCTAGAGTTGCAAAAGCCAAGGAGCGTCGCAAAGCTTCTATGTTGGCCATACAGTTGGCTACTGATGAACCATATGTCGATCCATTCAATATTCAAGTGTGCCTCCATCTTCATGAGACTACCTACTTTGTCTCTGCCTTAATTGACTCTGGTGCAGATTATAATGTTCTCTCGTTTGACACATGGATAGCCTTGGGTCAACCAACACTTGTGCAAATTCCTGTTGACTTACGAAGCTTCTCAGGTGAAGATAACCCTATAGAGGGAAAATGTGTCATTATGATGACCATTCAGGATCACCAGATGTCAGTGCCCTTTTATGTGGCACGTAAGTCCAAGGCAGTAGTAGAGGTTGTTCTCGGTCGATCGTGGTTAAGTGCTACCAATTGCTCATTAGATTGGAAGAAGAGACAATACAAGTTGCAAATTGATTCTGATTGCATCTTGGGATCTGCTACTCCACGAGCTTTATCGTGTCAAAAGGGTAATGTTTCTACCTTACACAACCCACTCTCAAAATCTGCTCTTGAAGCTCCAAAACAAATGATGTGGATAATTGATGAGTACTCAAGTGAGGGCCATGGCTGGCATGTTCCAACTACTCTAGTTGCTGCTCAAAGAAGGCCAGGCAAGAAAGAATTATCAATTTGGCTACCCAAAGATGCGTACAAACTTGTACCATCTAGTCCAAATGCTAAGCCTCCTAAGAAGCACATCTTTTCCAAGCCTAAACCTCAGATTGTTACTCGATGGGTCTAAAAACATGTTCTTAAAGCACAAGGCTATTATGAGGCGGCAACAGCAATTTGGCTTCCAAAATGCCATGGTTTGCTAGGAGTAAAAGAGTGTTTCAGTAAGATTCCAAAAGCCACCCTTGATTTTCCATATCAGTGGGTGCAAAAGATCTCAACACAAACTCTTCAAGATAGGATAGGTGGCTGTGATAGCACCTACAAATCTACTTGTGTTGATCTTCCTAAAACATGTATTGAAACACCGGTTGTCCCAATTTCTCCTCGTTACACAATTCAACCATCAACTTGTGTACCTAAGACAAGTCCAAATGAGTCTCATTTGAGCATAGATTCTAGCATTTCAATGCCTAAATCCTCTTATCTTGCTCAAATTCCAAGACAATTGCTAAAATTCCCACCTCTTAAAAAGGATATACCTAAAACCAAAGATAAGGCATTAACACTACAATTGAAGCTCTTTGGTAGATCAATGTTTGAATAATGTGGTTCCTTACGCCTTTAGAAGATGTGTTCTTTTTGAGATAAATCTGGTTTTTGATTGGAATTGTAATGATGGATATGAGTGTTCTAAATTTCATTGTTCTACGTCCAGATAACTCCTGATGGATATTTGGCGAGATACATGTCCACCATGCATTGACCCTGATAGTACTCGACCTGATCATCGCGGGGGTTATAGTGCTCCTCCGTTTCAAACACATTCTAGGTACTTCTATGCTCCCTTAGGTGAAAATTGCTGTGGGCATCACTTTGTCACGTTCAACAGCATCACCCATTTCCACATTGTCAAGAGTGTGCACGACTCGTATTAGGAGAAGCTTCACATATTTGTTGGATATGCCGCTCTTACTTTAGACGATATGGCACGGGCTTAATGAAGCAAATTGTGGGAATTACACCCCAACGCCATAATCTTCTTAATGTGAGAATACCAGAGAGAGGACCAAATCAACGTAGATTACCTGAGGAGGTTCAAGCACAACAATGGAGGGATGCAAGTTTAAATGACTTGCAACCACCGACTCCTTTCCCAAGCCTCAATATGTCAATATTGGATCAATATGAGTACCTATATTGCGCAGTTCCAAAATCGAAATTGTCTCCTTAACCTTCCCATAGAACCAATGCCATATTTTAGTGAGGAAGCACTCCTTCCTCTACCACCTTCTCCAGAGGCCGGTTTTTGTGAGGGGTTGCCTCTGCATCCTGAGGAAATTGACACCATCTTTCCAGCAGAAGTGGATACGGATCCACCACCAGCGCAAGGGTAAGCTCAGCGACTCCACAATAAGATCAACCAGGACACTTTTCTCCCACTGGGTTTTTTCCCCTCGGCTATATTCGGTGATTGGCACCAATAGCAAATTTTATTCCTTTCTTTTCTTTCCTTGTTTATTAATAAAAATTTTGCAGAGATCTCCGCTAAACAAGAGCATCAAACACACCCCAACAGTCCACCTACCGTGCACACAAATTAAGAAGGGGGGAGACATGCTACGCCTACAAAGACCAAGGAGGAGCAATCTGCACAAAATCAGCAATGCATCAATGCAAACGAACAACATCAACGGGCACTACAACAGGTGTATTCAAATCTTAATCTTTTGTTCTTTATGTGCTTTTATCTTTTGGATATATGGTTTGCATGTTCACACAATATTGGCTGGTTTAAGTTTTTGATTAATTGTTAAAATATGGTGAGTGAATTCTAGATTCTTAGTGAACTTAGTAGAAGATATTTCTATTTAAAGACAGTGTAGGATATATACCAATGGAGTATGCCAAGTTCTTATGCTTTCAAGGTATATTAGTTATCCCTAGTGGTAGCTACCTCTTAGGTATGGGCTAGGTGCTAGGAGTAATAAAAATTTATGAAAATATACCTAAAAAAAAATATACAAAGTGAATTGAGACATGACGTGTCTACAGCCATGTGGAATGCTTGGTAGGACCTGGGGTTGTCTTAGCACCTTGGGGCAGATGCCTTGGTTTCCATGGGGTGAACACTGACGTCTAAAAGCTTCAGAAAAAGACCTTCAAGGATTCTATCGCCTTGATAGATGTTGGTAGGACTCTGGGGTACATTATGGACCCTCGAGACCGATGCCCTCATCTTCATGGGGTACTCCTTTATGACAAAAAGAAAGAAAAGGGTCTGTCGCCTTTGAGATACTTAGCGGCCTTTAGATTCTCTTGGCGGAGGTCTCTTGGCCATTGCTTGGGTCTCATTGGGATGGAACCTTAATCTTTATCACCTTCTACAGACACATCAAAAAATAAAAATAAAAATAAAAATAAAGAGTTCCAATCACCTTTGCTCATATTTAGGAGTAGGTTTGCCACTTAGGAATAACTTAAATACTTGTAGGACATTGAGACTGCGGTCATAACCGGTGGTGTACAAGCACACTTGCCTTTGTATAGCACTATCTAGTCTCACTTTGACTCACCTATTTTAGTACTCTTTAAAACTTTAATCAGCTTTGCACTTGTATGCTCACGTGTGAAATTATCATTGCTGGTTTTTTTTCTTTTCTTTTCTTTTCTTTTTCTCAATAAAAGGCTTTACTTGTATCCATTGTTTTTTGCAGCTCGTGCTCCTACCGCGCTCGAGGACGTGCGCAAAATAGGAAGGGGGAGTGTTGCATGACGAATGAAGATCAATGCAAGGATGCAACAAAAAAGACACTTAGGGCTCTTGTAAAGAATTCCAAGTTGTAGATGAATGTGGGAGAGGGCTTGACAATAATCCCACATGGGAACTTTTGGGAGTTCTAGAGTTTTTGTATAAAAAGTGGCCCATTTGAGAGCTAGAGACACTCTTTGGTCATTTGGTTGAGAGAGCTTGCTCCATAGCTCCTTCTGATGTGCTCTCCCAAGGCTCTCCATCTCCATTCTTGCTTCAATCTTGTACTCTCTATTCTCTACATTTTCAATGATATGAGGTTATGGTCTACACACTTGCTAATCTAGATTTCTTAATGATGTTTTGATGCTAAAATTTGATTTGTGAATTGTAGAGTGCATGTGATGAAGCTTGTGCATGAAATGATGTGTAGTTGAGGCTTGTGTGATAGCTCTTTGCATGTTAGATTCTTTGCATAAGTTGCATTTTTATGCTTAAGTGTAGCCTAATCTTGATGCTTTGATTATGTTAGATTGATTGCTTGAGTGTTGAAGAAAGATTAAGTAGGACTAGAAGTCATTAGTGTGTGGTTAACTAATCTTCTCCCATTCGGGATAGCCTCTATGCGCTAACCGGGTTGCATTCACGGATTGACAAAGTGTGTGGGTTGGAGTGTAGCCTCCGCTACGCTATGATGTCCCAAACACTCTTGTGGGCTTTCCATAGCACCATGCACACTTAGAGTTTAGATGCTAAAAATGCGGAAGCAAGACATAATAGGAGGAAAAGTTTGGATGATGTGGGGCCGAGTAGTGGTTGTACACCTAGGCATGATTGCCTAGTAGAGGAAACCACTAAATCTTTGATATAAAGGTTTTAGGAGGAGTATTGCCATCCCTTACTAGTTTTCAAGAAATCTTTGTGCAAGCTTTGCACAAGAGAGTTGCAAGAGGTGTGTTCATGGAGCATGGTGCTTGCTTTCTTGAGATGAACCAAACTGTATTCTCAGTTTGTGCCAACATTTCCACACATTAGGAATGAGCAAAGAAAGGTCATTTGAGGGGTGTAAGCCATGATTTGTGTTGTCCTCATGACAATGTTCTCGGTACCATGTGTAGTTTCTCCTCTTCTATGAGGTTTAATGCTCTCATAGAAAGTTGCCTCCCAACCCTCGTGATTTCATCCGCTCCCTATTGTGTGCGCATAGGAAGGATGCCATTTACCACAATCTCTCTTGTGTGGAGGGTACATGTGCATCATATGGATCTCTTGTGAAGCTATATATAGTAGACCAAGACATGTATAGTGTAGTGGCAGTGCTCTAAGTATGTTGTCCATTAGCTCTAGGGTGGTGTGGGCAATCTAGGAGGTTGCAACTTATGGAGCATCATACATCATCACATGTAGGAATTTCACACACACTTTCAAGGAGGTGTGTACCCATAAATACATCACACTCATGGTGCCAAGCAGAATGTATGTATCTTTACTCATGGTGCCAAGCGGCCAAATTGTCAATTTCAAGCATGCTTGGTGGAGTTCCCTATTTGTGTGGTTATCATTGTAGTCAATTTTGTCGAGAATTACACATTGATGCCTTACTAGGAGATTCACTTACGAGTATTAGTAGGTATTGATTGTTTATTCATATGAATTTATACATTATTTCATTTATTCAATAAATGTAAGGTAACTTATACCCCTCACCCAAAAAAAAGGATTGTGATCGTGGTGCATATTAGTTATTACCAGTATGCGGAGTTACACATGGATAGAGAGGCGAGCACCCCCAAGACACTCATCATTAGGGAGTACCACTTCTACAGTAGTGATGATGATTTCTCATAGGATGCACATTTTGTACAACATAACTTCTATCTCTATGATGATTTGGAGTGTGGGTTAACATGGCAACATTGATGGGTTTGGTTTGATGGATGTGGTACACAGTTCGAGTCTACACATCAGTTTTATTGGCTCTACGTGTGTCACTTGTGTGTAGATCACCAACATCTAAGTCATTTGGAGCTTCTTTGAGATTGGGCACACGAAGGGTGAGCATGATTGTATAGGCATGTGTGTGACATGCACTTTTTGACATTACTAGCTAGTGGCATGGTGTAGAGCGATTAACTATGTGCATCAAGTGGCATGATGTAGAGCAATTTAAGTATGTGCACCAGGTGGCATGATGTAGAGGGGTTTAAGGATGTTTGCCAAGTTTAAGGATGTGTGGAAGGTGGCATGATGCAAAGCGGTTTAAGGGTGTGCAGTGCCAGATGGGTTGATTTGTGCTCTGAGCATTTGGGTGGCAGCACTAGTTTGCATGCTTTTTAGGAGCATGTATGGACGGTGACTCGGATGATTGCACCATGTCAAGATGGGTAGATACTTGGCACAAGCGTCCTTCACACATGGTGTAGTCCTCAGAGCATGCCAAACCTACCTTTATGGTAGACTATATGAGACACTAATAGATTTGTTACAAGATGGCATCCAATTTTACAAGAGATCTCAATGGCACCCGAGCCTTGTGCATGAAAAGTCTCATCGTCGCGATTGGACGAAGTTCGGGAATGATGACATGGGGAAGTGCCCAATTTAATGAGAGCTCTCAAGGTTGGCACTCGAGCCTTCGGGCTATGATGAGACGTATGCAGCCAAAAGGGGTCTCCCAAGGCCTAACGACATGGATACATATGTTCTGCCACCTTCTCACTACATTAAATAATTGCATCTCCCCCACCACATCGCTGTGTTCTTTTTATTTTCGTACACACCCGGGGCCCACTCAAGTCGCTCTGTTCTTGCCTGGTGAAGCTCTGCTAAGAACCTCTGTAACGCATGCAATGTAGCTGGATCTGCACTCCCAAATGTTGTTGGTTAAGGCCAACTTCTAATAAGATATCTAGCAAAAACACAAAGACGATTATGAAGAAATTATTAAAGAAATAAAATAGAGAACTACCTGGATCGCAGGCGTCTTGGATTGTGAGAAGAGATGCGCCACGTGCTGATTCTCTCCATGGTACCACCCGTGCCTGAGAATCTAGTGCCGCTGACAGCTCTTGCTCAATAGAAGAGATAATGGAGTCACGTACGCGACCAAAATGGGCAAGTATGAAAAAGGGGAATGGATAAAGAGCTATTAGGATAATTAGGCTTAAGAAATTGCGTAAACAAGATAGAGAGCTAATCCAACCATTGAACAAGAGAGCTCTAGGAGTGAAATGGTGAAAGCAAAGAGTGATATGAGTTTATACTATCTCGATTGAGGTGTTAGGGTTAGGGTTAGGGATTTTCATCTCCAAATAAGATGTATGAATACGAACAGTGCAGATTTGATCTTGGCTGACCTCGATCAAGGTATCTACGGATCGATCGAGGTATGGACGATGTAGATATGATCTAAATACCTCAATCTAGGTATGGATGATGATGGAGATGTTCCATTAAGGTATGGATGATGTAAATGTGATCTGCACACCTCGATCGAGGTGCGGAAAGAGGAGATGCCATCAGCATACCTTAGTCGAGGTATAAATGTTACAAAGGGTATGGACAGAGGAATGCCATCAGGATACCTCATTCGAGGTATAAACGTTATAGATCTTTTGGGTATGAAGATCTTTTGGGCATTCAAGAATGTTTGCCGATTTTGCCAAATAATGATAAAAAGCCGTTATATATGCGAAATTATTAAAACAAATTCTCGATCTAGGTCCATCCATGCATGCACTTATGATGCATGAACCTATATAGATTGGAGGATGCATGGACCTCGATCAAGGTCCACACACGAGCCATGACGGACCTCAATGGAGGTCCATAGCGGTTGTTTGAACCTCCATTGAGGTCCATCATGGCACTTGTTGGACCTTGATCGGGGCCCATTGTGGCACTTGTGTGGACCTTGATCGAGGTCCATTGTGGTGCTTTAGTGGACCTCGATCTAGGTCTGACAAGCTAGGTTTCAGTGGACACTGGACCTCAATCGAGATACTTGAGCCAGAATTTCATGGACATGAGATTCACATTCGGCCATATACTTCAATCAAAGGTACCCTACCTACGAGTTGTGGTTCCCAATGCTTGTCATGTTTTTTCGGAGAGTTCCAAAAGTTGAGCACCCTGATCTTGCAACCAAACGTAACCTCTTTATGCAAGGAATTCTTAAATTTATTTTTGCAATGATGCAAGGAATGATTGTCAATGCTTGGTATGTTCTGAAAATAAACAAGTTCGAGAACATACTTTCTATTAAGTATGAAAAATTTTACAAAATGGAGATTTCACACTAGGCAAGGTGGAGATCTCAACCAATCAGGAACCCTGTGCTGCCAATAGGGTCCCGAATGAGAGCATGTGAAAAAGATACCAATGTCCCAGTCTCTAATAAACTGGCCGTGCTTCCTCTCCACGGCCCTCGAAGATCCCTGGAATCTGGCCCAGGTAGCCATGATGGTGTGAATAATATCACTCCAAATCCTGCAAAGACACTGAGAAACAAGAACGGGAGTACCCTCAATGGCCTCAATGCATCTAGCCTTCCAGATATTCTAGGCTGAGATGCTAGCAATAATCTCCCAAGAACTATCTAACCTCTATGCCGGAGGGACAAAGTGTGAAAGCAGCAAATCCTGAAGACAACACTGCCGAGCAACTCCTTGCCTAACCATAATGGCCAAGCTCCTATCAGTCCCCTCGAATCTCAGCTGAGGCCCAGACTGTGTCAACCAAATTATAGAACCAAAAGAAATGATAGCATCCCTCTTAATCCTACCAAAGAGGTGTGCAAACGCAAACCAAACCCTCTGTGCTTCCCTGCATTCCCATAAACAATGGTAAACTGACTCCGAAACTCCTGCACATCTAGGGCATGATGGGCAAGCACCAGTAAAACAGACCTCCACTGATTGATGGCCAGACCACCATAAAGGGAAACCCAGATAAAGGAGGAAATCTGTGGCTTTCTATAAGAATGCCACAATCTCTGCCAAAATACCCTCTGAATGTCAATCGAAATGCCGTAACACTCCCAATGGGGTCTTAAGAGTAGGGACACTCTGAATGTGTCCCAAGATAGATGTCTGGCATTCCGCACCATATAACTGAAAAAAGGCATGCTTTTTAAAGGGTTAGAAGCATCCTTCCACTCCCAATCACCGGGGTCCCAATGCAAATGTCTGATAGGGCAGCCACCAAGCTGTGGCTAGCAAAACTTGGTTAACCACCAACGCTCTAGAGGCCAAGTCGAGCTTCCTCCTACTCCAAAGACAGCCAAAGGTTAACACTCTCTATGATCATCCCTAGGGGGGGGGGGTGGGTCAACAAAGACGTGCTTCCCTAACCTACCAACAACTCTGTCTGGAGGAATCTGGGGGCCCTCAATAAGGTCCTGCACATCACATCTCTCCAGCTGCCATCCATCCTGTACAGAAAAAAAGACCGGTACATCATCCTCCCTAGGCAAGGAGAGACCCATAACCTAAAGAGGAACACCTGTCCCAGAAAAAACCCCAAACCAAGAATGATGACGACCTTCCAAAAAAGATCCAGTAATCCATTGGTTGGGAATGGCTGCATCAATCTGTGCAATCCTCCTGCTAGAGCCTCTCAAGTGCTGCATGAAATCCAATCTCTGCACCTTGGTGAGGCTCTGAAGCCTCTTCCAAGCCAGCATTGTGGGGCATAGGGTCTCCCAGCCAGCCCAAATAATATGCATAGCTGCCCCAAGAGGCCTACCATGCACATCTAATATCAAATCATTCCACAGAATGGGCTGCCGGTTACCTTCCTCCGCTGAACGCGAGGGGATGTGTACCAAAAAACTCCTCAGGCAATCCCAGGCCCGTAGGAGGGACCTAACCAAGGGGGACCAAGGGGAGTGGTGAACTGCATCCGAAAAAATAAAGCATGAGCTGAGAGTCCAGTCACCTCCGCGAACAGGGACACACTTTGTGATCTGCTGCATGAGAAAATCCTTCCACGGCTCAGTGCCCGGAAGAAAGCCCCTAACAACAAGCTTACAGAGCAAAGCCTTAGGGTCAATGATATTCAATCCCCCTTCCTGCTTAGGCCCGATAATGGTTTCCCAAGCAACTCTGGCCCTGGTGACCAAAGAAAGTTCCGAATAAGGCGACGAAGCTGGCCAATGCAATAAACCAAGCCGTGGCTAGCAAAACTTGGTTAACCACTAAAGCTCTAGAGGCCATGTTGAGCTTCCTCCTACTTCAGTGATGAAGTTTGCTTTTAATGCTTAAGAGCACTGGAGTAAACTATTGTGCAAGGGAGATGTCAACACCACCTGACAACCAAGGTATGTGGCAAAGCATCCTCTCTCAATCCAAGTAAAACCAACATCTGTACCCCAATCTGCAAGAGCAGAATCACTGATCCAAAAACCAACTGATTTATGCCAATTGATAGTAGCTCCTGCTGCCAAACAAAAGGCCTCCAAGGCTGTCCCATGGATTTCTTTTAAAATCATGTGAATATGTTAAAGTTATGCCATATATCATCTTGTGTTTGTGAGTTGTTGGAATTTTAAGCCAGATTTTCAGGTGATAAAGAACATTATGAGATGTTGGGAATGGTGACAGTGGAAAGCACATAAACAAGCATGTGAAGCCTCAAGGAACAACGCCATATCATCTGCTAACTTAGAGTCCAAAAACTCTTCCTCCGTGCATAAAGGCAGCCTGAGACCCACAACACCAGGGGCAGCCCAAAGAAACCTGCTGGTACAGTAAAGGGGAGAGGGGACAACCCTGCCTCACCAAATGGGAAATCTGAAAACGCTCACCGTGCCCTCCACAAGCTAAAACAGTGCTATGAGCCTCTCTGTATAGGCAGGACACCCCTCTGATCCAGTTTTGGGAAGAAAACCCCATGTGTGCCATAGTGCCCTCCAAAAAATCCCAATCCACTCTATCATAAGCTTTTTAAAAATCAAGCAAAAGAATGGCAAGAGGCTGCTGACTAGACTTTTCCCACTCGACAGCTTCCCATAAAGAAAAGATGTTATCAAATTTACTCCTTCCTTGGAGGAACCCATTCCGTGTATCATGGATAGTCCTTTGGAGAATCGGCTGCAACCTTATACTCAAGGCTTTAGCTAAGATCTTATATGCAGATCCAAGGAGAGTGATGAGCCTCCATTGCTTGATGTCAGTCTTGTCCCCACTCTTGGGGATAAGGTGAATCAGCCCCTCTGTGAGGTATGGTGGCATCATACCCGACAGCCACATTTCCTGATGGGCAACAGTGATAGCATCTCCAATATGATCCCAAAAAAGAATAAAGAAGGCGGGAGAAAGACCATCATCCCCTGGGCATGAACCACTCGAAAGAGCATGCAATGTGTGAAGGAATTCATCCTTCGAGAAAGGGGCATCCAGGGAAGAACACATAGCATCTGTAAATGAGCCTGGGCATGCACTCCCAAACTTTCTGCCGTGACACATCTCTTGGAGGAGAGGGCACCTCTGCAGTCAACAAAGACTGATAAAAATCTGAAGCAATACCCCTTACCTTATCAGGCTCAATTTGAACCTCACCCTATGAATCTTGCAAGCACCTCACAGAATCCCTGCTACGGGAAGGCCTGTGTGCTGAAAAAAGCTCTTTGTTGCATCTGCCCAGATGCTGCCACTGAAATGCAAACACCCCCTCTAGTCCCAACAGCCGAGGACCAGAAGGTGTGGCCAAAAAGCATCTTACCAGTTTTGCCACACAGATCTATCCAATTTGTGTTCCTGCAACAAAAGTATATCCATAGACCCTCCTGCAGAGCAGGGTGAAGTTGGTCCTTCAGAAGGCGCTTCCTACCACGGGTGGGAAGCCCTCCAAGGCCCTGAACATTCCATGAGACGATTCTCATGGAAGAGAAGAGGATTTGACCCCCGATCTAAGAAGACGATGGGCAGCGTGAGGACGCCTCTCATAGTGCTAGAGGACGGGATAATCCACGGGGCAAAGTCCACTGACATGCCCTTGTCCGTGGTCCTGCACAGTACCTGCATATGTACGAGAAACCTGTGCGTCCTGCGGGGCATCAAGGGCAATGGCATCATGCTGAAAATCCTGCAGTACATGATCCCCGCTGCACTGAACATCCTGCATATCGCCCCCTCCAAGTAGAGAGGACTCAACAAAATCATCCTGATCTGATATATCATCTCCCTGCAACGATGCGAGCTGATACATCCCTCTGCCCAGAAACATCATCTATCTGAGGTACAAGATCCGAGGAGGTCTTCCCATCAATCGCACCAGGGGGGCGGGCATGAGAGACAGCTCGCCACGCCTGGCGGACTGTAGGACGGGAAGGATCCAAGGGAGGTGGCGCCTGAGAAGCACGCTTGCGAGGCCTCATGTGACCCCGAGCCCAAGGGCAATCTCGAGCAAAGTGACCCTGTTGGTGACAAACTCGGCACTGATCGGGTTCAAGTGACCCTGTTGGTGACAAACTTGGCACTGGTCAGGTTTACCTGCAATCTCCATACGTTGCTTCAAAGGACCACTTGGGCCCAGAAGCAAAACATAGTCCTCAAAGAGCTCACTGTCACGGGCAAGAACCATGACCCTGGGGACAGCATCCGCCGAGGCAGTGACCACGTGGGCAGAAGATGTCGGCAAGGCGTGGAGGGGGGGCACTTGAAGAACCAGCCCAAAGGCGGCCCCATGGCCTCTAGCATAGGCCAATATGCACGAGGAAGACCTGGGAATCTGAGAGTAATCAGGAAACGGTTCCGATCTTTCTCAACAGGGTCAACATAGCTGGAGTAGGGAAGAATGGCAAAGGGCTGCCCTTCAAAAACTCCGAGGCTGCGTCCTCAGAATCAAAATCCACTTGGAAGAAACCTCTTCCAAGCAACCTGACATCTCGAAAGTGTGGAGCGAGGTCGGAAGGCAGAGCCGCTAGGACCCAATCCCGAGCCTGGAGACGGGAAGGGTGATTTGAAAATTTTCTGACAATGAGGGTCGTTTTGGAGTCTTTCTCGATTTCGGCGAAGACCGCGAGCTCGGCTTCGGAAAAAACAATGGTTCGCCTCGCTGAGGGAGAATGATTAGCCATGATGCTAATCGAAGAAAAAGGCCGACTTGAACCCGGACGAGGAGCAATCCTACCCAAGGGGAAGAGGCAGGCAAGGAGGCGGAGGAAAGGAAGGGAGGGTGGAAAAGGGAAAAGTAAAAAGGAAAGGGAAGGGGGAGGGGAAGATGGCTGGACACACAGGCGAAGTTGGGCGGGGGAAGGGCAGCACAACATGGGCTGCACAGAGGGATGAGGCGGAGGAAGGAGGGGAGGCGAATCAGTGCAAACAGGAGACAACAGCGAGAGGAAGAAGGGCGGGCAGAGGCAGGGGCGAACAGCGGTGGAGGAAGGATGGGAGGCGGAGGAGGCACAGAAGCGGAGGGGCGCAGGTCAAGGTTCGGGGAGCTAAGCTGATTTCCTTGTCTTCACAATTTCAGGTTGGTTTCTTTTGTAAGATTAGTCATTATGTATGCAGTGTGATATCGTGTGCTCATTACGCACTATGCACACATGTTTGGGGGAGAGAGAGAGGAGTTGAGCCCAAATTAGTCTCTTTAGTGTAAGTTTTAGGTTGAAAGATCACTTTGCTATGGTGCACATTAAGGGAACATATTGGACAGAAAAAAACTTTGGTTCTCTTCCCCTCCCCTCTCTCTCTCCCCCAAACATGTGTGCATAGTGCGTAATGAGCACACGATATCACACTGCATACATAAAGTGTAAGAGAAAATCAGCATTCTTGTTCCACTATCGGCTTCGATAGTGCTATATGCATCTCCTCTAAGAATCCTTGCTCTATATTAGTAACTTATATAGTGTTATTGTAGCTCAAATGACCTCTTTGACCTATAGTCATCAATTACCTTAACGATAGGTATAATTATTTTCACTCACCATGATTTGGAAAGTCCTTTGCAAGTGGCTTCATTGACCAGCTCTACAAGAATTGGTGCAAAGAGTCTAGTAGTCATGGGTAACCATTTTAGACGTGATGGATAGCCATAGGAAACCAACTAGGTTGGTCGAGGCATATCCATATCCACAGTATCAATAGAAGGCTGGTGAGGTGCATCGAGCAGCCCATCTGTATATGCACAAATTCGACACTTTGAAGAACTCTTTGGAGTTACAACTGCATGAGATGCCTGATAGGTTTTGTTTTTTGTTTTTTTTTGCCAAAAACTCCTGTTGTTTCAAAACTCAAGATGTCCATACGGAGTTTGACTGGCCTGGTGGTGAATGGTGCACAAAACTTCATTTTGTTGCCTTGAATTCATCACCATACCAGGCATTTGAAGGATTGGTACCCCCTGCCACCTCCTTTGTGGACTTGATAAGTTGATTGTGAAGGGAAACGACAGTTAGGCTGCTTTGTGAGGTGCTTCACTAACAACCGACAAGGTTGTAAGAGAGGCCGTACTACGGAGTGGTGGTATGAGACCATTTTAGAGCGAGATGGTAGTGAACCAATGCGGCTGCTAGGATAGAAAGACACCTGTATGCATGTGCGCACGGCAAGTGAGTGCGTGTGTGTGTTTTGTTAAGAGGGAGAGAGAGAGAGGTTGTATTAACGTCTACAAAAGAACCAAAAGCTATGTGAGAGAAGAAAGTGATGCAATATACCCATGAATAAACTGGCTGTCAAGAAAACATTAAAATGAAAAATAAAACCATCGGCCATAAAAAACAGGCCTGCATCACAATAATGTCCAGCACCAGCTGCCATTGATTTCATGTTTTTTGACTAAGATAATATACAAAGATCATGAACTATTACCCTAATTACCACCTTTACTTACCAACCATCACAACTTTTTCCCATCTTTTGTTTCCTTTAAAGAGTGTATAAAAGGCAAGGCTGATAGGGTAAATCTTTTACACTGGAAGGATTCAAAATGCTTAGGTCATGACAATGGATGTTGGAGCCCAGAACCAAAGGGAGGCCGCCCCATGAACTGCTGCGTTGAAGTCATTTGAGGAGAATATGGAAGCCCACCATCAGACGGAGGGGGTCTGCTGACGTTTTGCTGAGCTGAAGCCATTTGAGGGGGCCGGGTGAAGTTTTTCTGAGCTGATGCCATTTGAGGCGGCCTGGTGAAGTTTTGCTGAGCTGATGCCATTTGAGGAGGAAGCCTGGGGAAGTTTTGCTGAGCTGAAGCCATTCGAGGAGCTGGCCTTGGAAAGTTTTGTTGAGCTGAAGCCATCTGAGGAGCTGGCCTTGGGAAGTTTTGGCAAGCTGAAGCTATCTGGGGAGGCATTCTTGCTTGCATACGAGGCAATGTGCTCTGTTGTGGCATCGGCATCTGCTGCATCTGTGAGGCCATCCCTCCAGGTGAAAAAGGTTGTGGAGGGGATCCCATATATTGTTGTGAACCTGCCCCTAAAGGTGGACTCATTGGCATCCTTGACGGTGTAAAAATAGGTAGTATTTGGCTTGCTGGTGGGCTTAATCCTGGTTGCTGCCTATTTACCATCGTTGCCCCTGGTGGTGGCATCATTGTGCCCGGTGACATAAATCTAGTTGGTCCACTTGTGCCCATGGCTTGTGGAGGCAGCCTCAATCCTTCTGGCGGTGTTATGGGTTGTGCAGCAGGCTGTTGCACTGACCAGTTGGGTGTGGGTGGTTGTGGCATGGAACTCATCTGTTGCTGGAAACCTCTAGGTAAGAAACTCTGAGAAACGGGTCCTGCTTGTCCAATAGGTTGATTTGTGGGCCTCATTGGTAGAGATTGATTCATGGGCCTTGAATTATATTGTGGCATAGGCTCTCGAAATCCTTCCATTGGTGGCTCATAAGACTCTAATGGTGCCATAGCTCTTGGTGGTTGGGATTGCAGTGGCACAACAGACTCCGGTAGTGGCCTCGATCCAGGAAATTGAGATTGTGGAAATGGCCTTCCTAATGGCATTTGATATCGTGGTGGATCAAAAGATTGTGGAAGCTGCCTTACCCCGGGCATTTGAGATTGTGGCTGATAAAAAGACTCTGGAGATGGCCTTACCCCAGGCATTTGAGTTTGCTGAGGCCAGCTTGTTAGGGGTTGAGGTGGTGTAGGTTGGCTTTGCATGCCTGGCCTTTGCTCTTTCTGCTGGTCTCGAATCCATGCCTTAGTGGTTCCTTCTACTATCTGATGTCCTGAGGTATCCTCTACAGAAAAATCTCTGGCAGGTCCTCCCCTCTTTCTCATGATATCAGTAAGCATATTTGAGTTGGAGACCATCCTACTATCATAACTGGTGTCATTCTCTTGTGAAGAGACTAGTTTGTCGATGCTCTCTTCTCCTCTCTCCTCAATCCCTGCTACTTTCAATGCAGTATTCTTGAGGTTTTTTAGTTGCTCAGCTGTTTCCAAGACTTCGGCACGGATGTTCTTGTAGAATTTCAGGGCTGCCGGTTGGGTGTCTTCTGTGTCTAGCTCAAACTCTTGGTGGAGGGATTCCCCATCATCTTCAAAGATTTTAGGATTCAGATTGAAGGAGTACCTGGGTGCTTTGGACCTAGTCTGCAACCAGAAACACATACAAAATTCAATTCATTTAAACAGGAATCCTCCAAAAAAACTAGCTTTAAAAAAGCCCTAACTTACCTTGGCTTGCTGCTCTTGCACACGATACAAAGCATGCTCCACTTTAAATCTCAGCTTTTCTCTCGCCTCTTTCCCAAGCTGATATAAATAGAACAATCAGATTATTATAATGGTTCCTCCCCAGTATAACATAGCATGCCATCAGCAGGGGTCAACCAAAAAATACAATCACTGCTAAGACAGCCAGCCAGGAATGTCATAGAGCCTAGTGATCCCGCTAACAGAGAGAGGCGGAACCTCAACTGACCTGGACATTCCAGGATAACGTTCCCAATAAATGAGAGTGTGAGGTCGTCATCATTCTTGGTTTGGGGTTTTCTCTTGGACAGGTGTTCCTCTTCAGGTTATGGGTATCTCCTTGCCTAGGGAGGATGATGTACCGGTTTTCTTTTCTGTAGAGGATGGATGGCAGCTAGAGAGATGTGATGTGCAAGACCTTATTGAGGGCCCCCAGATTCATCCAGACATAGTTGTTGGTAGGTTAGGGAAGCACGTCTTTGTTGACCATCATCCCCCCCCCCCCCCCCCCCCCCCCCCAAGGGATGATCACAGAGAGTGTTAGCCTTTGGTTGTATGGTGGCTGCCCTATCAGACATTTGCCTTGGGACCCCGGTGAGTGGGAGTGGAAGGATGCTTGTAATCCTTTGAAAAGCATGCCTTTTTTCAGTTATACGGTGCGGAATTCCAGACATCTTATCTTGGGACACATTCAGAGTGTCCCTACTCTTAGACCCCATTGGAAGTATTTCGATTGACATTCACAGGGCATTTTGGCGGACATTGTGGCACAATTATAGGAAGCCACAGATTTCCTCCTTTATCTGGGTTTCCCTTCATGGTGGTTTGGCCACCAATCAGTGGAGGTCTACTAGTGCTTGCCCTGCATGTCCTAGATGTGCAAGAGTTTCGGAGTCAGTTTACCATTGTTTATGGAAATGCAGGGAAGCACAGAGGGTTTGGTCTGCGATTGCACACCTCTTTGGTAGGATTAAGAGGGATGCTATCATTTCTTTTGATTCTATCATTTGGTTGACACAGTCTGGGCCTCAGCTGAGGTTCGAGGGGACTGACAGGAGCTTGGCCATTATGGTTAGGCAAGGAGTTGCGCAGCAGTGTGGTCTTCAAGATTTGCTGCTTTCACACTTTGTCCCTCCGGCATAGAGGTTAGACAATTCTTGGGAGATTATTGCTAGCATCTCAGCTTGGAATATCTAGAAGGCTAGATGCACTGAGGCCATTGAGGGTACTCCCGTTCTTGTTTCTCAGTGTCTTTGCAGGATTTGGAGTGATATTATTCAGTGTCTTTGCAGGATTTGGAGTGATATTATTCACACCATTATGGCTACCTGGGCCAGAATCCAGGGATCTTTGAGGGCTGCGGAGAGGAAGCGCGCCCAATTTATGAGAGAGTGGGACATTGGTATCTTTTTCACATCCTCTCATTTGGGACCCTATTGGTAGCACAGGGCTCCTGATTGGTTGAGATCTCCACCTTGCTTGGTGTGAAATCTCCATTTTGTAAAATTTTTCATACTTAATAAAGGTCTCCTTTCTGAAAAAATAAAATAAAATAAATGAGAGTGTGGTCTGTTTCAGACCAACCCTCTTCCCCTCCTCTTGTCTCCATCATCTTGGCATGGCGCACACTGGAGGCCTGGTTTGAGGTATTCTCTCCAAGGCACAAGATGAGTTAGACAGGCAGCCCATCATTTGGAATGACTCCAATAATCGATGACAGATGGACTGACATCGATAGGCATTTTCTTAAGAAAGGGGTTATGGTGGATTTCCTGTTAACAAGTGGAAACCAGTTAGAGGAGTGCCATCCCGTGATTGTCTCAAATGCACAGCACCATGAGAGACATTTCAGAATTGCATTTGTGGATGCATAGTCTGAAAGCACAGGCAGATGATTGCAGTTGTTATGTCTCATAGCAGGAGACAACAGTATATTACATGGGCACACGGGGGTCCTCATATGATATATGAGGGCACTCTTGCACATTGTGCTGTGTATGCTGTGCAGGGTTCAGTCCTTATCATGATTTTGGCACAAGTGCACTAGAATAAGTCTGCATCTCACGCTATAGACTGGCTACACCATGTGCTACATTGTTAACAAAAAAGAATGAATCCATGTGAATTTCCTTAAGATTATGATTCCTTCTACAATTTCAGCACCCTCTCTCTTTTATCTTGTTTCTACTTGTTGAGTACTCTCCTTATTTTGTTATATCAAAATACTTCTTTAAATTGGCAATTCATGTCCACGGGTGTGCAGACTGGTGGTGGAGGATTTTGCTTCCCAGGGTAAGAATTTGGGTTCAGTACCCATCAAACCTGCCTCCGCTGGACCCACTATGGTTATGACTAAATAATACATCCCATTTTTAAAAAATGACTGACAGTGGACAGAGTGTTTACATATTCAATATTTTGCCCTTGTAGATAGTTTCCTTTTGTTTGGTGCATTCTATATAACTGCTTGACAGCTCCTGTTTCTATCTTGATTCTATTTTGTGCTAATGATTGTTCACCAGCCTGAGCTTTCCCTGCATGTAACATATTACATTAAGGGTAAGAATTTTCTTTATATCTCTGTTTATGTACACCGTATACATGTGAGAGAGGATCATACAGCATATGTACGTCCAGATCTCAAGAAAGTGCTATCTGCAATTTTAAGGAATTAAACACCTACTTTAGAAATACTCTGCGCAATCTTATTAGAGATTTGATCCATCTAGTGTGCGCCAAGCTATTGTAGCTTCTGGCATTTGCTATTTGAGTGTAAATTGTATTTGACCTACCTCCCAAGCACAAGTTGCACATTGATGGCAGGACGACTGAGTTCTTTCTCAAAAATAAGAGTTCTTCTAGAGAAAGAACCACTAGTTGGGACATATCATGTCCAAGAAGGGGATTCACATGGATCCAACGAAGCTAAGGCAATAGCAGATTGGCATGAGCTAAAGACAATATATGCAGTAAGGAGATTCATTGGGCATTTTGCACATGTCTCCTACTAATAAGAAGGCAAGTTTCCAGTGGACAACCCTAACGTAAAATCTTTTTGTGATCTTTAAGCAAGACCTACCACATTGATTATGCCAGATCTACAGAAGCCAATCACGGTTGAGTGCGATTCTTATGGAGATTGCACTGGAGCAATCCTCAACCACGAGGACCATGCAATTGCATCTGAGAACAGGTGACTACAAGCTACAAAACTATCTTTTGGAATGTAATATGGATGATGTGTGATCAGGCTCCAAAAATATCTCGTAGTGGACGAATTTCTAGTCAAGACAGAATATAAGAGTTTGCAATGGTTTCTTATGCAAGCAAAGTTGTGACACATATGAGATGTCCAACTTTCTCTCTATTTTCTATTCTACATAATCCTGAATGCTCTTGAAGGCCATAGGTACAGGCAATATCAATTGCCTACCATAAAGACATAAAAACTTATAAATTATGAGGGATTCTTATCACTTAGATGAGGAATTCCCACCAATACGGGTAACCATACAACATACAACAGGGGATACTACATGGGACACCAGATCACTCTTACTCCTTACAAAAAAACTATCTGATGATGATGAACAAGTTTTGTGTTGTTTCCATCCTCAGAAGTTGCCCCCTGCCTTCCCATCCCCCCTCCTCATCTGCTTCTTTGCATTTCCTCCCCCCCTAGCGTTTTTGGGTGTCTCCGCTCCCTCTTTTGCCATGCTATGCTCTAGACTGCCAACTCTTTTCCTATCCTCCCCCCCTATGCAGTTTTCCTTTCACCCCTCACTAGCCTCGTCCCCTCCTTGCTTCTCCCCCACACCTATAGGCTTCCCCCTGTCCTCCTCTCCTTTGTTTCTCCCCACTTTTTCTTCTCTCTCTCTCTTCCCCCCACCCCCCCCTCCCGCGCGGCGGGAAAAAGATTCTTAACAGAAAAACAGCCACGAAGGGCTAAATACAACCATGAAGGGCTAGATATGAACTCACCTCCATCAGCAGGGTGAGTATCAAGAACTCAAGGGGTGGAGAAAGTTTCTCTTCTCCTCTAGCTGGCCGCTCTATGAGGAAAAGGCTATCTCATACAGGGGGAAGGGGAGGGGGAGGGGGAGGGGGAGGGAATAACCACTCAGGTGGTCTGTAGTGCCAAGTGGGCTCACCACCTCTATCTGTAAGGAAAGGGCCAGGCCGCCAAAGCCTCAAAAAGGGTTCCCGCCGCTTTCGCATGTGGTCAGAGCCACCTTGTATCTTCCCCCACTGGCCATGGGGGTATGAATGATATCAAGCCATTTGCTCCTGATTGACTCCGCAGGCGGAGTGTGAGTGCCTCTCTTGTTCCTTTTTTATTTTTCTTTTTTCTTCTTTTCTTTTCTTCCCTCCCCCCCCCTTCCCCCCCCCCCCCCCCCCCTTCCCTTTATTCTCATGTCTCCCTGTTTTCTCTCACTTTGAGCAGCCCGCTTGCGCCGTGTTCACTTGACAGGAAGTAGTTTCCTTTGGCTTCTTCCCGTTAGGACTGCATGGCAACCACCTCATCCACCCCGTCCAAGGCCACCATCAGCTAGCTATCACCCATCCGAAGTGGACCTATTATAAGTTCATCGGTAGGGAGTGTTGCATAAAACATTTTCGCTTCTAAAACAGAACGGTTTTCAAAATACTTGAAGGAAATGTTTCATTGCCGAGAATCTGAAACGGATTACGAAATGTATGGATCAAAAATAGCAAAAAAAATCGAGTAGTATTTAAAATGATTTTACATTTTAGATTGCATAAATGACATTCCCTATGAGACCCCTACCCCTCTATCTATGGCAATGGAATCACACTATGGGTATAGCGACTCACTCGGATCTTCATATCACAATGTCCTAATGCTTAGCTATTGCGTCAGCTCCTCTCAATTTGACTAGAACAATCCTCACACAGGAAAGGTGAATGATTAAACTAAGTGTTTTCCCTTCATAATTCTCACAAGCAAGTCACATCGAGCGGCTCCTCCGAGCTCAACAAGATGTCCCAACTCCTCAATTATGATGGCAATGCGTCTATCCTTATTCCTGATGTGCCAACTAGGCTCCCAGGTTTTTCTCATTCTACACAATTCTATTTCATTTTGGAAAGTATCCACTTCTCAGGTCCACGTGATTGCCCACTTTCCAGTGTTTTCGACCAGATACATAGGCTCAGCCTAGCCCCATGCAATACCATGGGTCTAGCCTTCCACCCTTCACTAGACCTATAGAGCTAGTGTGAACTCACGAACCATAATCAAAAATTGCCATTTTACTCTCACACCACTTAAAAACAAGAGTTTACACACTCTCCTTTATAAAAACAGTCCTTCCAAAAGAAAACATACATCACACTGTTCTTTTCAAACTATGCATATATCATGTGTCCATGTCACACATCACATAAAAAATATCCAAGTAACACATCCGTGTCACCTCATCATCATCAATCTTCTCGCACCATGACCGTAATCCTTAAACAAGACGATACGCACCAATGAGTCCGAACACTCCTAGACCACTGTGACCGAAGGAGCCCTACAATGTCTCACATCCATCTCAACACAAGTGCCAAATAATCCTAGGAGTCGCTTCTAATGGTCGTCACCTTTCCTACAAGCACGAACACTCCAAGTACTGACGTCAAGAGCCACATATATCTAAGTACTTGCACCACGCATACTTATCCACCAAGCACCACCCTGCCTGTTTCACTCCAGAGTCGCTTCCAGTCCTCACACCAATCGTGCCAAGAGCACACCCACATTCGGCCGAGAGGGGTCAAGATCTCGGACGAGCGCCTTTTCGAGTGATGCATCCTACAAATGACACCCACACGGCAATCCATTAACTTGTGTGATACATTCACAAGCTTCCACAAACAAACATATGCAACACATGAATACAGAATTCCAAACAATTAAGGAGTATCTCAATAAAAATACACCATATTCACATCTGAAGCTGTGTAAACCATCGCAAACAAGCTCGACGAGACATAAGAGCTCTCTTGTCGAAACTCAAACAATTGAGTCCTCACGCAACATTTGAGAGGCTCTAGCCAGAGGATTGCACACATTGATGCAGCCATTCCCAACCACTGGATTACTGGATCTTTCTTGGAAGGCCGTCATCATTCTTGGTTTGGGGTTTTTTCTGGGACAGGTGTTCCTCTTCAAGTTATGGGTCTCCCCTTGCCTAGGGAGGATGATGTACCGGTCTTTTTTTATTTACAGGATGGATGGCAGCTGGACAGATGTGACGTGCAAGACCTTATTGAGAGCCCCCAGATTCGTCCAGTCAGAGTTGTTGGCAGGTTAGGGAAGCACGTCTTTGTTGACCCCCCCACCCCCCCAAGGGATGATCACAGAGAGTGTTAGCCTTTGGTTGTATGGTGGCTGCCCTATCAGACATTTGCATTGGGACCCCGGTGAGTGGGAGTGGAAGGATGCTTGTAACCCTTTGAAAAGCATGCCTTTTTTCAGTTATACGGTGTGGAATGCCAGACATCTTATCTTGGGACACATTCAGAGTGTCCCTACTCCTAGACCCCATTGGGAGTCTTACAGCATTTTGACTGACATTCAGAGGGTATTTTGGCGGAGATTGTGGCATTCTTATAGAAAGCCACAGATTTCTTCCTTTATTTGGGTTTCTCTTCATGGTGGTCTGGCCACCAATTAGTGGAGGTCTGTTTTACTGGTGCTTGCCCAACATGCCCTAGATGTGCAGGAGTTTCGGAGTCAGTTTACCATTGTTTATGGGAATGGAAGGAAGCACAGAGGATTTGGTCTGCAATTGCACACCTCTTTGGTAGGATTAAGAGGGATGCTATCATTTCTTTTGGTTCTATCATTTGGTTGACACAGTCTGGGCCTCAGCTGAGATTCGAGGGGACTGACAGGAGCTTGGCCATTATGGTTAGGCAAGGAGTTGCTCGGCACTGTTGTCTTCAGGATTTGCCACTTTCACACTTTGTCCCTCCGGCATAGAGGTTAGACAGCTCTTGGGAGATTATTGCTATCATCTCAGCCTGGAATATCTGGAAGGCTAGATGCACCGAGGCCATTGAGGGTACTCCCGTTCTTGTTTCTCAGTGTCTTTGCAGGATTTGGAGTGATATTATAACACCATTATGGCTACCTGGGCTAGAATCCAGGGATCTTCGAGGGCTTCAGAGAGGAAGCGCGGCCAGTTTATGAGAGAGTGGGACATTGGTATCTTTTTCACATCCTCTCATTCAGGACCCTATTGGCAACACAGGGCTCCTGATTGGTTGAGATCTCCACCTTGCTTGGTGTGAAATCTCCATTTTGTAAAAATTTTTCATACTTAATAGAAGTCTCCTTTTTGGAAAAAAAAACAATTGAGTCCTCTAGCCACAACACCTTTAGCATGATGTCTTGAAACTGTGCTAGGAGACCATCCAGCTTTTGCTTCAAAGAGGTTGCTAACTGAACAGTAGACTGCTGGCTACGAACATCAATCAAAGCGCACTCGGGTCTTTTTCTAATAGCTATTTGGGCCTGGATGTGTGAGATGAGTGGAATACCTAGAATGCTCTAATCCCACGAATCAAGACAGGCACAAGAACACCATCAACAATAGTGAATGTATCCAGCCTCCAATTAGAAATGGGTGCATAATCCCTAAACCACTGAATGTTGAGAATCATCATCCCCCAAAATAGGTGACACAATGAAGTCTCGTTGAAATCTGGCCTTCCATGAGTGCGAGCTGTTGAGCCTTATGAGATATGTGAGTGCGAAGACCGGGTGTGAACCTGTCTATGTCTAGATGATTTCGACGAGACCTTTGCACCCACTGCTCGAATGATGACAATCCACCTTTTACTCAATCTGGCTGCTCACCCCAGTCTATCAGATGGATGTTAAGAGTGCCTTTTTAAATGGCATTCTCAAAGAGGCGATGACGTCATTATTTATGGTTCACATCAAGCCAAAATGGCTTATATCATGGCACAGCTCAGACGAATTTTGAGATGACTGATCTCGGTCTTCTCTCATATTTCCTTGGCATGGAGGTGGTCCAACATCCTTATGGTATTTTTGTGTCTCAACAAAAGTATTGTCTCCAACATTACTTCCTACTTTCCTGATGGTGCTATCCCTGTGGCTACTCCATTGGATCCCACCGTCAAACTGTCAAAGGAAGTGGACTCGCCTCCATATGAAGAGCGACCCTACCGCCAAGTGGTTGGGAAACTAATCTGGCTCACAAATTCTCGTCCTGATATCTCCTATTGCACATCCATTTTAAGTCAGTATTTCAATGCTCCTAAGGGGCCACATTGGAGTTCAGCAATGAGGGTTGTTCGTTATCTAGCAGGTACCTATTTGTATGGACTTCACTACAGTTGTGGGATCACCCTGCGTGGTTACACGGACTCCGACTGGGCTGGTGATTTCGATTCCCGACGTTCTCATGGTGGTTATTTGTACTCCCTCGGATCTGCCCCTTTCTCTTGGTATAGCAAAAAGCAAGATACCATTTTGCAGGTTCTTCCACTGAAGCCGAATACTGGGCCCTCTATGACACCACCACTGAGGCTATGTATCTTCGTCAGCTTCTTTCGGAGATGTGCGACCCCATTGACACCGCTTCTATCATCTTCGTCAACAGTCAGAGTGCGATTGCCCTTGCTGGCAATCCTACTTTTTCTAACCGTACCAAGCATGTGGGTGTCCATTTTCATTTTACCAGGGAATAGGTTGAGCTTGGAACCATCAGACTCCAATACATTCCCACGGCGGACAACCATGCAGACATCCTTACGAAGTCTGTCAACCGCCCCATTCTCGAGCGTCTTCGCGATCGGATTGGCATCGGTCCACCACCATCATCCTCCGCACATTGAGACGGGGATCTTTCTCTCCCTTCACATTTTTTATCATTTTTGTATCAGGCACATGAGTCGGTGAAAACCCCATGAGGGCACGGCTCATGTGAAAACCCACTACATTGCATTTTTTTCCATCTTGCATTCCCTATGCACAGCATTCTGTTTTTGTGTTTGGGGCGCATGTATGAATGAAAACCCAAAAAATGGGTGTTCATGCATGTGAAAACCTCTTGCATTGTGGCATTCTTCCAGTACCTCCCAACTCAGAAGCCTCTACTCCGGTCTCAAATCACATGAATCCTCATCTTCGACAACCAAAGTTGTTTTTTCCCCTCTTCTCTCATGATCCCTTCTTGGTGTCAGAGGGGGTGTGTGAGAAGGGTATTTTACCCAGCCCAAAAAGGGCTATTTAGTCATTTCAACTTCACTTTTTATCTGCTGGCCGACCAGCACCCTCCCTTTCCATATAAATATGAGGCATATCCTTATGAACACATCCATCCAGAGTACTTCCCTGCTGGTCGCTTACTTCGGGTCTGTACCTCAGTGTTTTTACTCCCTACTGCTGCTGGATTGGTCGCCTACATCAGGGCAGATCATCTGCGTTCTTCTTCTCCGGCTGCTGTTGTTGGTACAGGCCGCCTACTATGACAGGTGGAACATACTCTCTTCTTTTGCTGAACTGGTCGCCTACATCAGGGGTGATCATCAGCGTTTTTCCTCTCCGGTTACTGCTACTGGTACAGGCCGCATACATCTACACTTCACTTCAGCATACTTCTGCGTTTTTACTTCAGCAGCCATCAGGACATCAGCGCTTACATCAGCGCTTACATCTCAGCTCACATCAGCCTTACATCAGGCATATATCGGTGCTTACATCAGGCTTGCTTCGGGACTGTTATCTGCGTTTTTGGGACAGAAGCCTTCTCTGCTCGTTCGGAGTCTCACGTAGAGCTCCTGTACTGGACTTTATCATTTATATACATATCACCATTGCATGCTGTGTGATTTACTCTGATCTCTCATATATTTGGTCCTTTGGTCTCTTTTGCCCTCGCAGGGTACAAGTGTACACTCGTCTTCTTATCCAACTGAGGAGAAATGACATCCTCAAAGCTGCCCATATTGAAGAGGACAATGAATTATTGTCCCTTCACTGTGCCATAAGCATGAATGAAGGCTTTCTTTTTCTCCTCAACCTCACCCTCCTACTTATCATCAAATATCACTGTGGATACTGTGTTTAAGGCAGGTAAGAGTTGGATGGCGTTAGTGGCCGATGTGGGAGGTGTAGATGCAGCTATAGCGGTGGCTTCTGTGGAGGCAGAGGTCTTGGAGGCTTGTACAACCTGCCACTTGATACAATCTTTCTTGCCATGCCCCACGGTGTGGCAGAAGAAACATTTGTTCTTCCCCTTAAACCGCGTTGTGCTCTAGGAATCTTTCTTGTTCTCTTTGCTAGGGTAAGCTCCCTTCCCCCCCTGAGATGATAACTGTTGGGTGGTGGATGACTACTGTTGGGGTTTGGTGCTAGCCCGGGCTTACCTCCATTCAGCATCATTTCCTAATTCTGAGCGAGGGTGAGAGCCCTGTCATATGACTGTGGCTCAAAATTACGTACAGTAAACCTAATATTAGTATCCAAACCTCTAATGAGATGCTTCAATTTATCCTTCTCGGATATACCTGACTATTGTGCTGACATGATTACTTTATTAGAGTATGTCAATACGGGAGACCCATTTTGGGAGAGTCTGTAAAACTCATCCTCGAGGTTGGTCGTGTATTGGGGAGGTAGAAATTGTTTTTTGACATCGGACATGAAGGTGTCTCATACATAATGTGGAGCCCCTGTGATCACGTCTATATGTAGACTCGACCAATGCTGCCACTAGGTAACTGCTTCACCGGAAAGGTGAGATGCCGCTAGGTGGACACGATCTTGAGGATCTGAAACCTTTGCCAATGGAAAATATGCTACAAATTGATGAATGAATTGCATGACTGCAGCATGATCACACTTAACATGATACTTACTAAGATCTGGTTGAGCTCGTGTGACGGTGGTGGTTGGAGGGAGAAGAGACTGCATATTTGCCTGCATAGTGGCTATCAACTGCTAGTTCTGGAGTTGTAGTTTGGTAGGAGTTGGGTCAAAATGCAGATTCCCTCAAACTTTGATAGCTTAAAAGAGACACAGTTGTAATGCTTGATATTTAGGAGTCTCTGAGAGGGAGAGAGGTATGATATCCCCTAGGTACGAGGATTCACTAGATCCTGGAAAGGATGGATATTATGTTACAGCTAGCAGATATTTGTTTTGGTCGTTTCAAGTTTCCAATTCCATGAGGAGTTGGAGGATTGAAGGATGGTTTATATTCTTTAGGGACCCGCTGAGAAGGTTCTGTTTTTGTGGTTCTTCCTGGATACATGGCTATGTGAATTGGATAGACATGTCTAAACCTGATTTCGGAGACAGTTGATAAAGGTGGCTAGTTTCTCCTTCATTTATTTTCAAGAGTGGGAATGTCCTAAGTGGGGAGGAATGTTATATGCCTAGTCTTGGGGTTCAGGACTAATCCAGTAGGGTTAGGGGAGCCCTAGGATAAGGAAAAATAGTCTTAGATGGGTGACTAAGGTTCAATATTAATAAATCTAAGCTTATTGGCTATTTATGATTAGACCGTTATTTAAAAAGCACTATATAAGTGAGTCTTGGGTTATTACTGATTCATTGTGGTCTGGACCTAGACCAAGAGGCTTACTCCTGCCATGGACATGGCGGATCACGGGTAGTCTTGCCGAGGGCCCTTGAGGGTAGGCACTGGGGATACGGGGCGCCAAGACTGACTTGCATGGACTCATGGGAGTGGAACCTTAGCCCACTGGCTCGAAGGAAATTTGCGGACACGCACCTGCGGTTGGTTGGTGAGCTTGCCTACACCCTTTATGGGTTTCTCTAATCTTGTTTGTGCGTGTGTATTAGGTTGAATCTTGCAGGGATCTTACATCAACTCACACAAATCGTGTGGCTTTGGGTGAAATCTTCCTGTCATGACCCTGTGAAAATGGAACAACACAAGTGTGCGCATGGTGGTTGCTGAGCAAAATAAATATTAAATGATTCATATTTGGGGTGCCCGGACAAAGGGAATGATGTGTGGACATCCTCAGGTGTGAAGGGGGGACCAAGGACATTAATATTTGTAATGTTTGAACCTTGGGGTGGCCCCTAGGCCTAAGTGGCCCCTAGGAACTTTAATAAATATTAATGTAAGTGGCCTAGGATATTTTTGGAGATCCATACCCCTCCCAGCCCCTACATGGCAGGGAATTACTCTCCAGAGAGCAGAGACACTTAGAGCCCGCAGGAGACAGAGGACACCTGGCTTTCGGACACCACGCCTATACCAGAGAGAGATGACAGAGATCAGAGCTCAGTTTCACAGAGAGGGTGCGGAGCGACTGGCTCGCTTCAGAGCACACCCAGGCATGTTCTTCACGGAGCTGTGGACACCCCCTTCACTGATGTATACCATTTTATACCCCCAGTATGGTACAGGATGGAGCTAGCTAGGTTGCATATCATGATTGTATACTCCATGCATATAGCTTTGCATTCTCCTAGTAATAGAGCTCCATCCCCTGCACACCCAGATTCAGCTTTTTTATTCAGTACTTTTTCATTTTGTTGGGATGACAGAGGATACCCCATACAGGTACTCCGATTTGTCTCATAGGCCGAGTTCGGTCTTTTGGAAGACGTTAATAAAATCAATCTCTCTCTCTCTCTCTCTCTCTCTCTCTCTCTCTCTCTCTCTCTCTCTCTCTCTCTCTCTCTCTCTCTCTCTCTCTCTCTCTCGGGGAAGCGTGCAAGTTACATGCGAGGGTACTGGCCGTACAGACCTAGCCGTACAGAGCAGGTGACGGCTGTGGTTGCAGGCGACGCTGACGACCAGAGTGTAGACGGCTGGCAGTTTGCAGATTCAGGCGGCGCAGGCAGGTACGGACAGCAAGTACATTCCACGTGGCTGCTGTACGACTGCAGGTACATGTGTACGGACAGGTACAGGTTCAGGCTGCGCTGGCAGGAACATACAACAGGCGACTGCTGTGCAAGTGCTGACCTATACGGTACAGGTGGCTGCAAAGACTATACGGACAGGTACAGTAGGGTTTTACTGACCTGTACGGACAGGTAACCTATGGGAAAGGCGAAAGATTATAAGGAAGGGGGAGCTGCTGTGAAATTTGATACATTCAGTGGGGCCAAAGATAAATTAAAGGCACTTACCCTTTTACAGCAGTTTGATGCTGCTTTTTCTGGTGGTCATTACACGGAGTCCTCTAAAGTGAGAAAAGTTGCGACTTTTCTCAAAGGCAATGCATTGCAGTGGTGGTCTACTCTTCTTTCGCAGGGCATAGCACCATCTACTTGGGTACAGTTTAAACAGGTGTTCTCTTCCGTATGGCTCACATCTACTTTTGAGGTGGATGTAATGACAGCATGGCACAAGTTGGATGCATCAAAGTGTGAAAATCTTGAAGATTATAATAATAAGTTTTGGGAAGCTTTACTCCCAGTTACTTCTTATCGTGCAGTGCCTTTGTCTGAGCAGGTGGAGAAGTATCGTTGTGGGCTGCCCAAGGAAGTGCGTGACTATTGTATAAAGACTCGAGTAACAAATATGTCACAGATGATAGAGAATGCTATGACAGCAAATGCGTTACTCACTGGAGTCTCATCTGGATTTAAAGGCAGTAAGAACTCCAGCAAGAATCTGAAAAGTCAGGGCATGCTTCGCGTGATGCAAAAGGTTCTACAACCTTATTTAATTATTATTTCTTTGTTTACTAAAGTCTATGGTTGCAGGTTCACATTCATTAAAGTTTGGGCAGACAAACTTATAATTTATAAGAGAGTTCACATCGAGCTAGACTATTTTAATGAACCGGGACCAATTTTTAGGTTTGCGCACCCGAGCATGGACCAAAAAACCCACGAGTTGCTAAAAGTGACCCTGCAGGCTATTTTTGCCAAACACGATTTGCTTTTCTAGGTTTTGGGGTGTGGAGCAAGCCAAGGGCAGCCAGATGCAGCAGGTCGACTTCTTCTGTACAGGCTATATCGGCTGTGGACAGCAATAGGAAGTGTGGTAAAGCTGGCTGACTCCATTCACAAGAGCTACAGGGCTAGTCGACTTTTGGAATAGGGTCAATAGGGCTGGTCGGCTGTTGAAAAACAGGTTACAGGGTTGGCTGACAATGTTTACTCTCTCTTCTATTTCTGGTCGGGTTTGCACAATCCACAAAGGGCCAGTCAAGTTGCTAACTGCTCCCTAAAGCTGGTCGACTTCCTCTACTGCTTTCTCTTTTTGGCTGGCTGTGCTGATTTACAGAAGATTTCAGCAATACTCTAAGGGTTTCCTTGAAATGGAACAGATACAGGTTGTGCCCGGCTTCAACACAGCTTCAAGGGAAGCAAAACGATTGGCCTAAGTGCTGTATTGGGCCTGTTTGGAGCTGCTGAATTGCACAATCGTGTGGACAGCTCTGAAACTAAGGAATAGTTGGTGACTAGGTAAGCCCAGGTTGGTGACTAGGTAAGCCCAGGTTGCTGACCAAGGGCTTGGTTTCACGGCACAACAGTTGGTGACTGCTTCGTCCCTAGTTGGTGACCGAAGGTTGGCTTTATCTGGACAGCAATTGTTGACTCCTTTGGCCTTGGTTGGTGACAAAGGATTTGTTTTCTCTATTGGGCAGTCGGTGACTGCCTTGCTCTAGTTGGTGACCGAGATCTTGTATTGTTTGTTTTCCACAGATTTGGATAAATTTGGTGCTAGTTGAGGAGTGGAACTCCTAGGCACCCGCATCTTGTATAACAGAACACTCTGTTGGTAATAAAGATACCTCGGAGGGGGGGGGGGGGGGGGGGGGTGTTGGGTGTGGGTGGGGGCTCTGCTTGAGAAAGGACGATTTTTGGGCATACAAAATTTTTCTTGGCTAACCAGACAGAAGAGATAACATGAGCACTCAAGCTGAGGCTCTTGGGCAAGAGAGGGCACATGCCGAGGGATCTATTGGAAACGCTTATACTTCTCCTGAGCAAGAGAGGGCAAATGCAGGAGAGACTGTTGGTAATTCATATACAAATCTTATTGATGTAAGGTCTGAGTTGAAGGCCTTGAAGCGCTAAGTTAGACGATACCATGATGAGACTATGTAGTGGAGATCTTTGAGAAAGGATCTAGATGTGCAAAAAGTGTTGAGTACAAAAAGGAAAATTTCTCCAGATGATGCAGCCTTTGAGGCCATGGCAGCAAAGATGGGATATAAAGATCCTCGTGAATTGGCCAAGTCTTATCTAAGAGGACAAAGGGATGTATCTGAGGACTCCAATGGAAGAAAGGTTTCTCGCACTGGGAAGCACATGCAGATTCTGTTGATTCAGAAGAGGCCATATCTCCATGCCGAGAGCATTCTCATCATGCTTCTCTCTCCACGCCGAGAGCGTTCTCATCATGCTAATTCCACCCGATCTACAAGTGTTGCTCGGGATAGTGGAAAGAGAGCTCACCATGAGTTCCATATGGCTAAAACTGATGGACATGGAGGATCTCATTCAAAGAAGAAAGCCAAAGAGTTTAAGTCAGGGGTTAAGCACATCAAATTTGAGAATTTCTTTGGGAAGCTGGAGTTACAAAGCTCTTGCTTTTATTTGGCAGTTTCCTTCTGCGCAGCCTTTGCTGCGCTGCCCTTCCCCAGCCCTTCTTTGCCTGCCGCCTCCTCTCCTTCCTCCACCGCCTCCTTCTGCATAGCCTTTGCTACGCTGCCCTTCCCCCGCGCTTCTTCGCCTGGTTTTTTCTCCTCCTTATTTTTTTCTTTTTTTCTTTTTTCTTTTTTTTCTTTTTTCTTTTTGCCCCTTTCCACCCTCCCTTCCTTTCCTCCGCCTCCTTGCCTGCCTCTTCCTCTTGGTTCGGATTGCTCCTCATCCGGGTTCAAGTCGGCCTTTTTCTTCGATTAGCATCATGGCTAATCAATCTCCCTCGGCCAGGCGAACCGTTGTTTTTTCCGAAGCTGAGCTCGCGGTCCTCTACGCCGAAATCGAGAAAGACGCCAAAACGACCCTCATTGCCAGAATCTTTGGATCTCACCCGTCCCGTCTCCAGGCTCGAGATTGGGTCCTAGCGTCTCTGGCCTCCGACCTCGCTCCACACTTTCGAGATGTCAGGTTGCTTGGAAGAGGTTTCTTCCAAGTGGATTTTGATTCTGAGGTCGCAGCATCAAAGGTTTTGAAGGGCAACCCTTTGCCATTGGGCCCGAGGAAGATATTCTTTCTTCCCTACTCCAGCTATTTGACCCTGTTGAGGTAGACCGGAACCGTTTCCCGATTACTCTCAAATTCCCTGGTCTTCCTCTCGCATATTGGCCTATGTTAGAGGCCATCAGGTCTGCCTTTGGGCTGCTTCTTCAAGTGCCCCCCTTCCACGCCTTGCCGACAACTTCTACCCAACTGATGCATCTTTGCAAAGACATGATATCTCAGATTAGGATGATTTTGTTGAGTCCTCTCTACTTGGAGGGGGCGATATGCAGGATGTTCAGCGCAAGTGGGGATCATGTATTGCAGGATTTGCAGCATGATGCCATTGCCCTTGATGCCCCGCAGGGCGAACAGGTTTCTTGTACATATGCAGGTCCTGTGCAAGGCCTTGGACAAGAGCATGTCTGTGGACTTTGCCCCCGTGGATTATCCCGTCCTCCACCATTATGAGAGGCGTCCTCAGGCTGCCCATCGTCTTCTTAGATTGGGGGTCAAACCCTCTTCTCTTCCATGAGAATCGTCTCATGGAATGTTCAGGGCCTTGGAGGGCTTCCCACCCATGGTAGGAAGCGCCTTCTAAAGGACCAGCTTCACCCTGCTGTTACAGGAGGGTCTATGGATGTACTTTTGTTGCAGGAACACAAATTGGATAGATCTCATTGTGGCAAAACTGGTAAGATGCTTTCTGGCCACACCTTCTGGTCCTCGACAGTTGGGACTAGAGGGGTGTTTGCATTTTAGTGGCAGCATCTGTTATGCCTCATGTTATTGGGCACGGTGTTATCATCCCTGCTAGAGCACAGTGGATCTTGATCATGCATGAGGATCAGAAAATTGGGAATCTTGAATATCTATGCACCTAACGTGAGAGGTGAAAGGGTGGCCTTTTGGGACACCATTACAAATGTCATTCCCCAAGTTGATCATTGGATACTGGGAGGAGATTTTAATATGGTTGAGCAACCTTCTGACAAGAAGGGTGGACGCGAAGGGGGTTTACACCCTTTGGAGCGAACCTCATGGGAGAGGTTCACGCTTTCCTTTTTTGGCGGGGATTGCTGGACTGAGGATGAGTTCCAAAGAAGGCCAAATTCCTTATCTTTCTCTTGGCATAACCGCCGCAGGAGCGGGGATGAGAGCATCTTTGCACGTCTGGACAGGTTTTATGTGGATGATTGGTCCTTGGACAGAGGAGGCACCATTCCTATTATGCTTGGCACCACCAAATCTGATCATTGCCCCATCGTTTTGTGTGTCAGGGAGCCTGGGGCTCGCTTGGCCTCTCCCCGTGTCCGTATCCCTGACTCTCTTTATCTAGATGCTAACATCTCCCTTGAGATCAGAGAGAGATGGAGATCTTGTGACGGTCCTGATCCTCATCATAATATTGCATTGGCTCTTGAGAGGACGAGCCATCATTATCATAGCATTGCCTTGTCCAAGAAGAAGGAGGCTTTGGACAAGGAGAGAGCTATTAGGCGTAGGATTGCTGCTCTTCCGAGAGAACGTGAAAAGCATCCACATGCGTCTTGGATTACAGACCTCTTGACCACAGTTAGAGCAGAGCTGCAGTTGGCCATGGACAGGAGGGCTGAGTTCGCGTTTCATGCGAAGGAGGCTTTTTGGACTCAGATGGGTGGCAGATGCAACAAAGAGCTTTTTTCAGCACACAGGCCTTCCCCTAGCAGGGATTCTGTGAGGTACTTGCAGGATTCACAGGGTGAGGTTCAGATTGAGCCTGATAAGGTGAGGGGTATTGCTTTAGATTTTTATCAGTCTTTGTTGACTGCAGAGGTGCCCTCTCCTGAGAGAGATGTGGCACGGCATAAAGTTTGGGAGTGCATGCCCAGGCTCATTACAGATGCTATGTGTTCTTCCCTCGATGCCCCTTTCTCGAAGGATGAATTCGTTCACGCACTGCATGCTCTTTCCAATGGTTCATGCCCAGGGGATGATGGTCTTTCTCCCACCACCTTTATTCTTTCTTGGGATCATATTGGAGATGCTATCACTGTTGCCCTTCAAGAAATGTGGTTGCCAGGTATTATGCCGCCATACCTCACGGAGGGGCTGATTCACCTTATCCCCAAGAGAGTGGACAAGACTGACATCAAGCAATGGAGGCCCATCACCCTCCTTGGATCTGCATATAGAATCTTAGCTAAAGCCTTGAGTATAAGGTTGCAGCCGATTCTCCAAAGGACTATCCATGATACACATAATGGGTTCCTCCAAGGAAGGAGTATTTTTGATAACATCTTTTCTTTCTAAGAAGCTGTCGAGTGGGCAAAGTCTAATCAGTGATAGAATACTAAATGTATGAATGAGCTTGATCTCATACTCAATGGATAAGCTATGGTGGATGGAAATGAGCCATATCATAAAGCTAGTAATTAAGCACTAGTTAAGCATGATTAGGGAGACTTAATCACAGCATAATAACAACATGAATGGGGCAATAGAATTCGTGTTTCTTCATTAGGAATAGCCTCTTAAATAGGCATGATACAACCTTTACAAAGAGCCAAAAGGCATCTCCTAAAATCTCTCCATCTCCCCAAAGGTCATTGTCCTTTCACACACACAATAGGAACTACATACATCATCAGTTATGTCATGACAGAATCTACCTCATTTACTTGATCCTCTAGCTTTTACATTGCCTTTAACCTTAGGCCATGAAGTACCCTTCAACCTTAGTTCATTTGACATGACTTTGGATCATTCCTTCTAACACCCTTCCTTGATCAAGGCATGTCATAGTGTAATACCCTTCCTTGACCAATACATTGCATAAAAGAAAATAGCATGGCTCATAGGGAGCATAGCTCTACATTGCATAAAAGAAAATAGCATAGCTCATAGGGAGCATAGCTCTAAAAACTGAAAAAACATAAACATGAAAACATGTCTCTCCAAATACTCCATATCCATGAACATTGTGCCTCATGTGCACCATCATGTGTTGAGCATGGAAACCCAACTCCCATCAATCCCCCCCTTGTGGGCTACATGGCCAACGTAGGAGAACTGTGAGCATACATCATATCACATGACCTACATCATCGGTGGTCAGAGGTGAACATACATCTTGAGTAAAGGAGTGCATCATCATGGCTTTAGAAAGCCCATTCATCATCAGGTACCTCTTCATCATTATAAGAGGTGGATATATGATTACATTGTTCGGTGGTAGTAGTGTTGGCTGCATTGGTTGAAGTGCTAGCAATGTTTGCTTCCACTTTGTTGTAGCATTTGTCTGCTAGATGTCCTGGCTTTCCACAAATGGTGCATTGACGCTTTGGTTTGTCTTTGTGGTAGCAGTTCTTTATGGTGTGTCCCATTCTTCCACAGTGTGAGCATTGAAGAGCTTTACCATTTTGTTTTTGAACAAGATATGCAGGAGTCATAAATTCTGTGGTGGCCCTTCCTTTAAGTTTCTTTCTTCTTCTAGAAGGACACTTTCAATGCCTTCTAAAGTGGGATCATGCATATACTTCAAAGTGGGCATTATGGTGTCATATTCAGGAGGCATAGATTTGAGAAGTATAGCAATGGCATCACTTTCTTTGACTGTTTCATTTATGGCTTCTAGTTGAGCCATTATGCTCTTCATTTTGTTGATATGAGACGCAAGTGTCTCTTCTATTTTTAGCTCCAAGCTGTAAAAGTCAACCTTTAAACTGATTTTACTGTGTAGACCTTGTGCTCCAAAAGATTTGTCAAGTGTGTTCCAAGCTATTTGTGACGAGTTACCATTACCAATGTAATGAATGTAACTATCTTCCAATCCAAGAGCAATGAGAGCAAGAGCTTTCTCATCCTTGGTTTGCCATGAGATTTCCCCTTCTCTAGTGTTGGGCTTAGGTATAGATCCATTGACGATGCCCCAAACACCATCTTTCATCAACAAAACTTCATTTTGACTTGCCATGTGTGGAAGTCATGGCCATTGAATTTTTTAATGAGGATTTGAGATGACATCTCCATGAGAAGGTCTTACCAAACAATGGCAGTGTCTAGTCTCATGAGAAATAAGAGAGTTCAAAAACTAGAAGGCACCATCACCATACAAGTGCATGTTGTTACTTAGAAATTCCCCAAACCCTAAAGCTCTAGCATGATGATAGTAGTAGGTTCTAGTTTTTACCCGCATCCTTGGCTTTCTGAATTTTCTTGTGCTTTTGAGGGATTTTCCCACATATGATTCATTTGAGGATTCTGCATCACTTTCCGTCATGATAATGTTGAAGAGGATTTTAAATTGTGATGTTATTATTACATCATCACAATACCATATGATAGTGAAGTACAAAATCATATTGGATTAGCTCAAACCTTATCCATTCATATGAAGGCTGTCCCTAAAACAGAGTTGACTTTGAGTGTTTCATTGAAGGTCTTCCCAAATGATTCACTTAAAATGCTTTGAACACAATGAATAGCAGTGATTTGCTAAGCTATTGAGCTCAACACCATCCAAAACAAGTGAGTAATCACTGATATGAGCCTCAACACTCCAGACACTTTGAAACTGATGAATGACTTGAAGCAGCAGCTACAGTGCATCAATGCTCATGAAATTCAATATGTATAAGCTTCATATCATTACTAAAGTGCTCACCAAAGGAATTAGTAAACCATGGACCATGTCTCCTGCTGTAGCCGTTTTCTGCAAAAAAAAGGCGCCGATTTGCAGGCGTAATGGCGACGCGATGCTGGCGATTGAACTCTTGGGCAGCTACACGCTGAAAGCGCCGCCTCTTAGCTTTCTTTTGCACCAAAAAGTTTGTGAAATGGTTGAGTATTCAGCCCGCAATCAGCAAAAGACCAGGGTTATGTAGTTGAAGCTTCAATGGAAAGCTTCATTTTGATGAAAATGAAGACCATGGTTTAATGCCTTGTAGATGATGATGATAACTAGGCCTAGGGATGAAATGTTGCTCTGATACCATGATAGAATACTAAATGTATGAATGAGCTTGATCTCATACTCAATGGATGAGCTATGGTGGATGGAAATGAGCCATATCATAAAGCTAGTAATTAAGCACTAGTTAAGCATGATTAGGGAGACTTAATCACAGCATAATAACAACATGAATGGGGCAATAGAATTCGTGTTTCTTCATTAGGAATAGCCTCTTAAATAGGCATGATACAACCTTTACAAAGAGCCAAAAGGCATCTCCTAAAATCTCTCCATCTCCCCAAAGGTCATTGTCCTTTCACACACACAAGAGGTACTACATACATCATCAGTTATGTCATGACAGAATCTACCTCATTTACTTGATCCTCTAGCTTTTACATTGCCTTTAACCTTAGGCCATGAAGTACCCTTCAACCTTAGTTCATTTGACATGACTTTGGATCATTCCTTCTAACAATCAGTAGCCTCTTGCCATTCTTTTTGCTTGATTTTGAAAAAGCTTATGACAGAGTGGATTGGAGGGCACTATGGCACACATGGGGTTTCCCAAAACTGGATCAAAGGGGTGTCCTGCCTATACACGGAGGCGCATAGCACTGTTTTAGCTTGTGGGGGTCACGGTGAGTGTTTTCAGATTTCCCATTCAGTGAGGCAGGGCTGTCCACTCGCCCATTTACTGTACCTCATTGTAGCTGAGGCTATGAGCACGTTTCTTTGGGCTGCCCCTGGTGTTGTGGATCTCAGCTGCATTTATGCACAGAGGAAGAGTTTTTAACCTCTGAGTTAGCAGATGATACAGCGTTGTTCCTTGAGGATTCACATGCTTGTTTATGTGCTTTCCGGACAGCCTTGGAGGCCTTTTGTTTGGCAGCAGGAGCTACTATCAATTGGCATAAGTCTGTTGGTTTTTGGATCACTGATTCTCCTCTTGCAGATTGGGGTACAGATGTTGGTTTTACTTGGATTGAGAGAGGATGCTCTGGTAGATACCTTGGTTGTCAGGTGGGCATTGACATCTCCCCTGCACAACAGTTTGCTCCAGTGCTCTTAAGCATTAAAAGCAAACTTCATCATTGGAGTAGGAGGAAGCTCGACTTGGCCTCTAGAGCTTTGGTGGTTAACCAAGTTTTGCTAGCCAAGGCTTGGTTTATTGCTTCATGCTGGATTTCTCGTAAGGGCTGCATTGTCCAGCTTCGTCGCCTTTTCGGAACTTTCTTTGGTCAGGCCCCCAAGGCAACAACATAACTCTCTCTCTCTCTCTCTCTCTCTCTCTCTCTCTCTCTCCTCCCTGCCTGTGGGAAGGACTGCAGAGTGATCTAGAGGAATGGCCCGAGTCTCCAAGAGAAACTCGAGGCCCTCGAGACGGCAATGAAGGCACTAATCAAGGAGAACAAGAAGACATCCGATTCCAACCTCAATGAGGTGGAGAACAAACTACACCGGCACATCATGGCTCTCGAAGCACGGGTCACGAACCTTGAACAAGAGAACACGGCACTCAAGGAGGAGGTGAGTGCATTGAAAGTGGAAATGGTAGCCATCAAGAATACTGAGAAGGAAGAAGGGGAGATCAATGACAACACTCTCACGGCCATCAAAGAAGAGATCTCCAAGGAGATCACAAAGGACATGGAGGGAAAACTCAAAGCCAAGCAGTCAGGATGGGTTGAGGTGGTGAAGAAGAACATCCGTAAAGAAGTGAGAGAGGAAACTCAAAGGGAAGAACACCAAATCATTCACACCACCATTGAGGAGGAGAAGATGAGGCATGCCCGCCGCCTCAACATTCGAGTCACAGGTATAGCCGAGACACCCGACTCCACTCCCTAGAAAGATGGACAGCTTCTATGCATGAAGCTCGGCTACAGGGAAGAGCACCCTCTCCCCTTCACCAAAGCATGGAGAGCCGGGAAAGACTCAACACGCAAGCGAGCCCTCATCCTACAGTTTGCTGAAAAAGACGGAGAGGGTCACCTTCATGAGGAAGAGGGTCATACTACGAGGTTTAGAGGGAGCTCCTATTTTCTTGGATGATGATCTCACGAGGATGCAGCTTGAGCATAGGAGAGCTTGCATGCCACGAGTCTTACACGCGAGGAGAGAAGGCAAGAAGGCCTTCTATCGAGATGGTCGGGTCATCATTGATAGCCGGCCCATGGATTAGCGGTTTGGGGCCTATGGGACACAGACCAAGCCACTGACAGAGATACACATGGCAAATATGGAACTGTAATGGTTCACTATGGGTGCAGCTTGGATGACTGGAGCATGTTATGGTGGGGAGAGACATCATACTTCTGACAGAGACACATCAGAGCCCAGAGGAGGGCTACCTCGAGTAGAGGGATTCCAGTGGGAGTCAGCATACAGGAGGACCACACGCCAGGGTACCTCGAGAGGGTCGGGGGGAGTAGCAGTTCTATTCAGACGGGAGCTACAGGGGAGACTGAGAGTGGTAGCACAGGATCCAGAGGCCAGATACATGTGGATCAGCTTACAGCTCTCACAGGATAGGGTTATATACATAGCTCTATGTTACTTTTCTCCATCAGGATCCTCCTATGTCATTACAGAGGACATGCCACAGGAGGAGGAGACAGGAGCCTCGCCATACACTTGTCTGTCAGAGGAGATTATGCATTATTCTACACCTGGGGAAGTATTTCTTACGGGCGACTTCAATGCCCGCACACAGAGCAGACAGTGTGAGGTGTATGACTATGATGACATGGAGATCCTCCACCATGTGGATCCAGAGGAGATAGCGGCTAGTCGGGCATCAGAGGACACTGGACCAGACAGAGGACATTATGGGGACCACTTACTAGAGTTGGGAGCCAGGGCATCGTCTCGTTATTTATAACGGGATGCTACAGTGGCCGGGATCAGGAGGGCTGACATGCTTCCCACATGGGGGTCATACACGGACCGGAGGCACGGTGGTAGACTACATTATGGGGTCTTTGGAGGCATCACAGCTTGTCACCTCATTCTCCATTCCACCTCGTCCTATTGGGGCAGATCATACATACTTGGCATTTTCACTAGCCGGATCACCAGTATCACCAGCCCCCCACATACCGACGCCACACACTACCATCTACTTCACACATGACATGGCAGACATATACACTGGCAGAGTAGAGGATGGGCTCCTACTCATGGATCCCCTCGCACCTATGGATACCATTACAGCCCAGCTGGCATCACTCCTACACACGGCTGCATTACAGAGCTTCCCACATCCTGTCCACTCAGGAGAGCCTGCGAGATCTAGGACTATGCCCCAGAACAGATGGTATGATGACGAGTGCACAGCCCTATACTCACGGCTCCGCATACAGAGAGCCTTGGGAGCCATCACAGAGCAGGAGTCAAGGAGAGAGATGAGGAGACTTTCTCGCTGCAAAAGGCGGGCCTTCACAGAGATACAGGAGCTAGAGATCTTTCATTTCTTCATGAGTAGAGATAGCCCTGTCTCATGGCGCACTTCAGAGAGCCCCGGACACCGACACCTATTGCAGACCCACAGACATGGCACACATATGCAGAGGGCCTATACCACGCCCCACAGCAGCCACCTATACCTCAGCCCACAGGAGCCTCGACCTACCACAGCTAGCTTCTTTACCCACTCGATGGTACAGGAAGCTATCCGCCGCCTACAGCATGGACGGGCCACCGACCATATGGGCCTGCACACCTGTTTAACAGGGCACTAGCAGAGGGTTTGCCTGCGGAGTGGACGATGCACACCATTGTGCCGATTCACAAAACAGGGGATATGCTCGATCCGAGCAACTACAGGACGGTTATGGTTGGCTGCGTGCTGGCCAAACTCTATGGTGCAGTGTTGGAGCAAGAGCTTAGCTTATATGCTGAGCGAGCAGGTTTACGCTCATCAAGGCAGGCAGGCTTCAGGAGAGCTTTCTCTACCACTGACCATGTATTCACTTTGAGATGTATGATCGATCAGGCCAGAGTGAGGAAGAGAAAGCTCTATTGCTGCTTTGTGGATTTCCGCAAGGCATTTGACACGGTACCACGAGAGAGGCTCTTTCAACGCCTGCAGTCTCTTGGCATACCAGTAGATATGACATGGGGCATCTATGCATTATATGAGCAGGTTTTTGGGCGAGTCAGATGTCCAGGAGGTATGTCCGAGACTATTGCTAGCACCATTGGTGTGAAGCAAGGATGCAGGTGGTCTACAACAGCATCTACATGCACTCCATGATTTCTCCACACAGAGGGGTCTTACTGTGAACCTTGCGAAAACCAAGGTTATGGTCTTTCATACATCGAGACAGGGCAGGAGTCAGCTGACATTCACTCTCGCAGGACGCCAGGTGGAGGTGGTGACATCATACGTGTACCTAGGGGTTACCTTCTCTGCAGCAGCCACACACTTCACCATGGGTTCACCAGCCAGAGCTAGATTGACATGGGGATATGCAGCATTGGCTATGCTAGAGAGACAGTGCCACCAGGCGCATTTTCAGGAGCCCCGAACGAAGGGGTGGCTATTTGACATATTAGCCACACCGGCATTGATGTATGGAGCAGCGGTATGGGTGCCATGGCTTGCTACCCATTGGTGAACACAGATAGAGAGACCACAGGCCCTCATGATGGCACGCATGATACGCAGCAAACCGTCAGTACCTCATGACATTATCCGAGCAGAGTTTGTTGCGCCTCCTATGATGGTAGAGGCCATATTTCAGACTATATGCCTGCTAGACAGATTGAGAGAGATGCCACAGGACAGATTGTCATACAGAGCTTTTGAGGCATCTAGACAGCTGGCTGAGGCAAGAGACAGAGGATCATGGTATGCACATGTCACACATTGGTTCTCACAGCATGGCCTAGACATGGATCATCTACCACCATTCCAGTATGACAGGGATGCACCAGATATCCGTCTCTCTCATAGTGAGAGGAACAGAGTATTGAGACAGGACTTATGGCAGCTCTATACACGAGAGACATGGATATCGCCTACACAGCCTCTTCCACTGAAGATGCTATACTACAGAGATCACTTCATGAGTATCACTGATGATGGATTTATAGAGAGGCCTAGATACATGGAGGGCTTTTTACCACACGGCTCCCGAGTGGCTATTGGTCAGCTTAGAGTTTCATCACACCGATTGGAGATTGAGACTCGCAGAGCAGCACGGATCCCCCGAGAGGAGAGGGTATGTAGATTGTGCAGAGAGGAGGTGGAGAGTGAGGAGCATTATGTATGCAGATGCAGAGCATATACAGCCATCAGAGAGAGATATCCCATTTTATTCAGAGAGCCACATTCCCTACGCCAGATCTTTGAGGCAGCAGACCAGCGCATACTGGGGAGATTCATTCTAGACATAAAGCGCCACAGAGAGATCATTACACGCTCAGACAGCTCCAGAGGAGAGACGACAGACACAGATTACTACATTTTTTCAGAGATCCATCCCACTCCCAACCCCTACACGGCAGGGAATTACTCTCCAGAGAGCAGAGACACTTACAGCCCGCAGGAGACAGAGGACACCTGGCTTTCGGACACCACGCCTATACCAGAGAGAGATGACAGAGATCTGAGCTCAGTTTCACAGAGAGGGTGCGGAGCGACTGGCTCGCTTCAGAGCACACCCAGGCATGTTCTTCAGGGAGCTGTGGACACCCACTTCATTGATGTATACCATTTTATACCCCCAGTATGGTACAGGATGGAGCTAGCTAGGTTGCATATCATGATTGTATACTCCATGCATATAGCTTTGCATTCTCCTAGTAGTAGAGCTCCATCCCCTGCCCCACTCATTGTACTTATTGCACACCCAGATTCAGCTTTTTAGTTCAGTACTTTTTCATTTTGTTGGGATGACAGAGGATACCCCATACAAGTACACCGATTTGTCTCATAGGCCGAGTTCGATCTTTTGGAAGACGTTAATAAAATCTTTCTTTCTTTCTTTTCTTTCTCGCGCTTTTGGAAGGGGGCTGGCTGGCGGGCTGCACTGGAGTACACACACGCGCTGTCATGACGTGGGCGGTGTCGCTGGGAAAGCGCGAGGCTTCTGGCTGTGAGAGTATGTGGTTGAACTTCAAGAGACTTCACCAGCAGAAGCTGGAACTTTCACAATATCCAATACCAGTTACACATAGATTTCACCAAAAGCCAGCATAGGCACCATTCACAAACAACTTTACATAAAGAAAACCAACAAAACCATGAGGATCTTCCTTACTTTTAGCCCAGCATCACACATTACTAAGAATATATTGATGTATACACACCCTTTTTCCTGTCAAACAGAGCGCTGCCTTCTGAAAGCTCTGTTTATTTGCAAAATATCAATATACACATTCTATGTACATTCTGCAGAGAGTACACCCTCCTCCTTCCTACTAATTCAGAGCGCACACCCCTCACTTACCAGCCCGCCAGTTTTTCACAGTAGCGCCACCTTTGGTTCAGCTCGCCAGCAGCAAAACAGCGTGCTTTTTCCTTCACTCTGTCGCCAGCCACCACAGCGACCACCTTCTCAACACGAGCAACAATATGTTAACCATATGTATACTTCTTCAATGCATGCAGATGCACCCGGATACGGGAAAGTAGCACTTCACGCTGCTGATCATCACAAGGTACATTTCGTTACAAACTGCAACTCTACATTGGCTTGGTGTTTGCTGCACTGTGGCCTATCTTCAGCCCAACTTAGACTGCTGGCATGACAGCTTGAAAATCCAATATACTATAAATGATGATGCAACACTGTAGATGTATACTATTCACACAAAGATACACTGTTTTGTAACTTGAGCTTGCCTTGTACTCTTCACATTGATGATACCATAGCACCGCGACGCTCTCCAGCAGCGACCACCCGACTACACCTCTTCTTCTCTGCCCCCGCTGCAGCGCCCCCCCCCCCCCCCCCATCAGTAGAACCTGCCCAGCCCTCTACAGATTCACGATCACCCAGTTCTGGTCCTCTTCCCCCACTGATCAAAGCGGCTATCTTCCTTTTTCTGCAGCAGCTGCTGCGCCCTTCCTCCTAGAATTTCCCTGGCCAAGCCTGTTTTTCCACGAGGCGGTCCCTTTCTCCCTGCAGCCCGCGGTTCACCCGCCACCTCTCCTTCACGTATCTTCTCTTCACATGCTGGCCAGCTACGCTTGCAGTAGTTCTACTTCCACGTGTCTGCTTTTTGGGCCACGTTTTTATCATTTATTTCTTGCATTTGTTTAAAACCTAATGAATGGCCACCATCCCTCTTATCCTTTTCACACCAAATGTTCAAAGCAACCTTGGCCCCTCTAATCATTAATTGCTCCCCATGCCATACCTCTTCAAGACGCAGCATACAAGTGCCCGCTCATTTCTTTGGGGACGCGTACACACTGAGACGGCCATCAAGCAGCTAAAGTCACCCCTACTGACCTTACTCCAGACAGGCTTGTAACAAGCTCAACACCAAACCATTTCACCTGTACACCTGGCGACGCCCTCAAAAGCAAAACTCTCCACACACCATACATCCCGTATGTACACAGACACTTAATCCCATGCATCTGGATTTGCATTTGATGGCCTCACATGCATGGTTTCACACCATAGACGTGCAATGGCACGACAGCGCAGTCTGAATTTCTCTCTCTCTCTTGCTTTTTGGAGGAGAGGCTGGCTGGCAGGCTGCGCTGCAGTACACACAGGCGCACAGGCGCACTCTTTGTGTGCAACAAGCAGGCAGGTAGGCTGGACACAAAGAAGTGGACTGCAGGAGGCGTAGACTAAATCTCTGTCTCTTTGCAAGGAGTTGGGCTGCAGCCAGGAACACATCTTCTCTCTCCTTGTGAACTGGCGGGTTGGATTGCAGTGAGTGCAGGGCTGGACAGCAGGTTCACCCACGCGTTTCTCTCTCCCTCTCGCGTGGAAACAGGTGCTGGACTGCAGGCGGCTGCAAGACAGGAGGCCAGGACAGAGCAGAGCTTTTCTCACGCCTCCTCTCTCTTGTGAAAAGCGACACAGGGACTAAGTTTATCTCTCTCTTTGTGAGCAGGTGGGACTGCAGGAAGTGTCAAATTGAGTCTCTCTTTTCACTGGCTCGTGACTGTTTCAGAGTTGTTTTTTTTGGCCCTTTGTGAGGGGAAGTGTTTGGCAGTTTGGAGGGTGGAAACAGGGCAAGTTTTTGGACTGACTTGGAAGAGTTTGTGGACTGTTTCATGACTGAGTTTGTGGCTATGTGCATGGGCCAGTTAGTTGCGTATTCAAGGCCTCATGGATGCACTGTCTTGGCGGATTAGAGGAGATAACAGTGTGGTGTTTTTGGGACACAAAGCTGTGTGTAACCTCTATGCTGAGAGGTCCAGAGGATTGGCAGATTGGACATGCGAACATACAAGCCATGAATGGCCATGATGTACTCATTTAAACTTTTCCATTGAATTTGAATAAAGAAATACCGAAAGGGGTGCCAAGCTTTTGGGCCAACAGGTGTTGTTCTTCTTTTCGTGTTGGAGCACTCTAGCTCCCAAATATTTGTTTTATTTGCTGGATTACAACTGGTTTGGGTGACTGCTAGTCTACTGCACTTTGGTTTCTACCAGAGGCCGGTTTCATTGGGTCAGCCCGCAAGAGCTTTGGATGCAAACCTTGGAGAGATCAGCAGTTTGTTGCAAGAGGCTGCCTAGAGCAGATTGGCTGGCAGGCATGAAAGATCACTCTCTTTCTTGGCATCTCTCCCATCAAAGCCTAGCGATTGGCACTTGGCTGGCCATAGGAGGTAGGCCAGTAGGCTGTTCGAGGTGTCGCCATCTCCATGAGTCCAACGTCACTGCCTTTGGGACTGATTGGAGGCTCGGTGGGTTTCGCAATGGATTCTCCGCATTTTCATTAAAGACCATCCATCTCCCGCATAGTTACATGGGGCAGAGTTACTTGGGCCATTGACACCGAGGCCGTCATGGAATATGGGGAGGAGCGTGGGGGACTTGCCCTGCAAGTCTCTCATCGATGTATTTCTGCAATGCCAGTTCTAGCTCCATCCACTGATCATTGGACTTCCAGCTCCTGCCAGAGATGGGACATTTGCAACAATATTGTTGCATGGCACTTTTGGAGAGCTCTTTGTAGCGTGGCCATCAAGGGCACCCTCACCCCGCCAACGGAGTCCATCCAGAGCATCTCGCTTGATATCATTTCATACCCTCCGTGGACAGTGGGGGGAGCTTCAGGGGGCTTCAACCGTATGCGTAAGCGCCGCGCGGCCTTCCTGAGGATTTGGTGTCACGGCCCCTTTCTCGCTGACGGTGGTGGTGAGCCCACTTGGTTCATGGCACTCATACAATTTCGCCAAGATCGCAGCATTCTGGACAACATCTTCAGTTTTTGGGAGGCAATCGCTTCGGCCAGGTTGAGGCAGCAAAATCTTATAGTTCTCCTTCTAGATTTTGAGAAAGCCTATGATAGGGTGGACTAGGGCTTTCTGGAGGGGACAATGTGCTGGATAGGATTTCCCGACAAGTGGGTTTGAGGTGTTTCTAGGCTTTATTCAGCTACTCACCCAGGCAGGTTCTCATTCAGGAGGCCAAAGGTGACAGATTTCTGCTTTCTCACTCGGTCTAGCAGGGCTGTCCACTGGCACCTTTTCTCTTGTTGTTTGTTGCCAAGACCATGCGCAGTTTTCTCTCCACTCAAGAGATAGAGCTACGGGGGTTGCGTCTTCTCATCCGCACATAGGAGCTACTGCTTGACTTAGAGTTCACCGATGACAAACTGCATACTTATGCAAAGATGAGGGGAATCTCCAGAGATTCGCTCTGTTGCGATAGAGATCTTCTGCCATGCATCCGGCGCACAGATCAACAGGCACAAATCATGTGAAGTCTGGGTTGGCTCGTCACCTTCCCCGACTTAAGAGGCCAGTTGAGGCTTTTCAGTGGATCCCGAGTGGCACTCCAGTTCATTATCTTGGATGCCACGTTGATATCGATATTTTCTCAGAGCACCAATTAGCCCCTCTTCGTCTGAGCATTCGGAAGAAGATGCTAACTAGAGTTCAACCAAGCTTTCCTTTGTTGGCTAGGGCCACTATGCGGTGCATCACCTCTTAATGGGCTTTTCCCAAGCTTACATTGTTCAAGTTCAGTTGCAACTTTCTTTGGGCTGGTAGCGATGGGCAGCCTGGGCCAAGGTGGCTTGGAGAGTTGATCATTCAGCCTCGACACAGGGGCCTGTTGTAGCGAGGCCATCAAGGGCACCCTCATTCTACCAACGGAGTCCATCCGAAGTATATGGCTTGATATCATTCATACCCTCCAAGGACATTGGGGGAAGCTTCAGGGTGGCTACGACCGCATGCGGAAGCACTGCGAGGCCATCCTAAGGATTCGGCGTCACAATCCGTTTCTCACAGACGGTGGTGATGAGCCTACTTGGCATTATAGACCACCTGTGTGGTTGTCCCCCCCCCCCCCCCCCCCCCCCCCCCCAATTGTATGAGGTACCAGAGCGGCCAGCCATGGGAGAAGAGCATCATTCCCCCCTATTTGGGGAGCTCGTTTTAGCGAGGCCATCGAGGGCACCCTCACCCCGCCAGTGGAGTCAATCTGAAGCATATGGCTTGTCATCATTCATACCCTCCGAGGACATTAGGGAAAGCTTCAAGGTGGCTCCATCTGCATGCAGAAGCGCCGCAAGGCCTTCATGAGGATTTGGTGTCATGGTCCTTTTCTCCGTTTCTCACTGACGGTGGTGAAGTGCCCACTCGGCATTATAGACCACCTGTGTGGTTGTCCCCCCCCCCAATTGTATGAGGTACCAGAGCGGCCAGCCATGGGAGAAGAGCATCCTTCCCCCATATTTGGGGAGCTCATTTTAGCGAGGCCGTCGAGGGCACCCTCACCCCGCCAGTGGAGTCAATCTGAAGCATATGGCTTGACATCATTCATACCCTCCGAGGACATTGGGGGAAGCTTCAAGGTGGCTCCGACTGCATGCAGAAGCGCTGCGAGGCCTTGATGAGGATTTGGTGTCACGGTCCTTTTCTCATTGATGGTGGTGGTGACCCCACTCAGCATCGTAGACCACCTGTGTGGTTGTCCCCCCGCCCCCCCCCCCCCCAAACTGTATGAGGTAGCCTTCTCCTCCCAGAGTGGCCAGTCGGGGGAGAAGAGCATCCTTCCCCCTTTTTCAGTTTTCTTGATTATCACTCTCCTCTATGGAGCTGAGTTTGTACTTGCCCATTATGGCTGTTTTGTTCAGCAACTCAACGAAGGATCTCTTTCTTGGAAAAAAAAAAAAGGCAAACTTCCTACCAATTCGCAGGAACATCAAAGCAAACCATATGGTACAGATCTTTAGAGTGTAAGTGAACTGCTAGATGGACTCAAGTCATCCAACACATCTAAGTATAGCACTTTCTTATAAAAAGCGCAACACCTACAACTAAAGGAGCCTTGTTAGCATTCTCGTAGTGGCAATACTTGGGCATGACAAAATCACTGGCCTTTAGGTTGGGAAATTATCATTCAATTAATCTACAAACTATTATCAATATCTAAAGAGATCTCATACAGATAAGCGCTACCAGGACAGCCTGAATCCTAACTAGTTAATTTTTTAAGCAACAAATAAATTCCATTCAGTATTACGGAATTTGCAAAAAAAATGTACACATGTCCTATTAGGCTAACCTGTTAGATATTGATTAAGGATATCCCAAACAACAATAGCACGCATCAAAGCTCCCTCTTCATGATTCGCCTGTGATTCTAACCCCAGCGCATTTCCCTCTAGCTTTGTAATTCCTTCCTGGACCTTTGTCAACTCTGCCTGATCAACAAGCTCCACGGTAAATAAACAGAACACAAACTCTATGCAAAAGAAAGCTCATAAATACAAAATTACATCTGTTAATATTGAATTAAGTTAAAATTCTAAGCTTTAGTTAATAGTACCAAGCTTGCACACAAGGTAAAGAGTGCAGTGTTTATAAACAGAGAAAACATTGTGCATCCTTGTGCTTCGAAATGGAGAATTCTGACTAGACAGATTATGGGAATACATTAATGATATATATGACTTGGCAATGACGTAGTCTTTGCATAGTATGATCGATGCAAGCTGACAAACAAAAATACCCTAAAGCGGAAAGAAGAAAGGAAAGAAGGGGAGAGGACCAGGAGGTGGTAAGCTGACAAACAAAAGATACACTAAGGGAAAAGAAGAAAGAAAGGGAGAGGGAAGAAGAAGTGGGGGGAGGGGGGGGGGTGAAAGAGAGAAAGAAAGAAAGAAAGATATATTAAGCGTCTACTAAAGACCCAATGGGCCTATGAGACCAAAGTGGTACAATAATGTCCATGGCATATCTCATCATGGAATGGAAAATAAAACAGAATGAAAACATTAATATAGCTATCTCACTGGGGTGATACAAAATTGTCCATGGAAACTCGTCATGGAATACTAAGAACATAAAAACATGGGAGCAACATCAGCTCCGAGTAGATGGTTACCACTCTCCAAAATGTCAAGCATGGGGTTGACGAGTATGGCAGAGAGGTCTCCCTCAGCTATGTCACGTGGAAAGGTAGCTCGATGGCGGTGGAGCATGTCCTAGATCTGGAGCTGATGAGGTGATCGTGGCCGACGGGGGGGTCGAGGGCGTCGGGCACGCTGGAGTGCAGAGGCTCGGTCCGAGTTAACTCCTCTCGGGCGAGGTAGGTCCAGAGCAGCTCGTGAAGGGTCCACAAGATCCACTATGTCGGTGTCCTCCACCTCCTCGGTCCGGAAGAAACTGGTGATGGTTGGCTGCCGAGGGAGGGGGCGGGGTGGCTGGGGCCTGTATCTCAGGAAGGTGTCCCTGTGATCACGGAGCTCAAGCAAGAAGAGGCCCAGGCAACGCTGGTCCTGGAAGTCAATGATCTTGGAGAGTGGACCGAATCCCTCACGAAATAGACAGTGAAACCTCCCGCGGATCTCATAGTATACTGGGCAGCAGCATCATATGTAATGCTCCTCCGTCTCAACCTCTGTGTGGCATAGTCGACAGATCCTCTCCGAGCTTCCCGGCCCTGAAGAAGCGCTCAGCTCTACATGTCTGTGAGGCGGTGGGAAGAAACCCGTATCTGGCCAATCGCAATCCGCATGGCATGGGACATGTGAACACTCAAGTAGCCCGGCTGCTGGATGAATCCATCCTCAGTGAGTGTGAGGAAGTGGTCTCTGTAAAAGTGCATCTTCGTGGGGAGCTCCGAGGGTGTGATTCATGTGCAATGTGTGTAGAGGCTAAGAAGATCTGACCGGATCACCCGGTTGGTATCCTCGTGAGACACCCGGAAAAAAGGGGAGTCCAAACTGTATTGAAGGGGGGGTAGGCGGTCCATGCAGAGCCCATATACTGAGAACCAAGTGGAAACTAGTGCATACCATACTCCAGAGTGTCCCTCAAGTGCTAGCTGTCTGGAGAACTCTAGGGCAAGCCTCGGGTACTTGTGGGGATCCATGTGACTGATGCGATGAAGCTACGTGACTGTCTGGTAGAGTGCCTCCACTACCATCGAGGCTGCAGCAAACTCTACCCGGATAATCTGGTGTGGGACTGATGGTTTGCTGTGGATCATACGGGAGAACATCACGACCTGGGGCCTCTCAACTCGCTGCCAATCCTCATCGGATAAATCTCGCCCCCAAAAAGCTACTCCATGCATCAAGGCTAGTGTGACGACGGTGTCAAAAAGCCAGCCCTTCATCCTGGGCTCCTGGAAATGTGCCTGGAAGCACTGCCGCTCAAGTAAGCTAAAGGCTGCATATCCCCGCGTCACTCTAGCATGTGCTACGGGAAGCATGGTAAAGCGTGGGCCACTGAAAGTGACACCAAGGTAGACATAGGATGAGACAATCTCCACAAGATCCCCTCTATATGTGAAGCTCAATCTGGATGTGACGGGGCGAGAGGTATTGAAGACCATTACCTTGGTTTTACCAAGGTTAATAGAGAGGTCCCGCTGAGTGAAAAAGTCATGTAAGGCATCCAACTGTCTTTGAAGCCCTTCGGCTGAGGCTGAGTCTGAGAGGAGGACGATGTCATTTACATAAAGTAGTATGGGGATCAATATGCCTGCCAGTGTGGGACCAGCCCCGCCTAATCCATCAATGAAGCTCGAGATCTCATCAATGTAGAGGCCAAAAAGAGTGGGTGATAGAGGGCAGCGCTGTTTCACCCCAATGGTGCGGGAAATCTCGTGTGATGTACCTCCTGGGGCTCACTCGTCCGGTGACGGACTCTAGAGGACGATGATGCTCCAAACCATGTCAAATTACTCCGATCTCCTATAGACGGTGTAAGAGGCGGGCTCGGGGTACAGTATCAAAAGCTTTGCGGAAATCCACAAAGCAGCAGTAAATCCTCTGGTGTCGTGCTCTACCCTCCTTGATGATGGCGCGGAGGGTGAAGATGTGGTCAAGGGTAGAGTAGCTCCTCCGAAAGCCAGCCTCTCTTGAGGCTCTGCATCCCTGGCTCTCTGCAAATGAACTTAGCTCCGCCTCTAGCACTGATCCATAGAGTTTGGCCAATGTGTGGCCAATCATGATCGTCCTGTAGTTATTAGGATCAAGTGGATCTCCGGCTTTGAGGATGGGGGTGATGGTGTTGGTGGACCAAGAGGGTGGAAATCCTTCACAAAGGGCTCTATTAAACATGTAGGCTAGTAGGGGCGCTGCATGCGAGATGTAATCAGCAGTGAGTCCCTCATGATCTTGGGCTCGCCCATTGCGTAGTCTACGAATGGCCTTGAGGACCATGCCCTTTGTGAAGAAGGTGGAGGTGGTGGGGCGGGGGTCTGGTGGTGGGGGTAGGGGTGGCATGCCTACATAGGATCTCTCTGTTCATTAGATGTCCTGTTCACGAGGACGCTCGCTCGTGCACCGCTCCCATGAACTTGTTTGTTGACGTTCCTTGTGGGCATGTGAACAAGTGGTAAGTATGATTCTCCACTTGTTTTAATAGCTTTGTTATGTTATAGAGTGACTTTACAGGTTCACACCCACTGATAAGTGAGTGGCCATTTGATTAACAAGGATGGACTTCTTACCATGTGGTCGGCCAAAGGACAGAGGGCACCTCTCTCTCTTGTTTGGGCATTGTGCGTGCACCTCACACACACCCAGCCTAACACATGTCAGGTGTTAGGCGCATGGCTAACCACCATGGGCACACCTCTCTCTCTCTCTCTCTCACCATGGAGCAAGAAAAGATATGTGCATCCATACCCGTACAGTCAGTTGCCCATACACCTTCTCTTGTTGCCGTTCATCGCCGTACAGTAGGGGTACTGGCCGTACCTCTGCTTACTGGTGTACCTCCTCCTTATATGCTGCTCTAATAACTGAGCCCACACGTGTGACAACTACCTGTTTCTGCTCATACAGGCCGTACAACCGTACAGGTGGCCTTTCCAGCACCATATCTTGCTCTTGTGTGTTTCCTATCCTGTGGGTTATGCAAGTGTGAGGCCAATCACGATTTTCTTCCACTCATACTTCTACTGTTGGTGACAAGGGGGGAGAAAGAAAAGAAAAGATATATTAACATCTACGGAAGGCCAGATTGCCCAATGAGACAAATCTGTATATAACAAGTCCATGTCCTGAGTATCATGGAAAGAAAAACTGAAATGAAAAGCTAATCCTAGTCATATGCAGCTCACTATGCAGTCACTATCTAGCATGCTATAGATGTACAATCATGATAAGTGGTATACTACTAATTCCACCCAGTAGAGATGGTGGGGTGTAGTACATCATACATGGGGCATGGGGCGACGAGGACTCTCACATCTGCTGTGCCCTGGTGTAGCCTCTGGACTCTCTCCTCCATAGCTCTGCGGTATTGTGCTTGGCTTTGGGGAGACTGGGCCTGAGGGACTAGTGGTGGCCTGCGTCCAGGTAGTCACGGTCTCCTGGCAGCTCTGATCTTCGAGGCTCTCTGTAGTGTGAGCCCTCGTCGGGAGGAAGTAGAAACAGGGGGAGGGGGATAGGCCTGAAGAAGCTGGTGATCTGTGGCTAGGATCTTAGGCTCTGCACCTGTAGAAGCCTCTCTCTATGTTGGTGTAGCTCAAGGAGGAAAAGGCCTAGGCATCTCTGATTAGGATCCTTCTTCACCCAGCCAAGTGGGCCAAAACCCTCTCTGAACAAGAAGTGGTCCGTGCTGCTCTCCCTGCCTCAATCTCTAGAGTGTGAGAGTAACTCTGATCTGACCAATAGTCACCCTCATAGCGTGAGACAAGTGTACATCCATGTAGCCTGGTCGTCTGACAAATCCATCCTCTGTGAATCTAAGGAAATGATCTCTGTAGTAGTGCATCTTGCTAGGAAGGTGACCCGACCAAGTCTCCCTGGTGTGCATCTGGATCAAATCCTGTCTCAGAACTGTATTCCTGGCCTCTCAAGAGAGTGTAAAGTACGGGGAGTCATCATCATACTGGAAGGGCGGTAATTTATCCATGTCGAGCCCATGTGCTGAGAACCACTCATCTACTGCAGCCTACCATACAGTTCCTGGAGGAGGTTCTCCTATCTTTGGCTTTGGCCAATCACGATGTGTAGCTGTGAAGACGAAGGCTTGTCTAGACACTCAGACCTCCAACCGTGCGCCTGTATCCAGTCTACTACTGCACAGCCCTGGAGCTCACGTGCGTTGCTCGGAGCCCAGTGGTGGGTAGTCTGGGATTGGCTTGATGATCAAGTTCGAAGGATGCGGGGCTGCCCTTTTGGTGGTGGATTGTGAATCTACATCGACACACAAACTCTGTTTGATGCCTGCTTTCATTTATTCTTGTAATGGAAACTTTGCACAAGGTGTCCGTGAAGCTTGTACAATCAAATACTCCTTAAAAATACAATATTATTGAGCAGGGGTCCGGCCCCAATGGAGGCGTCATCATTTTCAGCTTTGTGTATTTGTTTTGTTCAGTGCCTTTTATCATCTTTTTTATTGGTAATAATAGTTTAATTGTAGCAAGATTGTGCTTAACCCTGTCTAGGGAAATTACATAGTGGATATTATATTGTCATGTGACAAGATGGTGCCTAGACCACGGACGCAACCCACTCCTGATTATCCATCCTTGGGGCAGATGGTCCAACGACGGCCGCTTACGATAGGTTCTAGCCGTATGGGATGCCCAGGCTGACTGGTGTGGTCCGTATGTACAAAGACTTAGCCCCTATGCTGGGAGGATATCCTGTGTTGTACGGCATCTATGCTTGGGTGGTAAGCTAGCCTCCAGAATCTTAATCTGGATTAATCTTGTGCTTGTCCTACGTTTCGGAGATCTTGGATAGATTGTGTCGTGAGAATCCCTAACACCCGCCCCTCCTCTCCCCCAAGATCCATTGTGTCTCTGGTTACTTGTGACAGAGTAGCCTATCTTTTCATATGTCCTCTCTATCATGAGATTCTTGGAAGGTACCACTTTCTTTTACATGATAGTTTTGGGTCTATATCAAATTTATTTCAATACAAAGACCAGTGATACTTGGGCTTCCTTCCTTCCAGATGAGAAAGCATAAGGATGATTTGTTGAAAGCCAAAAGAAATATCAGGGTATGATTTTTTTATGATTTTTGTCTTCTCTAAAATGAAATGATGTTATGCCTCATTGAAAAAAAGGCATTCCCCTCTCTTCTTTAGTAAATCCAACCATTCTTTATCCTAGATGATTGATTATTGGATAAAATCAAGTTTTTCATAATATTTCTCTTAAATAAGTAGAAAATGTTTACATTAGAATGATTTAATACTCTTGGTAAACTTCTAATTAAATTTAGAGAGTTAAAATTTGAAAAATGGTCAACCATACAAAGGAGGTTATGGCAAAATTTTTTGAAAATTTATGAAATAAATTTTATCTTTTATTAATCAAAAAGAGTAATCCCCATCGTTAGAGTATTCTAAAAGTGTCATTTTCATTCATGCATAGAAAGATGCATATTGATTAATTTTTACAAAAGAATGAGTTTCAATAGAATTAAATTCTATGAAAGATACTGATTGAAATTTTTTTTATTATGAAAGTGTTACTCTCTTCATTATGGATTTTTATGCATAAAAATATTTTTTTTATTACAAAAGAGTTACTTTCATCATATTGATTTTTATGCATAGAAGTATGCATAAAAGAATATTTTTTTAATTATAAAAGTGTTACTTTTATCATTATTGATTTCTATGCATAAAAGTATGCATAAAAGTATATTTTTTTATTATTACAAAAGAGTTACTTTCATCATATTGATTTTTTATGCATAAAAGAATATTTTTTTATTATAAAAGTGTTACTTTTATCATTATTGATTTCTATGCATAAAAGTATATTTTTTATCACAAAAGAGTTACTTTCATCATATTAATTTGCTTTGGCAATGGTAGTGGAGACTGCAAAAACAGGAATGGGGAGGCCTCTAGCGGGAGATTAGCCCTCTGACATCTCATGACATTATGAGGGCTAATACCTAACAACCCACCCCACACCCCCCCACCCCCCACAAAAAAAAGATCCGGTGGACCTGCGAGAAGACGGAGCTCTCTGAAGGTAGATTCAGTCAAGCTTTTGCAACAACAACCTTTCACATGTTGATACTATTTTTCAAAGTTACATTTAAAGCAAGGTAAGTCCGTCAAATCATAATGCATACTAAAATCTGCTTATTAATAATTAAAGAGATGATACAAGGGCCAAGTTACCATAAGTGCTTGTCCTTCGGGTTTACTTGCTTCACACTCAAGCATTTCTCTATTGCCCATTGAATTCGCCAACATTCTTCTAAGGTCACCACCTCTCCATCTAGCTTTACGCAATTGATCTACATATGCCATGTACCCCTAATTCTTCAATAATGTACAGAAATTACAAATAATTGTTATTTTTGTTGCGTGTTTGCTACACCGTTTTAGTCTGATATCTTTTATTGATGCTTTTTACCGTATTACCTAGCAAGAAATCCCGTGTTTCTGCAGCAATTTTGAGTCTTTGAACCCACTCGTCCTGTACACTTTTAAGACGATCAAAATCTGATTAGGATGTGGTACTCGAAAAGTTTCTGTTAGAAGGTATCAGATGTGGTAAAACACTCTCAATGTCATTATGGCTCAAAAAATGGAAGGTGGAGACTGGTGAGTCATGCTGCAACAATAGTTGGTGGTGACGGGTGACAGCCTGCACTGCATGGGTGGTAGCAAACCATGACAATCGGAGATGGGCGAAGGGAAGTGTTGAAATGGAGCAGGCAGGGGAAAGTAGTGGTGGGAAGAGGTAAAGTGGAGGTGGTGGGAGGGCGTTGGGAGGGTGGGGGATGGGAAGAGGTAACACACAAAGAAAAGGTGGGGGGGGGGGGGGGGGAAGGGGGGGGGGGGGGGTGCCTGGTGTGGTGTGGGCGGGAGGTCAAAAAGGGGAGGAAGATAGTGAGACGAGGGAGAGAAGTGGAGAAAGGGGACGGGAGGGAGAGGGAGAGGGGGGGGGGGGGGGGGGGGTCACATTTATGAGGCTACACTCCCTTCTAGTCAAAAAGGTTATACTTAAAGAAAGGATCATACAACCAGGCACAAAGGCTGCATCATAGGGGAGGTGGAGTGCCTACCAACCACGCAAGGTTACCCTTTTCCTTTAGTTGACTGTTAATGGCAGCCGTGCTGTTTATCATGGATAGAGTGGCCACTTTTTTCATCGTGGAGTATCGAGGAAGTCATATCAACATTACATTTGCGACTGTTTGGAACCACATCATGTATGGTGAAAGATTGAACAGTTGATGGTTGATTATTCGCGACACCCCAGCACCAACTTCATCCCGTCAACCTTGGGAGGCAAACTGGTCCCCCTCTCCATTGAGGAGGATGGCACAGGTCATGCAGCCTTGGTGTTGTGCAGCGCACCTGGACCCTCGTTGGAAACTTCAAGTGGCCTGCCAAGCTTCAGTGACTCCTTGAGATCTCTTTACTCCATAATACTGAATAAGAGGCTATCGAGATAAAAATTCAAGCAGACAGGTGTAGAATGGTGGTTGGAGGCTGAATGGGTTCGCTGTAATTGATCACCATATAGAGGGCTGCCAATTACTTGGCATGAGGACTATATCACCAACATTTTGGGTTGGACTTCATGGACACCCCTCTTTTGGACATGGGAACAGTACTTTACACCCCTCTTTTGGACATGGGGACAGTACTTTAAGTCCCCTCTTGGATGGCATTGCATGCAAACATTTCTGTAATTTCTTTCAATCATTTGCATAAGGTTTTGATGATTGTATGGATGGGTATTATTCCAATGTTCAACAATTTGGGCATGCTGCTTCTTCTTCTTGGCTCACCAAGGATCCAACAGCCACAAAAGATTTCCCAAAAATTATGTCCTCTTTTAGACCTAAAACATTCTTGTTTTGAATAAGCAAAATTTTAAAAAACATACCAGTGCTTGATGAGAAGGTGCCGCTACAACGTACGTATCTCGCTTTGAATAACCAACAAATTGCTTGCCAAGGCAAATATAGAATGTGTATCTCTTTGATGCATCTCCCGACTCCTCATTCTTCAATTCTACTTTGCTTGCATCAAGTGGAATGACACCAAGTGGATTTTTGGCTTGCACCTGCATTATGCAAAAAAGTAATGATGCAAACAAAAGCAATTTGCTTGACTCAGATTTGCTCAGCTTTTGAAAAAAAAACAAATTTAAATACTTGCATTTTTAAATATATTTAAGGTTAATTGGCTCTTTACCATAAGAAAGAACAAAGTAGCAGACTGCCATTTTGTGAAGATTATCACTAACTAAACATAATTAGAAAATAAATTTGATTGAACATTGGGCGATGTTGGCAAGTTGTGCCTACGGTAAGAGTGCAAGCACACAGCTAGTGGGGAGATGAGAGAGAGAGATGTTGACCAGTAATATTATCAACACAAGGCAAAAGGGATTAAGGGAAATACAAGAGTAGTGGAAAGCATAAATTCATTACAGAGATAGGTCATCTTTATAAGGGAGAGCCCCTTTACAAAGGTGAAGCATATGCTGCCACCACATATGCCATATGCCAAATATGATGCCAAGTGTCCCTAATAGGTGTCACTTTGCCACACATCACTACTTTACATAATATCCTTCTAAGAGGCTGTTCAAGCTTCCCCTCTGCCTTCTCCCCGCTGCTCTCCACCTCTCTACCCCACCTTCGTGCAACAACAACCCCCCCCCCCCCCCCCCCCCCCCCCCCGGCGACCCCCTCATCTTCTCCACCTACGTGTAACTCACCCGGGAAGCGCAAGAGTGGGCGTGCATCACTTGACCATGAGTTCCATAATTAAACATTTTGGCATGTAATCACAGCCACTAAACAATCCACACAGCTAAAAATAAAAGTTGCACATATAACACCACATAGAGGCCGGAATGGGCCGACCCCCCCCTTGGAGTAATTCATTATCCAAGGAGAAATATAACATGTACAAGCTTTAAGGGACTTACTCTCCCCATGGGAGATGACGGATTATCCATATACAATCATAAACGTGTCCTTCATGCAATATGGCTATTCAACATGTCCTTCCATAGGCACACAAACATGTATAACAACCTATATGGCTCTTCCATACGCGCATAAACTTGTATGGCATCCCATATGGCTCTTCCACGAGCACATAAACCTGTAAACCAGCCCATGTGGCTCATCCATGAATTCATAAACCTGTAAACCAGCCCATGTGGCTCATCCATGAATTCAGAACCCTGTATAACAGCCTGTATGTCGCATCCATGAGCGCCAAAACCTATAAACCAGCCCATGTGGCTCATCCATCGGATTGCGGCAAATCGAAGATATCAACACTTCTAAAGCTTCCAACGCGAAGGCTTCCGCTTGCAACAACTTCTATGAAGACTGGTAAGGTAATTGGACAATGTATTGTCATTACTTACTCAGTAGAAGGGCAGGACTCCTTGTTTAGCCGCCCTGTGTAGTATTTCTCTTGTCCTATGTGCTCTTGAAGATGTTGCTACCTTGCTTGGTAGAACATAGAGCCAATGGTAGAGAATATGGGCACTGAAGTCGGGCCGGGCATCAAGGCAGCTCCTATCTTTTTATGCAGAGAGCAAGGGCAGAGTACCCAAGAAGAGATGCCAAAGATAAATAAATGAGAGACAGCATCAGAAATGAGAAGGTCTTACCCCTATTTTGATGGGCAGTGTCTGTTCTCTTACAAGATAAAATTCAGTTCTGAAAATTAATTTTTAAGAGTAAAATAGAACTGAGAATATTGCAGCATACAAAGGATAATCCATTTTAGTTTTTACCTCAGGTCTTCCACCCTTTCAAGCCCATGTGACAGACATGCTATCCAGGGGGTAACCCGAGAGAAAGGCAGCTTGTTTTGATATAGGAGTGGAGCAGCCAATAGAGAATATGTCTTGAACAGAGAATGGGGGCTGCCCATATTGAAAACGAGTTGTTGTTGCAGCACCAGCAGCAAGAAAGGTGTCGACAGAAGCGGCCTGCTGCTGTAGCATAATGGAAAGAGAGCAGGTCGGCCTGCTTGCTGAACAGAAGCGGTGGCACTCAGCACAGAAGAGAGACGAAGAGGAGAGCCCTCTGATTGAGCTTGGCGAAGTCGACGCGGCCTGTTTCAGCAGTATAGAGAAAGGCGACACTATAGCGGGCTGCGCTGCCTCCGCTATCTCCGGCACCACCATCGCCGCTGCAACCGCCAACGCTAATGCCGTCGCACCGGCAGCCCTTTTCTCCACATTGAAGACCTTCGCCTCCCCATCACCGGCGCTCATGGTGAAGCGACAGCATCGAGGATGATGAGCCGGAAGGAGAGATTTACTAGACGGCGAAGAGAGTGAGCTATTCAGAAGGGAAGACTTGGCATGGGCGTATGGAGAGACAACGGTAGAGAAACTGAGAGAGGCAGCTTGTGGCAGATCAGCAACACCTCAAAGAATAGGAGAGGAGAGTAGCTAGAGCTGGATCTAAGACCCCCGATGGGGCAAAGCTAAAAAGGAAGCTAGACCTAGAGAAAATCTATGGCTAGATCTAGACTAAAGGGCTGAGGAGAAGAGGAATCTACATGGCTCTGATACCATGTTAGAAATCTAGCATGGTATCACACAAAACTAGAACATGGGAAAAGTGCAAGAGGGATGAAGCAAACTGAGAGATTGTTCCATTGATGTGACCCCTTGAATATATAGGGGAAAGTACAAGAGCTGAGCATGAGTGCATATGGGATAAATCCCTGAGTGCCACGTGGCATACACTGAGATGACCAAGACTAAAAGTACTCCTAGTGAGCACTTATTTCCAACAGAGCATACGGTTCTCTTTCACTTCTATCGTGAGGGACGATCACCGTGAACGCTAGCTATCTCTACACTTAGAACATTATGGACAGCCATACAATGAATGTTGGAGATGCTAATACAAGAGGCAAGGACAATGAAATGCATGCCTCCAATGCTTTACAGGATGAGCAAACTCATGTGGTGCACAATAGGGAACATGAATATGTGGGACAACCGTCCCGTGGCAAAGAGAAGATGCAAGAAGAAGAGTCCATAGTCTTGAGGGCTGAACTTACTCGTATGCAGGCTCTTCTCCAAGCACAACAAGAAGAATTGAATCTCTATCGCTGCGAGGATCCATTGGTACATGACCGTTTGAAGACCAAGAAAGCTGAATCTTATATGGATCATGCAATGGCAATGATTGCTCAAGAGTTGCACATGCAACCGAGGGATGCAGCACGTGCATACTTGGCTCGTACCGAGGATGCCTATGCAGAAAAGGCAACCATCCCACATGTTTTGGAATCCCCACAAGTGCCCGAACAAGAAGTTATGTCTAAGAGGATGAATCTCCATGCTATGGGAGAGGAACAATCAGTGACTTCACGCCATGCAGGAATATCTCATGTAGCCCCTGAAGGATACAATGTTTATGGCAGTGGTCAAAATGTATGTCAAATGCCATTGCCGGCTGAAAATGTACATGCACAACACATGCAACATGGGCTGCAATTTTCTGTTGGTGCAGGTATTCCGCGTATCTCTCATGCCACTCATGCCTTCGAGTGTGCTCGTGAGGGAGAAGTTATGGCTGAAAATGTATCAATGCATGTTGAGGGGCCAGCCATGCCTCATGCTTACAGGGCACATGTATCTATGCCTTATGTATCACCTTTTGGTCCAAAAATGATGCCAATTACAGGGACTGTCCCAATGGACAAACATGGGAGAAAACATGTTGCGATGCACACACATGCATCAAAGTCCCGTGACTTCAAAGCCGGAGATAAATCTGTGAAGTTTGACACATATCATGGAGAATATGATGCATCAAAGGCACTTGCTTTTATTACCCATTTTGATATTGCTTTCAGTGATGAGGATTTCACTCAGAAATCCATGATCCGGCATGTAAGCATGTTCATGAAAGGCACTGCTGCCCATTGGTGGCTCACGGAGAAGCTCTCACCGAATCCTATTAGATCATGGGAAGAGTTCAAGGAGAGGTTCTATGCTCAATTCTTGCCTCCCAATGCATTGAATGAGATAACAATGAAGTGGGATTGGGTAAAGCAAAATGAAGGGGAATCGGTAAATGCATATGTACAAAAGTTTTGGAAAGTGCTCTTGGAGGTGTCTCCATTTATGCATGTCACCGAGGCGGAAAGGAAGAGAAGGTTTCAATCGGGATTGCAACCCGTGTACAAAGCGGGATTACAAATGTATCCTGGTCATACCTTACACCAATTAATCGCAGCCGCCGCCGCCGCCGCCGCCGAGCAATTGAAACTCAAATTGAGTCGATCCAATAAGGCTAAACCCTCATTTCAAGGCAAAGAGAGGGCTGTCCAAAACCTGCAAAATGATGGACAGCCACCTAAAAGGGACCAAAACCAAGCCAAATCAGGTCCAAAAGCTGAAAATAAGTTTGCTAACAAGCGCCCTTAGCCGGCAAACTTTGGTCTTAGTGCTGAGAAGAAGGAGCAATATATGCGTGAAGGCAAATGCTTTATTTGTGGCAGCACTGAGCACATGGCAAGAGCATGCCCAAATAAGAAGAACAAAGCTGAAAATGCTAATGTACCGAAGCCTAATGTGCATATGGTTCCGGATGTGCAAGGCAACACTTCACATGATAGCAAAGATAGGGTTGTATGCAAAGCTTGGGGACAACTCAAAGATCAGCCCGCTTTGTTCATGTTTGATGATTGTGCATCTGAAAATTTCATATCCACTCAGATGGCAGCTGCTTTGGGTATTGAAGTGGAGGACATGGGTCCTCAAATTGAAGCAGGGACTGCCTTTGTTGGTAGAGAAGTGCAGGTCATGCCTATTTTTGGCAAGTTGCGCATACACATTCAAGGCTATGTGGATCATGAGGATTTTCTTGTGGCGCCTTTGAATGGCTTTGATGTATTGCTTGGAAAGCCTTGGCATACATGTATTGATCCGTGCAAGGCTTACAAGACTAACAGGATCACCTTCATGCATAAAGGCCGAGAACATGTAATTGATGCTGGTGAAGAGGGTGATACCATTCCCCTTGTATCTCATGTACAAATTAAGAAAGTAATGAAAAAGAGTGTTTTTGCGTACTTGATTTTTGTACGAGATCATGTTGAGAAAAATAATGTGCATGTAAACACTCTTAATAATGATAGGCTGAAATTTTTGCAAGAGCACAATGATTGTTTTGCTGATATGGACACCAAATTGGACTTCTCATCAGCTTATCACCCTCAAACGGATGGGCAAAGTGAGGCTGCAAATTCAGCCGTGTTGGATCTCTTGAAATGTTATGTGGCGGATCAGAGTCTTCTTGGGAGAAGTACTTACCCCTTGTGGAATTTGCATATAACAACACCGTGCATGCATCTACGGGAAAGGCCCCGTTTGAGATTGTTTATGGTAAGGTGGTTTTGCCACCCATCCTTCGCACAAAGGATGAGATATTTGCAGCTGATGAGTATGTAAGAGACTTGGATATTGCTTTTGCTCAGGTGCGGACAGCCATTGCAAGGTCACAAGACAAGCATAAAAAGGCTGCCGACAAGCATAGAAGGCAATTGGATGTTAAAGAGAATGATTGGGTATTGCTGAAATTTGAGAAAGCAAGACTTGCAAAGAGGCCTGGCAAAGAGGGTGCATATCCTAAGCTTGCAACCAGGTACTATGGACCTTTTCGAGTGATCGAGAAGATCAATGAAGTGGCTTTTAGATTGGCATTACCTAGTCATTGGCACATACACAATGCTTTTCATGTGAGTCTCCTTCGCAAGTATATAGGGCCGGAGCCCCCAGTGAAATGGTCATCGAGGATCCACCAGAAGTGGATGAGCTTGAGGAGATCTTGCAGCCAGAGCAGATTGTGTATCACAAGGAATGCAAGCTTGCTGCAGGCAAAGTTGTGAGGCGTTACCTTGTGAAGTTTAAGAACTATCTTCCCATTGATGCTAAATGGGTAGATGAAGAGTTCTTCAAAGATTGCCCGCATGTGCTTCAGACATATTTGGATGCATTTCAGTTGCGGACAACTGTTTAGAAGCGGGGGGGAATGTCACCATTTGGCCACCTGAATGGTTCACTCTTGCTTTCACACTATGTACATATTGGATTAGTGTCCATGGCTTATGGAATATGCCTATGCAGGTGATTGACACGTGTCATGCTGTATAGTTGGATATGATATTCCGCTGGGACTTGATGTTATCATGCCCGGAATATCTAGAGGACTTGGCTTTCCGCTGGGACTTGTGCCTTTGTGTACATGCCCGGAAAACGCTTGAAGGACTTGGCTTTCCGCTGGGACTTGTGCCTTTGTGTACATGCCCGGAAACGCCTGAAGGACTTGGCTTTCCGCTGGGACTTGTGCCTTTGTGTACATGCCCGGAAACGCCTGGAGGATTGGCTTTCCACTGGGTCTGGTATTGCATATACTTGCCTGGAAACGCCTGGTCTTATATGGTTTCATGAACGGAAATTGCTCATGCCAATGCTGCATTGCATAGCATCTTTATGTGCTTGCCTGCAAATGAAATTGCATGCTGTTTTCATGCCTGCATGACCTATGTGTAGTTCCAGGTAAGGGGACGCCCGCCCGTGAACCGTGCGTGTGAAACTGTCTGCTGACATGGTTGTGTGGCATGTGAACAGGTGGTAAGTATTTCCCGATCTAGGCTCAAATAGCCCTTAGGACTTAGCCAATATTTATAAGTGAGTGCGTTCCCATTTCATTAAAGTTTGGGCGCCCAAAAGTCACTTATAAATTATGACCTCTTCCAAGTTCACACTCACTGAAGTCCCGAGCGGACAAGACTCAATGTCCAGGACCTGATCCTCCCCTTTTACTCATAAATGGGCATCTCCCCATGTCCCTTCACCTAATTGGACCCCAATTCACTTACTTATTAAGAGAAATTCGTGTTTTCTCTTCATGAGGATTTTTGGAGGCTGAAAACTCTGTTTTTCCACCATTTCTCTCCATTTCCAAGCTCTCCATAGCCATACCCAACTTGCTAGGGTGTTTTCCAAGCTTCCAAGAGTGTTTCCAAGTGCTAATCACTCTCCTACTCACTCCCAATGACTGAAATTCAACAAAACAGCTCTCATTTTTGCTGTAATTTCTGGTCTTTTTGCTGAAAACCCTAATTTCAGCCTTCCTTTCTCAAGTTGAACCATAGGGGAAGCTTTCCCAAGGTTCCCTTCATCCTCTTGAAGACTTTTGTCGCGAAGGATTGCGGCAAATCGAAGATATCAACACTTCTAAAGCTTCCAACGCGAAGGCTTCCGCTTGCAACAACTTCTATGAAGACTGGTAAGGTAATTGGACAATGTATTGTCATTACTTACTCAGTAGAAGGGCAGGACTCCTTGTTTAGCCGCCCTGTGTAGTATTTCTCTTGTCCTATGTGCTCTTGAAGATGTTGCTACCTTGCTTGGTAGAACATAGAGCCAATGGTAGAGAATATGGGCACTGAAGTCGGGCCGGGCATCAAGGCAGCTCCTTGGTGATCTACATCGACATACCATTGTTTTCTAAATGCTGAATTTCATATGCATTGGCATGGAGGATTTGGCAATGGATGCCCGTGAAACTATGTATTAAATTTCTCCAATAGTAATACAATTTACTCAAGGGAGGGGTCGGCCGTTCCGGCTCATTGTGTGCCTCTTGTCAATTCAGCAATTTTACTTCTTGTATTTGAGCAAGTGTCCTTCAAATCTTAGTGTATTTAAGTGTATTGATTAGCATTGTGTTCAACCAAGTTACACCTACCAATCCTCTCGTGATCTCGTCCAGAGGGCTATGCGGGTCTAAAGCGAACAAGCCATCAGATACTGCATCCCAATAAACCCCAACTATCTCACGTGTAAACTAATATCTCGGGTACCTAGGTAGATAAGTGGCTGGCCCATCTCTCGGGGATCTACCTACTAGTGTGAAACTCAGGTATGCATGATCGGCTGCTATGCCAATGGGCCTACTGGAAATGCAGAAATTGCTTCACCTTGATATCACCTGACCAAGGAGGATGTAAAATTCCGATGAACAAAAAAGGAAGTGGAAGCTTTCAACAAGCTTAAGGAAAAGCTAACCACTCATCCAGTTTTCGTTTTACCGGATCTTCATAAACCTTTTGTGGTACAGTGTGATGCATGCGGGAATAGCATTGGAGCTGTTCTTATGCAGGATGGACGTGTTATTGCTTATGAGAGTAGAACTTTGTCACCAGCAGAAAGGAATCTACAAGTATATGAGAAGGAGCTTCTTGCGATTATCCATGCTCTTTCTACTTGGAAGCATTACCTTCTTGGGACTGATTTCATTGTTCAGAGTGATCATCACACTCTTCGCTATTTCCTTACCCAAACGAAGCTCTCAGAGAAGCATATGAGATGGGCAAACTTTTTGTCCATGTTTCACTTTCAGATTGCTCATGTGGATGGCAAAAAGAATGTGGTAGCGGATGCCTTGTCTAGAAAACCACATGTGGCCGCCGTCTCTATTATCTTTCATCATGAACTTAATGATATGCGAGAACAGTATGCTCATGACTCAGATTTTGAGCGAATTTTTGATCGTTTGACTGAAGGAGAGCGAATAGATCATTATTCTCTCAAGGAAGGATTTTTGATGATGCATGACAAATTGTGTGTCACATCTCAGTTGAGGCAGAAGGATTTGACAGAATGCCATGCTCCGCCTTATGCAGGCCATCATGGTATTGAGGCTACAGTGAAGGCTTTGGAGGAATTCTTTTATTGACCTACTATGCGCAGGGATGCTGGTGCTTTTGTTCGTGATTGTATCATTTGTCAGAAGGTGAAGTATGACCGTCAAACGACACCTGGGTTACTTCATCCTTTGCCTATTCCAGATAGACCGTGGGAGAGTATTGCTATGGATTTTATCTTTGATCTTCCTAGGACAAAGAGTGGAAATGATGGCATCTGGACTATCGTAGATCATTTCAGCAAGTAGGCTCATTTCATTCCAGTCAGGAAGAAGATTAATGCAGGGCAAATGGTGAGGATGTTTTTGACAAATATCTTCAAGTACCATGGGATGCCCACATCTATTGTTAGTGACCGAGATCCTCGAATGACAAGTTTATTTTGGAGAGCATTGTTCGAGAACATGAAGACTTTGTTGAAGTTCTCATCGTCTTTTCATCCACAAAAACAGATGGGCAATCGGAAATTGCCAACTCAGTTGTATTGAATCTTCTAAAGTGTTATGTTTCGGATCATAAGGAACAATGGGAAAAGTATCTTCCTTTGGTGGAGTTTGCTTACAACAACACCATTCACACCTCGACAGGTAAGGCACCTTTCGAGATTGTGGAAGGCGGGAAGAAAGTACCTCCGATCCTACACACAAAAGATAAGATCTTCGAGGCCGATCGTTTTGTGGAGAATATGGATAAGGCTTACAAGAAGGTCAAAGTGGCTCTTCAAAGGACTCAAGAGAAACAGAGGAAAGCAACAAACCTTCACCGTCGATCATTGGTTTTTGATTTGGGTGATTGGGTGCTTTTGAGATTTGAGAAGGCTAGACTCAGGAAAATGAAGGGTAAACAGAGTTTATATCCTAAATTGAGTATGCGGTACTATGGGCCTTTTCAGGTGATTGAGAAGATAAGTGTTTCCTATCGTCTTCAGTTACCAGATCATTGGAAGATTCATAATGCATTCCATGTGAGTCTTCTTAGACCTTTCAGAGGTGAGGTGCCTAAAGATCAGGTTGATGAGACACAACCAGATGTAAAAGAACTTGATGAGATTCTTCAACCGGAACAGATTTTGACACATAAAGAGAGAAAAGTCAAAGGAAAAGTTTCACGTCGATATCTGGTGAAGCTTGTGAACTATTCACCTATGGATTCGAAGTGGATGGAGGAGGGTGACTTGGCGGATTCACGGAGGATACTACAACTTTACCTCGAGGCTTTTGGTTTGGAGCCTACCTTAGAAAGTGCTTCAACAGGTTCAGTTGTGGATTCTGGAGTACTACCTGTTACTCAAGAGGGGGGTGACTCCGCTTCTTTGTCACACAGAGTTCACTTGGATGAGATCTGGAAGTTGCTTGGTGTTCTTATCAGCACACCCGAGATATTAAACTGACAGTATATCTGGCTATGGGATTTCTATGATATATGTGTACTAGTCACATGTCACGACCCTGTGTTTTTCTATGGACAGTATGCAGGTGTGCACGGGGACATGGTGGACAGTGTGAATGGCATCAGATTGGAGTTAAAAAGGAAGCCCATGTGTGGACAACCCCAAGTGTGAAGGGGGCAAAGAGACTTTAATTAAAAAGGTTTTATAACCTTTGGTGGCCAAAAATTAAAGTTAATAAGGTTTAAAAACCTTGGGAGGCCCCTAGGTAAAATATAGAGGCTACTCTACTTTTGGGAGGGGGGCACGCCTCTTTCTCTCTCTTGCTTTTTGGGAGAGGTGGTACAAGTTGGCTGCGTGGAGGAGAAGATATAGCAGGCCGGTTGACTGCGTGGGGAGTAGCCGTACAGTACAGCAGCTGTGAGAAGGCTGGTACAGACTGGTACGGATGCTGCAGGTGCAGGCGCCTACTGTGCAGGTGTAGACTTGTACGAACAGGTACATGCAGGCGGATAAGGACAGTTCTGTCCAGCAGGTACAGGCGGGACAGTTCAGTCTTGTATAGCTGCAGGAAGCGCATCACCAGGGTACAGGCAGCACATAAAAAGCTAGACCATGCGTGTGCTTTTTGGCTCGGGGAAACAGGTCTGCAGGAAGGTACTGCTGGCGGGCTGCGCTACAGGGAATACACGCGCAGCTGAATATCTTCTTATACTTGCTTTTTGGGGAGAAAAGGTCAGTTGGCTGCCGTACTACAGAACTGAGACACAGGCGCTGAACCTTTCTCTCTCTCTTTGGCTTTTGGAGGGTTGGCTGGTTGCTGTGCTGCAGTGTATACAGGCGCCTACTGAATTTCTCTCTCTCCTTGGCTTTTGGCAAGAGGTTGTCTGTCGGACTGAACTGTTGTTTATACATACAGTGCTGGACATAGAAGCGTGGACTGAAAAAAAGAGTGCAGGGCTGGACATCAGGTTCACCCACAGGTATTCTCCCTCTCTCGGCTGCAAAACAAGAGAACGGGACTGTTTATGGGCTGTTTTTGTTTGGCTGCAAATTCAGCTATGTACTTGGGTTTCTGGCTGCAAGTACAGGTCACTTGGTTATGTTTCTTGGCATGGGAATGATGCAAGCTCGCATGGTTGCGTGCTCATGGAGCAGATTGTTTTCTTCCTGCTAGAAAGGAACACAGGGACCTACAGTTATGGGCATCTCTATGTTGCCATATGTTTCATGAGGGAACAGGTAACTAGATGTATGCTGTTGTTGGCACTGTTGTTGAATGGTGCTATGAATGGTTCTGTATGGAAACAGGACAGAAATTTCAAAGGGAAACAGGCCTAAGGGTTTCATGTGGAAACAGGTCGTAGGTTTCTCGAGGAAACATGTTTTTTTGGGTTTCTCCAGGAGATAGGTCACATGCAGGCAGAAGGTACAGGAATGGACACATGTTTGGTACAGCCTTGCTACTGATTGGGCAAGGGACACGGAATCCATGACAGAGATGGATAGTACCCTTGGAAGGTAGCGAAGGTTGGTACAGGTGTGTCGACTGTATGGTATGCTATGCTGTGATGCGAGTTCTCTTTTGAGAGACAGTTTGGGAGTTTGTGTTGTGATGCAGAAGCACTGGATGTGTCAGGGTGTGACGCTGTTCATAGGGTGAGAGGCTATGGATGGTTGTGGCAGTCCTGATCATGGGAGAAAGCTTCTGTATGCAGACTCAATGTGTGGGAGTGTTTTGATGTGAACAATGGCTGGACTTATTTGTGGATGCTGAGTGGACAAGAAGCCATGATGCACGTTCTTTGCAGGCTTCAGGGATTCTACTGTGACGGTTGAGTTTCCAGCCTTATTGTAATCAAAGCTCTTACAATCAATTAAAGAAATTTCGCAAGGGGCGCCACTGCGTTTTGGGGCCAATCGGTGTCTGTGTACTGTTTGCAGGAGCACTCTAGCTCCCCCTGTTTGTTTTCCTTTTCTAGGTCCTCAATGGCGTTGAAGTGTTTTATGTGCGAGTGTTTGTTTCACCGCCCGTCAGGCCGGTTTCAAGGTTCCGTTGCCGGGACACATCGTCGACTTTCTCAAGGAGGCGAGCCCGTGGTTGTCACATCAAAAGCTTCAACATGAGGAAAGTGAAAAGGAAGTGCAGGAGACAGTGCAAGGTTGTGTGTCTTTGCCTATATGAGGTGAAGAGCAAGAGCTGAAGATGAAGCTTAGGAGAAAAGACACCAAGAACAAGAAGTAGTCGGCCAGGAACAAGAAGCAGTTGAAGTGTTATGGTGCAAAACATTCGACAGTTTGTCACCGGTCATATCTTCATAGAGGCTTCATGGGTTCGGAAGACAGTTTCTTTCTATGTTTAGCAGTGGTGATCTACTATGCTTCATCGGAGACTTGTGCTTACGACTTGGGTGGAGTGCAAGCAGGTTTTGGGTGCCTGAGGATGTATCACATGAGGCTCAGACGGAAGCGGAGGAACTTGACGAGGTTCTTATTCCCGAGCAGATACTGACACATAAGGAAAGAAAGGTACAAGGTAAAGTTTCCCGTCGCTATCCTGTGAAGTTCAAGAGCTGTTCAGTGATGGATGCGAAGTGGATGGAGGAGGTTCACTGATGGATGCGAAGTGGATGGAGGAGGGTGACTTAGCAGATTCACCTCAGGATTTGCAGCTTTATCTTGATGCCTTTGAGTTGGAGTCGACTCTTGTTACGGCTCATTCAGGTTCAGCAGAGCATAGGTCTGGAGCATTGCCTGATGCTCAAGAGGGGGGTAGCACCTCCGCTCCCTTGTTATTACAGACAGGCTCATTTGTTATCTAGGAGTCGCTTGGTGACATCTTTGTATTCACCCGAAGGTACTGAGGCTGACAGTACATCTGCTTATGGGACTTCTATGATCTTGTGTACTAGTCACATGAGATGGTAAAGTTGGGTATGGTTCACAATCGCGCGCACCTTGAACTATAACTGCAACTATGGATAACTCTATGGAGGGCATAAGTCTTGCGAGCAGTCCTAGAGTTGGTTTGGTTCATATATGGATTGAACTCTATTTGTGCATGTATGCATACACTTTTTGTGGTATTCTTGTATTCTGGTGCCATTGGATCCTGGTACCATTGAGAATACATTGGGTAATACTCTGGATTATGTCGTGTGCTGCATGTATATTGGTATGATACATCAAGTGCTTTATTATGTTCATGGATGCACCATTGGGTGTCACTCCTGCTGGATGGCCATGAGACATATGTGGGAAGTACTTAGTGGATGTACTGTTTGGATGCATTGAATGCTTTCATATGCACATGTTGTACCACCACTCATGGATCCTGCGGGATGTCCATAGGCGTAAGGCTTGCGAGCAGCCCTTAGACTGTTACTTTAGAGTAGGTAGAGCATTTTGAGGAGCATATTGTTTGTGAATGCATATATGTGTCATGCATATGTTTGTCATATGTAGAATGATGCATGGTTTTGTTTTTGGCTAACACAGTTAACGTGTTTCCATTTGGTTTTAGACTTTTGGCCTATTGTGCACGATGATTGTTTTATCACCCAGATGCATTGGAGGGCCATTGCTTTTGTCGTATGGGGAGTCTTTGCTCATAAGATGCCTTACTCTGCCATTGAGTGCAATCGAGGACGCTTGCTATTTTTCAAGAGGGTGGTATGTAACGACCCTGTGTTTTTCTATGGACAGTATGCAGGTGTGCACGGGGACATGGTGGACAGTGTGAATGGCATCAGATTGGAGTTAAAAAGGAAGCCCATGTGTGGACAACCCCAAGTGTGAAGGGGGCAAAGAGACTTTAATTAAAAAGGTTTTATAACCTTTGGTGGCCAAAAATTAAAGTTAATAAGGTTTAAAAACCTTGGGAGGCCCCTAGGTAAAATATAGAGGCTACTCTACTTTTGGGAGGGGGGCACGCCTCTCTCTCTCTCTTGCTTTTTGGGAGAGGTGGTACAAGTTGGCTGTGTGGAGGAGAAGATATAGCAGGCCGGTTGACTGCGTGGGGAGTAGCCGTACAGTACAGTAGCTGTGAGAAGGCTGGTACATACTAGTACGGATGCTGCAGGTGCAGGCGCCTACTGTGCAGGTGTAGACTTGTACGAACAGGTACATGCAGGCGGATAAGGACAGTTCTGTCCAGCAGGTACAGGCGGGACAGTTCAGTCTTGTATAGCTGCAGGAAGCGCATCACCAGGGTACAGGCAGCACATAAAAAGCTAGACCATGCGTGTGCTTTTTGGCTCGGGGAAACAGGTCTGCAGGAAGGTACTGCTGGCGGGCTGCGCTACAGGGAATACACGCGCAGCTGAATATCTTCTTATGCTTGCTTTTTGGGGAGAAAAGGTCAGTTGGCTGCCGTACTACAGAACTGAGACACAGGCGCTGAACCTTTCTCTCTCCCTTTGGCTTTTGGAGGGTTGGCTGGTTGCTGTGCTGCAGTGTATACAGGCGCCTACTGAATTTCTCTCTCTCCTTGGCTTTTGGCAAGAGGTTGTCTGTCGGACTGAACTGTTGTTTATACATACAGTGCTGGACATAGAAGCGTGGACTGAAAAAAAGAGTGCAGGGCTGGACATCAGGTTCACCCACAGGTATTCTCCCTCTCTCGGCTGCAAAACAAGAGAACGGAACTGTTTATGGGCTGTTTTTGTTTGGCTGCAAATTCAGCTATGTACTTGGGTTTCTGGCTGCAAGTACAGGTCACTTGGTTATGTTTCTTGGCATGGGAATGATGCAAGCTCGCATGGCTGCGTGCTCATGGAGCAGATTGTTTTCTTCCTGCTAGAAAGGAACACAGGGACCTACAGTTATGGGCATCTCTATGTTGCCAGATGTTTCATGAGGGAACAGGTAACTAGATGTATGCTGTTGTTGGCACTGTTGTTGAATGGTGCTATGAATGGTTCTGTATGGTAACAGGACAGAAATTTCAAAGGGAAACAGGCCTAAGGGTTTCATGTGGAAACAGGTCGTAGGTTTCTCGAGGAAACATGTTTTTTTGGGTTTCTCCAGGAGATAGGTCACATGCAGGCAGAAGGTACAGGAATGGACACATGTTTGGTACAGCCTTGCTACCGATTGGGCAAGGGACACGGAATCCATGACAAAGATGGATAGTACCCTTGGAAGGTAGCGAAGGTTGGTACAGGTGTGTCGACTGTATGGTATGCTGTGCTGTGATGCGAGTTCTCTTTTGAGAGACAGTTTGGGAGTTTGTGTTGTGATGCAGAAGCACTGGATGTGTGAGGGTGTGATGCTGTTCATAGGGTGAGAGGCTATGGATGGTTGTGGCAGTCCTGATCATGGGAGAAAGCTTCTGTATGCAAACTCAATGTGTGGGAGTGTTTTGATGTGAACAATGGCTGGACTTATTTGTGGATGCCGAGTGGACAAGAAGCCATGATGCAGGTTCTTTGCAGGCTTCAGGGGTTCTACTGTGACGGCTGAGTTTCCAGCCTTATTGTAATCAAAGCTCTTACAATCAATTAAAGAAATACCACAAGGGGCGCCACTGCGTTTTGGGGCCAATCGATGTCTGTGTACTGTTTGCAGGAGCACTCTAGCTCCCCCTGTTTGTTTTCCTTTTCTAGGTCCTGAATGGCGTTGAAGTGTTTTATGTGCGAGTGTTTGTTTCACCGCCCGTCAGGCCGGTTTCATCACATGGTTTTTTTTTTTCCAGAAAGGAGACTTCTATTAAGTATGAAAAATTTTACAAAATGGAGATTTAACACCAAGCAAGGTGGAGATCTCAACCAATCAAGAACCCTGTGCTGCCAATAGGGTCCCGAATGAGAGGATGTGAAAAGGATACCAATGTCCCACTCTCATAAACTGGGCACGCTTCCTCTCCACAACCCTCGAATGGTTTGATTCATGGATATTCGAATCTTTTGAGAGAATGGGGATGCCTTTTCTAGACTTTCGTTGATATGCATCAGTGTTTACTCATGTTCATGATGTATTGCTGATCGTGGGTCCTGTGGGATGGCCATGAGCGGAGCAGGTAAAGCATCCAGGGAGACATGACTATTCACAAGGTGGATGCTCGAGTTATGTTATTCAGATGTTCTGTTTCAGTTGCCAGGACATAGCTTTCTCATTGCTCTCTTAGGTTCTCTTTCAGTTGGCAGATCCTTTCAATGAACAATCGAGGACGATTGCTTTGTTTTAAGAGGGGGTTATGTTACAGGACTGAGTATTTTACCTCTTTTTCTTGAGGTAATTATGTTTTAAACTTGTTTAGCATTCACTAATCATGTTTACCTGTAAATGCATGTGTAAGTTTGTACATGTGTGTGGATGCAGATACATGTTTGGTGTGTGTGTGTACACATGTGCATGCTCATGTGTTTGTTCATGTGCATGTATATGTGTGTTTCTCTTACCTTGTTGCAGGTGTACCTTCTTTCTCTCTCAAGGTGGCACTGACACGTGGCACTGCCACATGGCACTAGTACAAGCAGCCTACGTGTCACACCTGGCTGCAAGAGCTGACATGGCTGGCTGACGTGGCAGGTTGAACTACACGAATGCAGGTGCTGCCATGTGGGAAGACAGGCATGCAAGCAAGAGAGAGAAGCGCCGTGGAACAAGCGCAAGAGAGGCAAAGGGCAGCTAGTCGTGAAGGCACCGTGCAGCAAGCAAGAGGCGAAGCGAAGCTCAAGGCTAGCGCACCTGCATGAGAGAAGCGATGGCGGCTGGGTGAAGCGAAGGTGGCTGGCTGCCACGCAGACGGACAGGCGCACAAGCAAAAGCAAAAGCAAACGCAAGCGATAAGCGCCGGGCAGCCCAAACGCGGAAAGAAAAAAAAACTGTGGGGGAATTTTCAAAAACGCTAGAGCCGTGCTATTTTTTTTAAATAGAAAATATTCGAAGAGTTTTTGAATGAGGAAAAAGCACTTGTAAGTTGTAATAGATTTTTCCTAAGGAGGAAAAGCATAGCTTTTTCCCCAAACTTGTATAAATAGGGGGCCAAGGCTCTTGTATCTCACAACACAATTTGCGTGAAAGCTAGAAGGAGATTTCCTCCATGTGGATCAAGGAGGCATCTTCTCGGGGATTGTACAAGGGCTATGCCGACCTCGAGTTATAAATAAATACCTGCGGGGGCGCCAGGCTTTGGGGCCAATTGGTCTTTTGTGCACGAGCACTCTAGCTCCACTTATTTATTTTCTTCTTCTTCCAAATTTATTATTCCAGTTCGTAAAGCGATTAAAGTGTGATTAAGTGTGTTCACCGCCCGTGAAGTTTCTGAAGGCCGGTTTGAAGGTTCCATTGCGGGGATTTCATCGTCAAATTTTTCAAGAGGGCGAGCCTGTGGTCGACACATTTAATTCTATGGCTGGAACTAGTGTGGAGATGAAGGATTTATCTTCGGAAGAGGATGACTACTTCGATGAAGACGAGGCAAGCGAGCACGAAATACCTTCCGATATGCCAGAAGCTGAAGATGATGATGCCACCTATGAAGCAAAGATGCAAAGCTTGATGAAGGGATTAATGGAACTCGCAAAGGACTCCCGATTTCCACAAAACTTCAAAGCTAATTCTAAACCACGGAAGCAGGGGTCTGAGAAGAAAGCTAAGCCTCAACATTCGGCTCCCATCCACCCAAATTTTCAGCCATACCCCGATTCTTCCTCTTCTTTTCCCCCACCTATCCATGGAAACCCTTTTAATACTTCTCATCCTGGTTACTTTGGCAGAGGCTCTGTCTTTCATTCCATGACGGGTGTACCCAACATGGGCATGACTAGGAGCTATGGTATGCAACCAGGTATGCATGGAGGTATGTATGGAACTTTTGGTGGTGGTGGTGAAAGTGCTTTTGGTATGCCTGGTATGGAAGGTGGTATGATGGGCATGGGATCTAATGCTGTGGGCAACTCTTTTCTCAAACCACATCCATATGATAATCTTGTTCAGGGCGAGAAGCCAAAAGATTATAAAGAGGGTGGTGCTGCAGTAAAGTTTGATACTTTTAGTGATGCAAAGGATAGTTTGAAGGCTCTCACCTTCATTCAACAGTTTGATGCGGCATTTTCTGGTGGTAACTTCACAAAGGCATCTAAGGTAAGAAAGGCAGCTTCTTTCCTAAAGGGAAATGCTCTTCAATGCTATACATACATACATCAACCATTCCTGGCATATACATGATTACCATCATTGTGAAACATTGCATGAGCATATACATCTTGCAAACATAAACCAACTTGCACATGACAAAGCACTAGGGGCTAAAGTTGGGCCAGATCCCCCCTGAGGTATCTTTATTACCAACAGAAGTATTTATATGTACAAGATGCGGGTGCCCGGAGAGTACACATTCATCCAGCCGCGACACCAGATTTATCCAACTGTGAAAACATAGGTAAACACATTACCTACAACTCCTTGGTCACCAACCAAGGTTGAGTGGTCACCAACCACTCTTGTTGCAACACCCTCGGTCACCAACCAAGGTTAAGCGATCACCAACCGCTCCTGTAGAAATACCCTCGGTCACCAACCAGGGTAGAGTGAACACCAACCACTCCTATACTTTGATATAGCTGTCACCAACCTTCTAACAAAGAAAGTGCTGTCCCAAACCTGCAAAACAGTAACCAGCCATGGTTTTGGCTCACTGGCCACCCACAGGTTCCAAAAGATCACATCCCCAGGCATGATACTTGTCTAGGGACATGTTTGCTCAAGTTCCGTCGCGAGAAACCTCTTGCAGACCTGTAAAAACAGCCAATAATGGCCCTTACAACAGTCGGCCAGCTCCTGTTGAGTCTTTGTTCACTCTGTCCAAGCCCTGTTCTCAGCAGAGTAGCACAAAAACAGTCCCAAAAGCCATGCGCTAGCTTCTAGAAACAAATCTAACAGCCTACAGCGTTGTAGAAAGAAAGAAAGAAAGAAAGAAAGATATATTAACGTCTACGAGAGGCCAAAGTCGGCCTATGAGAAAAATAATACAACTGTGTTCTTCCGGTCATCGGAAGACAAGGAAAAGAAAGAAAAGAAAAAGTGTGCATGTGTCTAGATACAACTGTGAATCATCATGGATCGGTGGAGCCCATATACAAACAATATAAAGGGGGGTGGGGATGTGGATGGAGTGCTAAGGCAAGATGCATCTCTATATGCTGAAGGGGTAGTACAAGCATGCTATGCAAATCTATGTCTAACTCCATCCAGTGCCATAAGAGGGATATAAGATATCATACATCGTCGATGCTGAGGCTGTGAGTGCCGTGAACATGTACCCTGAGTCTGAATGAAAGCGAGCTAGCCTCTCCTGTGTCTCCATCTGGTGTCTCATCCGGATAGCTGCTATCTCTCGATGACGGAGTCGGGGTGCTCTGTGTCCAGTCTGTCTAGGTCTCCTCCTGGCTCTCAATTCCTCTGCTCTCTGTGCGGTCACCCCACGTGGTACATCAGCTGGCACTGGCATAGCTCTCTGGAAGAAATCTGTGAGCTGGGACTGTCTCCCACCCCTAGTGGGAGCGGGTGTCTGGAGGAGTCTCTCTCCAGAACTATGAAGCTCTAGTAGTAGTTTGCCAAGCTGTCGCTGGTCCGAGGCCTCCATCAACTGATGTAGTGAAGAGTGCTCCTCAAACAATCCTGCATAACTATCTCTGACCCCCTGGTGGGCTCTACATCTACATACAAAGTGATCCTCAGTCTCCACCTCCTCGCGACACAATCTGCATATCCGCTTGGCTCTGGGAACCCCCGTGCCGCTCTCCCAGCCTCTATCTCTAGTTGATCATCATTGATGTGATGACACTCGTAGCTGTCCAATAGCAACGCGAGAGCTGTGTGGCATGTATACATCCATATACCGCAGTCGCTGTATAAACCCATCCCCTAAGATGCTCATAAAGTGGTCTCTGTGATACAGCATCTTCGGTGATAGTGGGCTCTCTGGTGCTGTCCATGTCTCCTGTATGTAGCGCTGCCATATGTCCTATCTCATCACTCTGTTCCTCTCATTGAGAGAGAGGTAACCCCATGGAGCAGACTGATCATACTGAAAAGGTGGCAACCGCTCAATGTCTATCCCATGATGTGAGAACCACTGTAGCATCTGTGCATACCAAGATCCAGTGTGTCCAGCCTCGGCCAGCTGTCTGGATGCCTCAAAAGCTCGGCGGGATAATCTCTCCGTGGGCATCTCCCTCATCCTGTATATAAAGGAGATCGTCTGGAACAATGCCTCCACTGCCATAGGTGGTGCAGCAAACTCAGCTCGAACAATGTCGTGCGGGACGGATGGTTTGCTACGTATCATCCTCGAGAGCATCAAGATCTGTGGTCTCTCCCATGTGGAGGCTGCAAGCCCTGGTGCCCAAACCGCTGCTGCATACATCAAGGCTGCAGTCGGCCAGCCCTGTAGAGAGAGAGAGAAAAGAGTAGCCAGCCAACCCTGGGACTCTTGCTCTTAGCATGTACTCCACCTGTAGCTCATGCAAACTGAGTAAACTTGCTGTTTTTCCTGTCCAAACAGCTCCTAACAGCCCACGTTTTTCAGATGAGTGCTCTACAAGTCAGGGCTTGCCCACTTTGGCCCTCCCACACCCAGAATAGCAAGTCATGGAGCTATTTGGGAGTGCCCGGGTGCCCATCTCTCATAATTGGCCTTGGTTCATTAAAAATAGTCCAGCCTGATGTGAACTCACTTATAAAATTATAAGCGTGTCCGCCCACACTTTCAGTGAATGTGAACCTAGCACCCAATAAACCTTAGTAACATGAAATAATGAATAAATTGGGTTAAGTGTGCACACTTACCACCTGCAAAACATATAAGGAAACCATATGAGTCCTAAACAGGTGCGCACACGCGTATCCACGGGTTGTCCTCCAGGCATCCCCGGTGCCCGTGGACATTCACAAGCAAAATACCAAGCAATGTCCACGCATCAAAAACAAGTCATCTATGCATGTGCAACTCACATACATATGCTGGTGCACAAACATAGTGGATGAAATCTCCCAACTTACATCTTGTACATCCAACTAGCCCGTTCACAGGCGCCGTCCATGCAGGACCAAAAGTACTCACCAAGGTAACCACCCTTCCATGAGTCCAGAGTCACTCACCAGGGTTACCACCCTTCCATGAGTTCATAAATCATGCTAGGAACTCACACCAAGATACCAATCCTTCGATGGAGCCCTTCCACATGTATTCAATCATCCTCCTGTTCATGGATTGTCCTAACTGGTTTCATCAGAAACCATGCTGAGCTATCCGGCTCCCGAGGGATACCGCTCAAACTCGCTCAAGGCCATCCGGTCATTAAGACCGCCCGAGCGTTCGCTCAAGGCCATCTCGTCACTAGGACCGCCCGAGAATTTGCTCAAGGCCCATCTGGCCGCCCGAGAGTTCATTGTCTTTCCTCTTTTTCGAAACTCAATGTGTTCTGGCTCTTCCACCCCTAGTGGATCCTTCAATACAGGCTCCTCTAGGGGTAGCCTTGTACATGGTTTCCATAAACTGTCATGGAAGGCATTATATATCCTCCAATGATCTAAAAGGTCGTACTCATGTGTCAAATCCCCACGGATCCCCTCGTGATCGATCTTGGTTCAAACTCGAATCCTGCAAACAAACAAACAAACAAACAAGCAAAGAGGGTGCAGGCCTGACTCACCTCCCAACCATGACAGCCGTGGGCAAGCCCATAGTCTTGGCTATCCCCACCGAGCCACGAGCTGAGCTAACTAGGATGACGTACCAACCAATCTCCTCCTCGAGACGTCCCATACCGCCACGAAGCTGCCCTCGCGGGCCTCGAGACTGCTGCCGGCCTCGGCTGCATAAAGCAGGTGCACGTCTGCACTAGATCCAGGCTCCAAGACCATAGAGCTCTCACAAACTCGCGGGACTCTCTATAATCAATAACTAACCTTGGCCACCCTTTTATAGGCTCTTGGCCGGTCATCGGGCGTCCACACTTGGCCGCCTGCCCGTCCATGCTTGGGTGCCCGCACGTTAGTATATCCCTAACTCAGCTCGTCAATCAGCCTGCCTAGTTCCAAGCTTCCCCAAGCCTCGAAACTAGTCTTGCATGCGTATAGCACACGGTAGATACCCACTGTGCACATGACATACTCCCCTTCCTCAAAGAGCTCACTCCTGAGCTCACTAAAAAGCCAGGGTAATCTCTTTGAAGAGAAGTCAATGTCTCCCATGTAGCGTCCTCCTCAACACGATCCTTCCACTTGATCTTGTATTCCGTGATAAGCGTATGACGCAATCTTCGTTCACGAAAGCCAAGAATCTTTTCAGGTTCGTGCGGAACAAATGTCATGTCCTGGACATCTATGATTTCTTGAGGAGTAACTAACTGATCTGCTCCACCCAGTACTTCCTTAAGTCTACTGACATGAAATACAGGATGAACTTTCATATGAGAAGGCAAATCCAATTCATATGCAACTGAACCAATCCGTCGTGTAACACGAAATGGTCCACAGTCTAGGGGATAATTTCGGAGATCTACCTGTTCGTAAAGTCTCGGAATCTTTCGGAACTCGCAAATACACCATCGTTCCTTCAAAGAACTCTCTAGGTGAACGATTTCTATTAGAATAAAACCTGTCTCGGTCTTGAGCACTTCTAATAGATTCCTTCACAACTTGTAACATTTCCTGCATATCTTGCAAAAAATTACGTGCTGCATCATGCTGAAGTCCTGAGAATCCTACTGTAACAGGTGATCTAGGTTGAAAACCATATATAAGCATGAAAGGACTAAACCCTGTACTCGTATGCTTAGTATTCTTATATGCAAATTCTAACATAGGAAGATAATCCTCCCATGAACTCTGTCTTTTGGATACATATGCTCGAAGCATATCCTCCAAAATCTGATTCACTCTTTCAGTCTGGCCATCAGATTGAGGATGATCAGAGGAACTCAAATTCAAAGTTGTTTCCAACTTCTCAAAAACAAGTTTCCAAAAGTCACTCGTAAACTGAGTCCCTATCACTGACTATGTCCTGCGGTAACCCGTACAGTCTAAACAATTGCTCGATAAACTGCCGAGCTAATTGCATAGCTGTAATAGTCTTCCGGGTCGGTAAAAATCTAGCCATCTTTGTCAAGCGATCTACCACAACCCAAATAGAATCGTGGCCTTGATGTGTTCTTGGCAATCTTGAATCCGGTAATAAAATCCATGGAAATACTTTCCCATTTATTACCTGGGATTTGCAAAGGATGCAACAACCCAGCTTGTCTAAAGCGTTCAGCTTTATTTGCCTGACAAATCTGACACTTGAGAACATAATCTTCTACATACCCTTTCATCTTCGGCCAATAAAAAGTGTGTTTCACTAATGATAGTGTCCAACAGAAGGGGCGTCGTGACACTCCTTCAGAATCTTGGACCTAATGTCCGGGATCTGTGGTACACAAATTTTGTCATTACGGAATAGTAAACCATTCCGAATCATCCACTGACCTCCTGCAGCCTGAATAGTAAACTGCTCAGTCACCGAGTCTTGGTCAATCAATGAGCTCCCGTCCTGGATCTTCTGCCAAAATGGACCAAAATAACTATCAGTCCTGCAAAGCCCTCTCAATGACTGAAATAAGTCAGTAGAAATCTCGGTGAACGACAAAGTGTTCACCTCTCTAATCCGACTAAGCGCATCTGCAATATTATTCATGGACCCTTTCCGATAACGGATCTCAAAATCAAAATCTTGCATTAACTCTGCCCAACGAGCTTTCCTTCCTCTCAAATCATCTGCATCACACACATACTTGATTGACTGATGATCAGTCAATACCACAAACTTGGAGCCATATAAATAATGTCTCCAAACCTTGAGAGCATGAATCACAGCATAAAGCTCCTTCTCAAGGGTTGGCCAACGAGATTGAGTGTCGTCTAGCTTTTTACTTTCAAAAGCAACCGGTCTACCATCTTGAAATAAAGCAGCCCCGATAGCATAGTCACTGGCATCAGTTTCAAGAACATAAGGCCGACTAGGATCAAGTAATGCTAAGATAGGTGCTTCCTTGACTTTATCTTTCAAAAGTCTGAAGGCCATATCCAAATCGTTATTCCAAGTGATAGGCTGATTGGACTTACGTCCACGACCTTTCAATAAGTCGGTCATCGGTAGTGTGAGCTGAGAGTACTCCCGTACAGATTTCCGAAGAAAAACTACAAAACCGAGAAAAGAACGAAGTTGTTTCACTGTTCGCGGTATAGGCCAGTCCAAAACCTTCTGAACTATCTCTAGTGATCTTGTGTCCCAAGTAAATGATGTCGGTCATAAAGAACTCACATTTACTCAATTTAGCATATAGTCGATTCTGTTAAAAATAGATAAGACAATCGTGAGGTGTCTGACATGATCCTCAAGAGTATGACTATAAATCAAAATATCATCCAGGAACACCACCACAAATTTCCCCAAATGTTCACGAAAAAGATCGTTCATCATTTGCTGGAAAGTGGCTAGAGCATTAGTTAACCCAAAAGGTAATACGAGAAACTTGTAATGGCCATACCTAGTCCGAAAGGCGGTTCTTTCGACATGCCTTTCATGAATACGTATCAGGTGATAGCCAGTACGTAAATCTATCTTCGTGAAATATTTCGCTCCTGCTAACCGGTCAATTAGGTCATCTGATCTAGGGAGAGGATAATGGTTCTTAATTGTCAGCTTGTTCAATCTTTTGTAATCTATACACATTCTCCAAGCATTGTCCTTCTTTCTCCTAAGCAACACAGGTGCACCCCAAGGTGATTTACTTGGACGGATCTGGCCCATCCTCAAATAATCTTCGAGTTGTTTAGCCAACTCATCTTCCTCAGCTTGGCTCATCCTATAAGGTGGAATACTCACAGGATGAGCACCAGGGATCCAGTCAATACGATGATCTACTGCCCGTTCAGGTGGTAAACCCGATGGTAATTCCTTAGGAAATACATCTTAAAACGAATCAAGTATCTTCTCTAATTCTTTGCTTTCAAACACACTTAATTCATTCACATCCAAGGAAGGGATGAGAAGAAGAAAGTGGAATCAAGACACAATGGAAAGCGGTGTACAAAGAAGAATTCATTATATTTCCAAAATCAATTGTATTTACAAGAGGTCCCTGAGAGGGATGAATACAATCACCTCCCTATGCTGAAAAGAAAAAATATGACTAGACCAATCTATCTGGACTTCAAGAGTCTTAAACCACTCAATCCCTAATAACAAGTCTACATTTTCCAGATGCATAACACAGCATTCCAGAGTATCTTTGTAGTCCTGAATCTGGATTGGAAGCATCTCCACCTTGCGATCCCAAACTTGTCTGCCCGCAGGTAGACGTACCTCATAGGTATGGTCGCTGAGTGTCGTATCAAGACTCAATTTCTGCACAAGTTTGTAGTTAACAAAGTTATGCGAACTGCCAGGGTCTAAAAGAATGTGAACCTTATGGCCATTCACTTCTCCATAAACTCGGAGAAGATCATGTATGCCAAATACCTTAGAATTGAACAGACAATCAGAACAAGTACTAGGGCGAGAAAGTACAGTAATTGACGTACCTGTCAAAGACAACTGGTTAGCTGCCTTTGGCTTGGGTCCTGCGTTTGACTTGGTACCCTTTTGCTTCGGGCACTCATTACGCATGTGTCCTTTTTCTTCGCAGATAAAACAACGTCCTTCCTTCTTGAGCTTCAGAGCCCTAAGGAGTCGTTTCTTCTTCGCTGGTGTCGAGCTTGAATTCTTCGAAGGTTGGTCCGAAGACTTGCCTTCAGTCGTGTTAGCCATAGGTGCGGAGAACTTTCTTTTATGCTTGTTCCCCCTGCTCGGTAACAGGTTTTGACTTGGAAGAGACCATTGTATCATCATAGATACGAGCTGAATGAATGGCCTCGTCCAAAGTTTTACATTTGTTATTTTTAACCTGTAATCGGTACGAGTCGGGTAAACCAGCTACGAAAAACCCCAAAAGAGTAGTGGGATCTATCTTTGTAGCTTTCATCTGCAAGTCACGAAATTTCTGGAGGTAGACCTCATAAGTGAGGTGCTGCGAGGTCATGGTCAAAGCTGAAAACCGGGCAACAACATCGTAATCATCCTCTTTCTTGAGGAATTCTTTCTTGAAAATATCTTCAAATTGTGCCCAAGTCGTTGGCTTAGGGTTCAGTTCCGTCCACGAAAGCAAAGCTTTGCCGGACAAGAAACCTGCTGCTAGCTGTATCTTCTTTCCATCATCATATGGATGAAACTGAAAGTGAACTTGCCACTTGTGTAGCCACGTGTCCACGATCTCCTTGGTTCGCTGCCTTTGCTCGCCCCTGAACGGTTCCGGAGTAATATTGGGGCCTAAAGCTGAAGCCAAGGTATCCATACCCGAGAAAGTAGAGAGGGTAGTGGTCAATAGAGCGATGGAGTTCTGTAAAGCCTGCATCTGGGCTGCGATTTGTGCCTGACGTTCCGTCGAAGAAGCTTCGAGAGCTACTTTGAACTCTTGGAAATCTGATTTTGACACAAAATCGTCAAAAAGATCGGCATCGGTACCTTTCGTAGCCGGCAAACCTTCGCGTTCCACGAGGGGCTCCAACTCCGATTCTTGGGTCGACATCGTGAAGAGGGTACGCGGAGAGAGAATTCGATCTTCGCACAATGAAAGTGCGAGCGAACTCGAGAGCTTGAGAGCTTAAAAACTTGAGAACTTGAGAGATGTGTGGCAAGAAGCCCACGTGAGGGGTTTATAAAGGTTTCCCAAAAGCTAAAAAATCTCGAAAAGCTAGGCTTAGCTTTTGCTTTAACTTTTGTGTTTTTTTTTTCTTGAATATATATATATATATATATATATATATATATATATATATATATATATATATATATATTCTATTGTCTTAAAAAAAATAAACACTATTAAACCTTGGAGAGAGGATGACTTTCAAATTTTTATTAAAAAAAATTTAAACTAAAAAAAACGAAAGCCTCAAAATAAACGAGTGCTTTACTGTTTTTTTTTCCCTCGCCGGCGTGCTGGTTGCCATCGCTGACTGCTGACTTTTCTTGGTGAGCTGCCGTCGTCGACTGCTGCGTTCTGGCCAACGCTTGTGTGCGCACAGGTAGGCTGCGCCTTCGCCTGGCCACAGGCTGGCCACAGGATCACGTGGCCTGGGCATCAGCCGTGCGTGGCCTGGACGCCGGCCTGGGTTGGCTGCGCAGGCCTGGCCTGGGCTGGACTGGGCACCTACCCGCCTGGCCTAGGCGCCTACATGGGCCTGGCCGCCTGGCCACGTAGGCCCATGCGCCCGCCTGCATACACACCTGCTCGCCTGCCACGTCAACAAAACTCGCCAGCAAACCCACTCGCCAGCGATCCAGTACTTCTCTCGCTCTCTCTCTCGTTCGAACAACGAAAAGCAACAAACATGCTTTTTATGATTTCTCTTCCTGCAGTTTATGCGACTGCACCAACAACTCCCTCTCTTCTTTGTAAAGCAACGACCCTTACTACACTACCATCTCCCATCAACATGGGTGTCTTTGATGAAGAAAAAACACATACAAAATCTGAAAACTGCAGTATGCACAGAAAAAACAGCAAGCTTTTTTAACACATACCGTTCTTCGACCTCTTTTTCTCTACCTACCGACTTGCTCGTTCACGAGGTATGCTCTGATACCACTGTCAAATCCCCACGGATCCCCTCGTGATCGATCTTGGTTCGAACTCGAATCCTGCGAGCAAATGAACAAACAAACAAGCAAAGGGGGTGCAGGCCTGACTCACCTCCCAACCATGACAACCATGGGCAAGCCCACAGTCTTGGCTGTCCCCACCGAGCCACGAGCTGAGCTAACTAGGATGACGTACCGACCAATCTCCTCCTCGAGACATCCCATACCGCCACGAAGCTGCCCTCGCGGGCCTCGAGACTGCTGCCGGCCTCGGCTGCATAAAGCAGGTGCACGTCTGCACTAGATCCAGGCTCCAAGACCATAGAGCTCTCACAAACTCGCGAGACTCTCTATAATCAATAACTAACCTTGGCCACCCTTTTATAGGCTCTTGGCCGGTCATCGAGCGTCCACACTTGGCCGCCTGCCCGTCCATACTTGGGTGCCCGCCCGTTAGTATATCCCTAACTCAGCTCGTCAATCAGCTTGCCTAGTTCCAAGCTTCCCCAAGCCTCGAAACTAGTCTTGCATGCGTATAGCACACGATAGATACCCACTGTGCACATGACATCATGACATACATGGTTGATCTTCTTGGTAATCTGAAAGGTCCATATACCATCATTCCTTGACTTTGGCAATCCAAAGATAAAATCCATAGCAATACTCTCACATAGAACATTCAATGGGTGCAATAATCCTACTAGCTTTTGTCAGTCAAACTTGTCCATCTGACATTGAACATAAAAGTTAATGTTCTTTTTACTAGGCCATTGTAGTAGCTTCTCCCAAGCTTGAGTTGTAGACATTTTTGGTCTTCAAGTCCTTTGTTACACATAAACGGGTTTACTTCATAAAAGAATCTTTCTTGATGATAAAAAAAAGTCACAAAATTTCCATTCTAAAATCTGTTCCAATACAATCCTAGAAATCCTCATCCAAGACTTTCATAGGCCACAACATGGCCCTCATGGTACAAGACTGCTCCAAAGCAATTTCCTCTTGACAAATTTCTTGGCAAAATGTCAATCTAATGATCTTCCGATCTTTCTAGCTTCTTGCTTTAGCTTGTTAGGACAATTTGCAGCTAAATGTCCCTTCCTTCCACATTGAAAACACTTCCCTTCTTTGGCATATTCTTCGCGTTGCTCGAGGAACAATCTTCTTTGAAAGAATGGGGGTTTGTCCCCACTCCCATCCTTCTTCTCTTGAGACTCGACTCTTGAAGGGGATCGGTCTTTAAACTTCTTCCTTTGAGGTGGATCCCGATTGTCGTTCTTTGTCTTGCCGTCCATCCAAGGCATGTACAAGGCCTCGGCTTGTAAAGCCTTGTCTTGGGCTTCTTCTAATGTTTTCAGTCCAGCCATATACACTACTTGCATAAGCTTAGGTTGCAACCCATTCACAAACCCACGCATTTCCGTTAGTGGTGGAATGGGAAGAAACTGCTGAAAAATTGTTAAGGTAAGATGCCACATTCTCACCAACTTTCTGCTTTACCTCATCCCATTCCTTTTGCACATCTACTTCAAAGTTTGCAAGTAGGAACTTCTTGTTGAACATTATCCATTAGGGACTGAATTTACAATCAAGATCAACAACCAAAGCTTGTAGTATCTTCTTACTCAAATTAAGTATGAGGATGGCCAACTTTCTTTCCATGTTTCATTTTTAGATTATAAATACTTCGAGAAAGAAGAATGTAGTGGCTCATGCATTGTCCTGCAAACCATATGTGGCTATAGTATCAATTGCCTCCCATCAAGACTTAGCCCACAAATTCAATAGTGCTTGGGCAATCAAAAGACTTTCTAAGAAGTATTTCCCATTGGAGTTTGCATACAATATCACAGTGCACTCTTCCACAAACAAAGCTCTTTTTGAATTAATTTATGGCAAGGTGGTCCTTTTCACCTATGGACAATCCACATAACATGGATGAGATGAAAGAGATTCTTCAGCTAGAACGTATTTTTTTCATTAAAAAAAGAAGCTTGCACAAGGCCGAGTACAAAGACGGTATCTCGAGAAGTTTAAGAACTATCTTGCCATTGATGCCAAGTGACTACTGATGCCAAGTGACTGGATGAATAGCATTTCAAGGAATATCTTTAACTCCTTAAGTCACGAACTCCATGTGTTGTTGTTGTTGATGCCCCACACAGTTGTCAATTTGCAGCTTGTGGCAGCTCTATAACGACACAAATATGTTTATTGGCTTGCCAGTAGTAGCAAAGTTTGTAATCACCTAGATATTTCAACATATAGCTCGTTGTGGGAAGTTTCTAGATACCACAATGATGGGCATATGGTCTAGGAGGGTAGAGAGGATATTGCCTTCCCTGTAGATGAGTATGGTGCGGTGTTTGGAGTGTGTCCATTGACGATTGTCCTAGCAACACACACCAGGACTTGGCTTCTTAGGGTCTAGTGTGGAAAACCAAGGCCTTGGAAGAAGGATTATTGTTTGGATTCATTATTGTAAAACCGTGTACTCAGAGATCTGGTTACTCTCTATGGCACCCTTAAGCTTCTAGTCTGTATAATACTCCTTGGATTACAAGGTCTGGCCCCAATGCTAATGTATTTATTTCAGTGTTATGTGGTTATTTGAATGGTTTAAATTTGCCATTTTTGTTTAATTCATTTAATAGTTGAGTGGTTCTCCAAGTCGGGTTACATAGACAGCTCCCCTTCCACCAATATGCCATGCTTGCTCGAGCTAAGCTTTCCCTTTCATGAAGTGATATGGGGACAAGATGATAGGGAAGTCACATCCCACCTCTATTCAAGAAGGGTGTGTCAAGTTATCTTTCCTCACATGACATCTGATAATATCCTCACTGTATACTCCCCATAATCAAAGCTGTAATTTTCAGCATGGCTTGTCACACCATGCGGTTTGTGTGTCACAAGACCTTGATATTAAAACCAAACTATGTGCACCATGTATGGGGTTGAGATGGAGTTAACTACCTTGAAATCGTTCTCGAAGTAGAAAAGATAAGACCCTTGTAGAACAAAGAAGCGTTTTTTCCATGATTTGAATTTCCCCCCACGCTTATCCAGCCATCCAACGAGATCCGGTTCGCTCCACATGCAGGCCTACTTGCATATATCAGTGAATTTCCACAGATGAATCAGATAATCATCTCTTTCTCCATAAAATAGAATGAGAAAACTCTGTGGAATTCAAAAAAAGGGCTAAAATCTATTGCCAGAAACAAACAAACATGCAAGGGAGGCTGGATTGTTCTAAGCTCTTGTAAAAGACTTTGAAGATTTTTCAATTGCAGTAAAACAACGTCTGCAGGAATATAAATAAGAGAGTTTTAAAGATGCCAAAGAAAAAAAAAACAGTACTTTCAAGAATTGTAGCCCCCAAAAAAAAAAAAAAAAAAAAGAGCGAAGAAGCTAGTCTTGTCCAATATAATAAAAGCATTTTTAAGGAATTAATTTTACATAAATAAACAACTTGCTTCAGATTAATTTGGCTACCTGATTCTGTGTCGCAGGTTTTATGGCACTGAGAACGCCTTTCATCGTGGCCTTCATTTCCACTTTCTGATTTTACGCCATCTTTGGCTTCTCGAAGATTTGTAAATAAGAGATTTCCTAAGCTTTTTACCAGCAAAAAAGGTTAGAATATTGAGCACACTTCCATGCAAGAAAGATCGACTCTATGACGCGATCTTGGTTATGTTGATGTGTGCCGGCAAATTATGGCCAATGGGCGTAGCGGCGGCGGTGTTGACAGGTCCCGTTGGCCATTTCTGGGCACAATGGGCGTAGCGGAGGCGGCGTTGACAGATGCCGTTCGCCATTTCTGGGCACTTGCCGTCGGCTGTTGCGGTTTTGGAGAGGGTATCTGCGCCACACCTAAACCCTTTTGGGCAGGCGGCGCTATAGCCCAGTCTCTGCAAGCTGGCCCCTGGCGTCTCCTCTTAGGCGGTTACAACCAAAATACGCGGCAGCAGCAGCCGTGAAAAATCAAATGGTGGGTTGTGGTTCATCCGCGTGGCAGGTTAATCAGACCATTAGCGCTACCTAGCTTGATTAAGATGCAGTAAATCATTGCAACTCAAATACCTTATTTTTTGCAGGTTCTTCTTCTGGTTTGCATGTGCGATGTCCACGTACATCCCTTCTTTCTTCTTTGTTTTACATGCAGTCAACGTAGATGCTCCTCTCAGACAGTTATCGCCCTACACTTGACGGATGCACGTGCGAGGGACGCGACACAAAATTAATTTGTTTTTGAAGCATCCCATTGCTGCAAAAACACGAAAAATATATATATATATATACTACGAGAGGCTAGAGCGCTTTTTTTAAATTAAAAAACACTATTATGCACCCAAAATCTTTTTGTGCATTTAATTAAATAAAAACGGAGCACCATTCAAGAACTTTAATAAAACCTGGCCGCCGCATCGCGTAGGTGGTCTAAGGTTTTTTTAAGTAATTTTGAAGGAAGCTAGGCCGCGTAGGTGGTCTAAGGTTTTTTTAAGTAATTTTGAAGGAAGCTAGCTGTCGGATCGCGTAGGTGCCGCATTCTATTTTTGGGAGGTTCGAGAGGATAAGGAAGACACTCGCCCAGTACACATGCAGATCTCTCTTCATCCCTCCCTCCCTCTCTCTACCTCGCTACTCTGCAGTCCCTATCTCTCTCTCCTGGCAGTCGCCCGGTACACATGCAGGTCTCTCTCGTTTTCGCAGACATGGAGCCGATGGATGCTAAGTGGGGCTGCTATTGTTGGCTAGCATGGCATGGTAGGTTGAGGAGGCTATGACTCTCTCGAGTAGGAGGAGATGGTGAGGAGCAGTGGAGGAGAGAGAGATTGTTGGAGGAGGAGGCGCAAGCAGTGTTCGGGAAAAAATAGGTTCGACTTAGCCTAAAGCCGGCTCAAATTGAACACGAGTCGGCTCAAAAAAATTTGAGAAGGAAAAGCTTCCTTCTCGTTTTTTTTTTGAGAAGGAATATGGCCGATTCATTTTAAAAGGAGAAGGATTTTAATTTTTACTATATATAAATAATATAAATAAATTGGGCGCCCGGCTGATTATTATGAGCATGGTCATGGTGGCATGGTGCATGTGTGCCAGGTGCCTCAGTGCCTGTGGGCGGGTGGCCGGCGGCCGCTGGAGTCTGGGCGGGTGGCCGCTGGAGTCTGGACTCTGGACACGTCACAGTGGACACAAATTACAATGGCAAATGCACGTCAAAAATTAAAATTTTGAAAATCGATATTATGCTGCATGTGCCATGCAAGATTTTACTATTTTAGCTCAAGCCTCGGCGAGTCGGCCCTCAAGGCTCGGCGAGTCGGCCCTCAAGGCTCAACTGCCATTGGCCAAGGTATGATCATCATACCTTGCCATTGGCCTGCTGCATGCATCCTTATCTGCACTGTGCAGACTGCGCAGGCGGCACTGGGCGGCCCTTGAGGCCCGTTACTATATTCTGGCAACTGCAAGCCTGCATGGCACATGCACTCTCGAGTCTCACCGTTCACCTGTGCAGTTCCTCCGACGGTCTACCTCGGACCTCCCACTCCCAGGCTCCCTGACTCCTGAGTCCTGAGGCTTGCCGGCGTGCCGCTTGAGCCTTGAGGCTTGAAGTTGAGCCCTCAACTTTTGTTTCACCGACGTCGGAGTCTCGGACCTCCCTGTCACCTGAGCCTTGAGGCTTGCAACTTGCAAGTTGCCGCTTGAGCCTTGAGCCCTCAACTTTCAGGTTACTGTTTCAACTTTCAAGGTGAACGTCGAATTTCGAAAACCAGCGGCGGTCAACCTCCAGGCCGAACTGCGAACGGCGAACTGTAGTCTGTAAGTGTAGTCTGTGAAACCAGTTTGTAACTTTGTTATATGTTTTCTGCGGCCTGCCTTGCACGCAGCCACCGGCCATCGTAGCTCCAGCGGCGTCCAGCCTCCAGCCCGCCTCTGCTTGCTTAACTCTGCTGTTGCCTCGGCCATCATAGCTCCAGCCCGCCTCTCGAGTCTGCTGTTGCGCCTGTTTTGTCGAAAATGGCCTGCAGGCTGCACCACGATCTCCTTCTAAGTTCTTGGTGAGGAGTTCATTAAGGTAATAAGCCTATATAGTATAAGGTCTCTCTGTGGATATGTTCCAACTTCCGATGCATGCTTGTAAGTTGTAAGAGAGAGAGAGAGAGAGGTACTGTGATGTTCTTTGTGAAATTGTGTGTCTGAGCAGTGAACTGTGAAAGTTGAAACTCTCTCAGAAAATTAAGGCAGACGTACTGGGTGCTGGCAACTGAAGATTTTGGGTTTTTTGCCATACCAACTCGAACCAGAGAGCATGCAGAAGAAAGTAAAGACTAGTAAGAGGCAAGGAAGCCTTCTTAAATGGGTTCAAGGTAATCCTAAAGCTCCACGTAATAAAGAAAAAATTACTTTCGCAAGTATGTCATCTCATATTGCAGAAAAAGTAGACCTCTCTACTCTATCTCCTGAGGAAAGGGTAGAGGAGGCAAGAAGACAAGGTCGACGAGATCTTTTCCAAGCAGAGTGGTTGGAAGACTTCAAGTGGCTTGAGTACAATAAGGAGGAGGCAAGGTTATATTGTAAGTTTTGTAAAAAGTATCCACATCACCATAGTGCATATTCATTGAGTGGATCAATCAACTTCAAGGTAAGTAATCTCAAAGCTCATTGCAGTACTGATTGCCATAGGCTTGCTATGCAAGCATGTTTTATGGAGGGAAAGGAAAGCATACAAAGTAGCATTAAAAAAGTGAAAGAGTTGAAAGATGAAGCTTTGTTGACATTGTTTAAATCTGCATATTTCATAGCTAAGAGAAATGAATCCTTTGCACTTTTCCCACACTTGATATCTCACATGCAAGATTGTGGTGTCCCATACACTACAAGCTTGTATAATGATGATAAAGCTTGTGCGGAAATGGTCTATTGTATTGCTAATTATTTGATGCATGATACGTTAAAGAAAGTTGCTAAGAGTCCATGGTTTGGGGTGCTTGTTGATGAATCCACCGATATTGCCACTCATGGTCATATGGTTATCTACTTTTCTTACGTAGAATCTGAGTGCATACCAAAAGTCTCTTTCTATGGGATTGTGCGCGTGAGTGATGGAACTTCAAAAAGTTTGTTTGACACTTTGATTGCTGAACTCAAGAAGTGCAAGTTGGACCTATCCAAACTAATTGCGTTTGGATCTGATGGATGCTCCACCATGACAGGTAAGGAAAATGGACTTTCAACTCTTCTAAAGAAAAATGTCAATCCTTTTCTTACATCAATACATTGTGTAGCACATAGAACTGCACTTGCCGTCTCTAATGTAGCTAAGAGTAATGACACTTGTAAAAGGATAGATAAACTTGTCAATAGTTTAGCTACTTTTTACAATGCGAGCTCTAAGCGCAAAGAAGCACTACGTGATTTGCAAGAGGATTTGGCTTGTCCCATTTTGAAGTTACAACATACTTATGATATTCGATGGTTAAGTCGATATAATGCTTTGAAATCTATTTGTAGATCATTTGATGCTATCTTGGCTGAGGTAAGAGAGAAAAACTCTCATCTCCACAATGACATTGCGGAGTTTGAGTTTATTTATTGCTTATTTTTCTTGGCGGATATACTCAAAGGTTTGGCTTCCTTAAGTAAAATGTTTCAAAAAGATCATGTTGATGTAACCACAATCAATGGTCTAGTTGACAACGAGATTGATCGTATCAAACAATACTACATGGAAGAACCACAACCCGACTGCAATGCTTTTACACATGGAGTAGGAGGCTTTGAAATTTTGCCAGGATATGGATCCGAAAAAGGTCACCTCTTTTCTCTTCGTGAATCACTTCATGGTAATGTTTTCTTTGATGAGTCAATAAAACGCGATATTTATGGTGAAGATTTAAAGAGAGCTTTAGAATTTCTTTTTCTTCTTCTATCATTGCCAACTTGCAAACAAGGTTTGAAGATAATTCCATACTTAGCAACATGAAGATCCTTGTTCCTGCACAACATCCACTCTTGGAGCGACCGTTGAAAGCATATGGCATCGAAGAAGTTACGAAGTTAGTGTCATTTTATGGTAAGGATCATGTACTAGGTATGTTTGAATTTAAAGCATTGGTTGATGGTGATGAGTTAAAAAAAGAGTTTAGAACTTTCAAAAATCAAGCTCCAAAAGACTTTGTCCGATATAGCCTAGTAGAAGTCGCTTCTTCAATAGCCAGCAATGCTTCATGGAGAGCGATATATCCCAATTTACTAACGCTTTGTCAAGTTGCATTAGTTCAATGTTGTAGCATTGCAGTGTGCGAAAGAGGCTTTAGTGCGAGAACCATGATCAAGTCTTGCCTTCGAAATAGGCTTGAGACTAAAAGTCTTGATGCTCTTATGAAGATTGCTATTGAAGGGCCAGAAAAATTGTGTGAGGAAGAGCTTCTAGAATGCATTGAGATTTGGAGTGCAAAGGCTCATCGACATCTTTTTAGTTCAGAAGGTATTTGTTCACTTATTGTTCAATAGTGATTTCTTTTATTGTTTTTTGAAACAATTATTATCCATGACTAACACTTTTATGAAGAGGGAAAAAGAGGAGTAGATAGACTACTCCTCTTTTTCCCAAGGGAGCTTGGTGTAGCCATGTAAAATGGCGAAGGGGTTCAAATCCCCTACTCTCTCTTAGGTTGGAGATGGCGAAATTTCTTTGTTTGCGAGACATGCTTTTGGAGGTGATTACCTTGCATGCTACTTTTTAACTTTACTCATTTGATATGAAATTATCATGAATAGAATATCTATTTGCTTGTTTATTATTTACAGATATTTCATGCAATTATAGAAGCATTCGATGTTCAAGATTTTAGAGGATTGGAATTTGGGTGGATGCTTTAAACTTATGTTGATTCCAGAATCCAAATGTGACTCAAGTTAAAAGGTATGATTCTTGAAACATTTACAACACTTAAATTATTTTTTTAAAGGTTCATATTTTGGGTTTGTTATTGCTTTCAAGAGAAGCATTTTCCATCTACTAGTCTCCAATTAGTTTGGTTAGCAAATCTTGCTACTTGTTTTCTAGCAAAGTATAAATTTGTAGTATGTAAAACTTGTTCAAATTTTACCCAAGAAGGTCTTTGGCCGGCTCATGTAGATATGAAGAGGATATGAATTGCTCATTTTTTTCGAAACCGGTTCACTCATTAGAGAGGAGGATTTCAACATAGCTCAATTTTTTAAATTTCCCGAACACTGGGCGCAAGTAAGGCAGAGCGAGAGGGAATGAGACTGGGCACATGGAGGAGAGGCTAGGTGGGGTAGGTAGTGTTGTATTATTTAAATGCCACGTCAGTGACATTTAATTAATACAGCACAGATAAAAGTTCTCAATATACAACACATATAAAAAGTATTAAACTATACTATTCACTACTATTAAAAAGTACTTCATATTCAGACAATTTTGTAGGTGAATTAAATGCCACTGACTTGGTATTTAATTTATATAACCTTAGTACATCAGTGACCCTTACCCCCTCTCCCTCCTTCTCTCGCTCCCTCCTACTCCTCCAATGCCCTTTGCGACCTTCTAGAGAGAATTGTAAGACTTTAAATAAAAAGGGCATGGGTTAATGCACTCAAATAGAAAGCATATGGGGGGGTTATCATTTCATTGCCTTAAATAGAGAGGATATGGAGGGGTGAATGCATGCAAATAGAAAGCATGTGGGGGGGGAGGTCATCATTTCATTGCCTTAAATAGAGAGGATCAGTGTGTGAAAAAAACTCAGGTTTAGTGTAATTTGCACTTGCAGATTTCAAAAAATGCCTTTAAATTTTAAACGAAGGTACAAATACTTGCAAATTTTGAGAGCTTGTAGAACAAAAACCTTCAAATTTTAAATTTTTTTTTATAAATAATTTTCCAATTTCCAGATGAAGGTTTTCCACTTTTTAAGAAAATATTTTTTTCCTGAACATTGGAGAGGGTATGGAGGGCCATCATCAAGCATTAATCATTACATACTAAAATGAAACCTTAGAAAAAAATACTCTTATTCTTGAAAATCTCACAAAAAACTCCAAAATCCCCAAAATTATGCTAAAATTGCAAAACCTACAAACAATGTAAAGTTGAGTTATACAAGATAGATTTTGGGTGGATAATCTTATCCAAAACCCACCAATCATGGTTTGACACATGGTATCCAGAGATGTCCAAGCAAGGTGATGAAACTGCATGCTCAAGACTACCAACTATTGATGGCTAATATTGCTAAATAAAACAAAACAAGGAGGGCAATATCGAATAAAATTTGTGTATTGCCAATGGAGACACAGCCTAGCGGTAAGGTGTTGAAGTCCCATGGATGAGGTGCTGGGTTCAAAACCAGTTGGTTGTTGAGAGAGCGACATGAAAGCACACATGCACACGAGCACAAAAGATCCCAAAAATATATATATATGTATTAACAATGAGGATGATTGGCCTAAGGGCTTTAAAAGTGTCTAACCTAGAGCTCACTCTTGGTAGACTCTAACTCTCGATATAATCATGTAGGGCAAGGAGATGGTCCGAAGAAGCTTAGCTTGCTTAAATGATGTTGATCTTATCTACTGGCAATACTCTGTAGATCAAAGGTGAGCTTGCTCAAACTACTATGGCTGCCCAAGACAAAGACTAGGGATCCCATGAATTGGATAACTCATAGAAAATCAATTCACGAACTCATAACACAAATAAATAATTAGCCTACTCGTGATGAGCAATGCTGGGAGCACCAACTATTTGCAAGTGTACTAAGTGTGTAGTGATATCTGAAGATCAAGCTAAATATAAGTAACAATGTTCCAAGACATTGACGGCACATGCACATGTTTAAGGAAGAAATAGAAACAACAAAATAAATTAATACGATGTCAAGAATATATGAAAAAAAAAACTCTCTTCATTTTCCTTTTAATACTGGCACATTTGACAAACTAGCCTTTGACTAAACCAGTTTCCTCACTCCTCATAATATAAGTAGGACTAATAAAATAAAATTGTGATCTTCCACTCCACGTTGAGGGGCCATGGCCACAAGGCTTTCTCTTATTCAAAAACCATATAGTCCCAATATCATTGATCTTTCACTTGATTGATTCCTAGCCGTCAATTTTTCCCCATGTCGTAGAATCTTTCCTTGTTTACACTCCACTCTCTCACTTTAACACATACTTATTCTTTTACCCACCTTTAATGACTAGCGAGATGAGTTGAACTTCCCTCTCTTTCCTCTATATACTCATTGAGTTTAACTTCCCTCTTTGTCCTCTACATACTCACATTGAGCTCTCATCAGTTTGGGCATGAGCTAAAGACTTTTCCAGTCACATAATACTAGGAAATCTTGTTGGAATGGGGACAAAGGTAGAGCAACACACACAAATGCAACAAGCAAGGAGAGATAGAGAGAAGCACAACACTCAAAGTAGATTGATGGGAATGAGTGAAGTAGAAGTGCAGTGACCTGATAAGGTCCATTATTAGCCTCTATCCATATAAATGGCTATAAATACCCCCCCCCTCCTCCCTCAAAATGATAAAGTGAACATGTATAGGGATCATATGGTTGATCAATCTCCAAATGGCAATAAGCCCAAAGCTTTGAACTTATCTTGTGAAGACAGAGTCTTTGTGAACGTATATACCACATTGTTGTGTGTAGAGACATAAGTCAAGCTAATTTCTCATGCAATAAGTCTCTCCCTAACATAATGATAATGTACCTCAATGTTCTTTGTGTGAGCATAAAACACTTGGTTCCTCACAACCGTTAATGCACTATGGCTATTGTTAGTGAAGATGGAGGTGGTGGGGACTATTGTCCACCACCACCAAGATCTGCCAAAAGGCATTTGTCAGTGAAGATGGAGGTGGTGGGGGACTGTCAGTGAAGATGGAGGTGGTGGGGGACTATCAATGAAGATGGAGGTGGTGGGGACTATTATCCACCAACACCAAGATCTGTCAAAAGGCATCTAGGCCTTACACACTACACCGTCTCGCTAGAAAAGTTATCGTATACTCAGCTTTACGGCTTGAAGTGGCCATTCTCGACTGCGTCTTGTCGAGCCATGATATACATGAATCATCAAGATAAAAGCAAAAGCCACTAGTGGACGCTCACGTGTCATAATGTCTAGCCCAATCGGGATCATTAAAAGCATGTAAGCTAAATATCACTCCCCTTAACATAGAATAGGTCAAGGAACCAAGTGCCATGTTAGTATTGGAATACTTGCTTGGTAGCCTGCCAATGCTTATATCTGCTTTGTTGGAATTAGGGTTGCAGGAATGCACACACAACTTCAAGAAGATGAGGAAGCTTGAGCACAACACAGTAGTGTATTATGAGTGCCAAAAATGAAAGATAACAAGCCCTAGAAGATAATGGGCGTATATACAATGCACGGGGGAAAAAACCTCCTAGTGAGGGAAAAAGTGCCCCGGCGGTCCTAAGTGTGTTCACACACATCACTACTATAATATGGTAACAAATCCCCCCTGGAGTGATGCGGTGAACAAGAGCTAGCACTCATGTATAGGGAAGTGTCTAGCTATGTGGACGAATCCACAAAAGGGAGGAAGCCCAAAGCTTTGCGAAAAGCTTCGAACTTCTCACGAGGCAGAGCCTTTGTGAAAAGGTCTGCAAGGTTATCCTGTGTTGGCACATAAGCCAAACTGATCTCTCCTGCAGAGAGTCTCTCCCTGACATAATGGTAGTGCACCTCAATGTGCTTCGTACGAGCATGGAACACTGGGTTCCGCGCAACTGCCAATGCGCTCTGACTGTCAGTGAAGATGGTGGTGGCAGATGGCTGCCCAACACCCAAATCAGCCATAAGGCGTCTGAGCCACACACACTCAACCGTAGCTGTGAAAGCTGCCCTGTACTCAGCTTCACAACTAGAAGTGGCCACAGTAGGCTGCTTCTTGCTCAACCATGATATGCATGAGCTTCCAAGCATGAAGCAAAAACCACTCGTGGACACGCGTGTGTCATAACAACCAGCCCAGTCAGAATCTGAAAAAGCATGTAAATCTGGCGGCAATGATCCCCCCTTGGGATAAAACAACCCAAGATGCCGAGTACCACTCAAATAGCGAAAGATACGCTTCACTGCCTGCCAATGCTTAATGCCTGGGCTATGCATAAATCTGCTCACCTGTGAGACTGCAAACTGAATGTCTGGCCTCGTAATGCATACATAAATGAGGCAACCAACAGCTGTCTGATAGAGTGTGACATCAAAGTGATCTCCAGCATCATGAAGACTCAACTTCAAACCTGTCTCCATTGGAGTAGCAATAGGCTTGCAGTCTTCAAGGCCAAATCTCCGCAACAATGTTTCAATATACTTTGTCTGACACAAAGCAATACCTCCATCACACTGCTTAAATTGTATCCCCAAATAATGATGCAAATGCCCCAAATCTGACATCTCAAAAGAGGCATTTAAATCAGCCTTAAAATCAGCAATATGACTCTCATTTGGTCCTGTGAGCAGCATGTCATCGACATAGAGAGCAATGATTAGATGTACACCATCCACACGTTTAGCATACAAAGTGCTTTCTGTTGGACTATTCTGAAACCCATGTGCAGTCAAATATGCATGTATTTTTTCATACCAAGCTCGTGGAGCTTGCTTTAAACCATATAAAGCCTTTTTTAACCTGCACACTTTGTTTTCCTGCCCTCTTTGAACAAAACCACGAGGCTGCGATACATACACCTCCTCATGCAAATCTCCATTTAAGAACGCAGTCTTTATGTCCAGCTGATGTACATTCCAACCATTATGAGCTGCTAATGCACAGATGCTACGAACAGTGGTCATACGACATGTGGGAGCAAAAGTCTCATCAAAATCAATGCCTTTCTCTTGAGCATAACCTTTTGCAACAAGCCTAGCCTTATGGCGATCCACTGTGCCATCAGGCTTACGCTTCAATTTGTAAACCCACTTAGTGCCAATGGCCTTCTTGCCAGGGGGCAAGTCACATAAAGACCATGTACCATTCTTCATAATAGCATCGTATTCTGCTTGCATAGCAGCCATCCAATTTTCTGAACTTTGTGCCTCATCAAATGAAACAGGCTCACTTTCATCGCACATACTAGAAACAGCCAATGCATAACAATCTGACGCATAAGAGGCACCATGAGAGCCAGAACGAGTGCGACTAGACAAAGGGGCATCCAACTTGCTGTCACGCAAAGTCTGCACCAGCCATCTAGGCATATTCCTAGAGCCCTCAATCTCTTGTCTCTCATCCTCAAGTGCATCATGCACATCTGCATCAGATATAGGCTGATCTGTGCCATCATTTAAAACCTGCATAGGCTGAAAAACTGCCTCATGAGGTATTGCACTTGACTGTGCACCACTGAAAAGAGGCAACAATGTATCATAGACATCACGTGAGCTGATATCTGTCTCCTTAGTACATGAAACCAAGGGCTGAACTGCATCTTCCACAAATACAACATCACGGCTAACCAAAATGCGCTTTGACTGTGGATGATACAAACGATAGCCTTTGCTCTCAGCACTATATCCAACAAAAATACATTTGACAGCTTTGTCATCCAATTTTCTGCGATGTTGCACAGGCACTAATGCATATGCCAGGCAACCAAAAACACGTAAATGGCCAACAGATGGCTTGCGGCTATGCCAAGCCTCATATGGAGTGACAACCTGTAATGCTTTGGTGGGACACCTGTTTAGTACATAAGTGGCACACATGACAGCCTCAAGCCAAAAACCATGTGGTAGACTTTGACTCTTAACCATACATCTTGCCATTTCCATGAGAGACTTGTTTTTTCTCTCAGCCACACCATTTTGCTGTGGTGTATACGGCACTGTACATTGGTGTTTTATCCCACGCTCAGCCAGAAATGCATTAAATTCTGAAGACATATACTCCCCCCCTCGATCTGAACGGAGGGTGCCCATCTTACTTTCTGACACATTTTCAGCCATAACCAAAAACTGTTTGAAGCACAAAAACACTTCGGACTTTGCCTTCAAAGGATATACCCATGCATGCCTGGTAAAATCATCAATGAAAGTCACGAAGTAAAGGTAGTTTCCAAATGATGGAGTTTGCATGGGACCACAAACATCACTGTGAACAAGCTGCAATCTGCGTTCAGCTCTCACTGATCCATCTTTGGGAAAGGAAGCACGCTGCATTTTACCCAATATGCAGCCCTCACAAACATGCTTGACAGGTGCCTCAAGCTTAGGCAAAGAAGACACCATTTCAGATTTCTGCAGGCGCAGCAAACTTGCAAAATTCAGATGACCAAAACGTGCATGCCACAGTTTTGCATTTGAAATAGCCTGCGTATCCATAATAGCACATGCTGAATCCTCTACACATTTGCCATCCATGTTGAGCTTATACAGCCCTCGACATAGTGAACCAGATGCTACAATGATGTCACCACAAGAGAGATCATGAACAGTACATCTGTCATCCACAAATTTTACAACCAAACCTGTTTTGGCAAATGCGGAGACTGACAGCAGATTCTTTTTGATCCCTGGCACATACAATGCATCAAAAAGTGTAAAGGTGTTGCAATTTGCAACATTCAGCACAATCTGTCCAACTCCTTTAACGGGATAAGAGGAGTTATTGGCACAAGTGACAGTATTCCCTGTGGGAGCAGACTCAAGGAAAGTGAATAAACTGCGCTGCGAGGTGATATGCTTAGTGGCACCACTGTCAAAGTACCATACATCTGAATCTACTGCAGACATACATGTGTCATGCAAAGATGGGTCATAACTGCACTGCGCATTGAATGCCCATTCTGTATCTTGAACAACATTAGCAGATTCATTGTTAGAAGGAGAGGCATCTGCAACAGCCATACCAGCCTCTTTCTTCTTAGCCTCTTTCGCAGCCAGCTTAGGACACGCTTTGATGACATGATCATTTCCCTTACAGTACTTGCAAAATGTCTTCTGTTTGTCACCCTTCTTCTCATCTTTGTCTTCCTTCTTTGGTTGCGCAGCATTTGCAGATTTCTGCTTACTAGAAGAAAAGCCAGCTTTACCTTTCCCGCTTCTCTGACTAGCAACGAAAGCTTGATCTGCGACACGCATAATATTCCTGTTTTGCCTTGACTGGTCTTCTTGCAGCAAAACAGAAACTAACTCCTCAAATGATAAGGCATTGGGATTGCCTTTCATCATCAAGCGAAGAGTGGAAGCAAAACCCTGATAAGAATCTGGTAGACCATTCAAAACAGTCTGCACAAGTGAACTGTCTGACAGGATTTCATCTGCAGAAATGAGCTGCTCTTTGAAATCCTTGATCTTTGTCAAAAAGCTATCCATAGAATCACCTTCGTTCATATGCTCACTCTCCAACTGTTTTCGGAGGTAAGCAACACGAGCCTCATTTCTTGCCTGATACAATGTGGCAAGTACATCCCAAGCATCCTTAGAAGTCCTGCAGGAGCGAATATGTGGGATAATGGTACGTTTGACAGACAGCGCAACCAAGGCATGAGCCTGCGCATCTCTACCATCCCAACGAATCTGCTCTGCTGAAAGTGGTGGTTCTCGAACAGCTGCTACAGCACTTGTGCCTGCACCATCATCAACAGTACCTGTTTCTGATGTGTTTGCAGCATTCCCAGCCACAATAGGACGTGCATCAATTCCCTGCACAATGTTCCATAACCCCTTTGCTACCAATACATGTCGCATCATATATGCCCACAATGGATAGTTGGTGCCATCCAACTTATCCTCAGCAGCCAACATGCGGAATACATCATTGTTGTCAGCCATGGCCAATGACTGTACTACTAGATGTAAATGCTGTCTGCAAGAGGAAAACCTGTATAAAATCGACCTGTGCTATGTAGCACAGCCCAAAACAGACGAATGGGCACCTGTCCTGCAGATTTCAATCTTGACAGAAAATCTGCACAGTAGGACGATTTTGCCTGCGCAGTACTTGGAATGCAAAAACGGAGGGCGAAATGACCTCAGATCAAAATTCTGAAATGACCGAGCCCTCTGGGTTCTCCCACGGCATATACTAACCTGCAGACGCTCGTGAAACCTCGTCGCAATCGGAGGAGATGAAGCGGCAGGTGCCGGTGATGCTGCCCGGGAGGAGGAAGCCTGCTCTGATACCAATTGTTGGAATTAGGGTTGCAGGAATGCACACACAACTTCAAGAAGATGAGGAAGCTTGAGCACAACACAGTAGTGTATTATGAGTGCCAAAAATGAAAGATAACAAGCCCTAGAAGATAATGGGCGTATATACAATGCACGGGGGAAAAAACCTCCTAGTGAGGGAAAAAGTGCCCCGGCGGTCCTAAGTGTGTTCACACACATCACTACTATAATATGGTAACATGCTTATATCTGAGATTGTGCGAAACATGCTCAACTGGGAGACCCCAAACTGAATGGATAGCCTTGTATTACATAGATAGATAAGGCACCAAACCACATGCTGATGATAAAGTGATTCATTAAATGGTTCACTTACATCCTAGAGATTGAGCTTAGCATTTGTCTCTACTCGTGTAGCAGTAGGCTTATTGTCTTCGACCAAACCATGTAAGCAATCTCTCTATGTACTAGTTTGACTGCAACATCACAATACCGTCATCACGCTGCATAAATTGTATGACTAAATAATAATATGACAAGTCCAAATCTGTCATCATGTAATTGTAGCCTTGAAGGCTAAAATCATCTCCTCATTAGGGCATGTGAGCAGCATGTCATCAACATATAAAATGATGATTCAAAAAAAAATCTTTACTCCTCTTTACATAGAGGGGTACTCTCACTTGGACTGTTGAAAAAACCATTTGCAACCAAGTATGCATTTATCTTCTCATACCATGCTATGGGAGCCTCCTTATGAATATTTTCTTAACTTGTATATTTTAAACTCGTGTCCCTTCTCAACAAAACCATGAGGCTGAGATACACATAAACCTCCTTAAGACCATATAAAGCTTTTCTTAACTTGCATATTTTCGACTCTAGTCCCTTCTCAACAAAACCATGAGGTTGAGATACACATGTTGGAAAGAGACCAACATTGGCCATGTAACAGGTCTAAACTAGGGTTTACCCTATGCCCACATTTCGATTTCAGGGTCTAACTACCCAAATAAAATCAAATTCGAGATCCAATTACTATTTTCCAAAAAGAAAAGAACTTCATAGAAAATTTAAAATTTTAAAAAAATGTAGAAATTAAAAAAATTACATAAATGGTAAAAGAATTGGGGGATTAAGGGTAACAAGAAACAAAATAATAGTAGCAAGAATCATACAGAATGCATACCTTAAGGTCAGTCTAAGTAAAGGTACTCTTAATTAAGCTATCATGTGGCATGCCTTTCATATACAAGTGGTGATCGCGTATGATCGCACATGTAAAATAATACATTACAATTGTTTAATGTGAATTCAACCTTCCGAGGCCCATGGTTAAAAAGGTCATGCCCCCTGCTTGATACAGATTCCGTTCTCAGAATATGTCGATAAAAGATAAGTTAAGGCTACATGCAGGATAGGTTGGTGTCGCATGATTGTGTTATGGATCTTGTGGGAATATGTCGAGAAGTCTGGCGAGATCTACATGATAACATGGCAACCAGTAAAGTGTTCTTATTGAAAATAATCTAACTTAAACAAACAATGTAATACTTAAACATGAAATTGTGAGACTTTGTTTATGAATGGTGGAATTTTCTTAGTTATTACAAGGATTAATATTAAAGCTGGTCCAAACTCTATGAAACAAAAACTTATTTAAGAATATGCCTATGGTTATGGCCTTAGTCTCAACACACTATCACTTATGTAAACCCATCTCAAGCTATAGTTTGGCCTTAGAAGTGAAATCACTAAGTGATTTATTATAAAGCCCTGTTTTTTAATTATTATTCTTCTTTTTTTTAAACATCCAAAACAAATTAGTAATAAGGCACCACCCCATAGAGACCAAAGCAATAGCCCAGAGACCTTTGTCAAGTGTATCTAAGAACCACTAATAAGTACCTCCTGATACGGTGGAGGCTTTGCTTAGCCTTTTATTAGCATGTTTTCAAACACAAGGTTCCACCCCATGAAGGTCAAGGCTACGGCCCCAAGGCATCGACACTAGGAGCCAAAAACAACATGACGATGGTGATGGTTATCTTCTTGGTTTCCCTTTCTCTTTTTTTTCTGGATTCTAGATTGTTATTTTTAGTTTTTCAATTTTAAATAAAACTATCCTCACCTTTGTAACTCACTTAGAAGGCTACACTCTAACTAGAGAAGACACACTAAAGGAAGGTGGAGTACTCGGCATACTCCTTTTGCATACCTTAAGGTCAGTCTAAGTAAAGATTGAACTAGGACCATTTCCAAGAAAGGAATTTATTGTTAAATGGTCATCCAAATAATAACTATAAGAAATTTGAACCAGCCATATCAAACATAAGTAGGAACTTAATTAAACACCAAAAACTAAAAATAATAGTCTCATGCAAGAATTGGTTTTGAATGCACTTGGTCGATTGTATGGTTTGGAAATTACTCTTGTAGAACTGCATCATGTATTATGTAGACTTCTTTTCATTGGTTACATCCTATAGAACCTATAAAAAGCTTCAATCTCATTGCAATAGTTCGTTATCAGATAGCCATAACTCATACACTGGGTCCACCAACTCAGCTTCACTATGGTTATCCTCCTTCTCACACGTTGCCTCTAATAGATATGCCTCCTCGAGTGTACGGGGCAACGGTCTGAGTACATGATATCTATAGAATGGCATGGGTACTACAGGCAAGTGAGCTAAATAGCTACCTCTTTCTAAGCTATCAAGGAAATCACCCACTATGCTCCAAAAGAGACAAATGATTAGCAACATTATTTCATAGAACGATGGTGTGAATGTATAATATCTTTCCTTTTTCTATCGTTCTACGAGTTCTTCTTGCACAGTCCTTACTTGATAGGGTCCACTTTATTGGGTAAAGCACACTCAGGTTATCATGTTGTTGTGGGGAGTCTCTTACTAGGGATTAAAGGAGTCTCATCCCATAGCGCCTAAAGTAAGTTTTACAATACCAATATAAGTAGGACATTGGGGAGAGCATGTGATGCTTACAAGCAAGACATGGTGCAATGGGGTGAAGCTATAAGTAAAATAAGTCAACAAAGTTAGTTCCACAACTTCAATCTCCTAATGATGCATAAAAATAGCATGAGTGAGTTTGGAAAGGGGGAACACTTAACTCCCCTTGTTAGTACCTGTCCTTATTATGATAAGGGCACCCGTATCAATCCATGATGAAATTCCATGCTCAAGGCCACTAGGAATAAAAGTAATACAAGATAGACTTATATTCTCTCTCTCTCTCTCTCTCTCTCTCTCTCTCTCTCTCTCTAATTGTACTCTTTCTCGTCTTCTTTTTTTATAAATTTGTTTTTGTTTTGTGTATATGTGCTATCTTGTTGTACATGCTGGTGTGCAAGCCATATTGATGTGGGGCTAGCTTTTTCCAAAAAGCCCCCTCCTTATACGGGCATGAAAGTTGTCAAGGAGCAAAAATGTGGGGGTAGACGTGTAGCAAATAGCATGTTTTCCCCCCTTTCTACTTCATGTCATAACTTGTATCTCAAAAGGTGTTGTAGGTCTTACTTAACCATCCTCTCTAGCTTTTCCCCATTAGTGTTAGTTGTTTAGAGGTCGTTGCTTGTTTGCGGCACGTTTTTTTCTACCCTCAAGGGTGGTAAGGGGCTTTCATAAGACCAGATCGAGCTTATGGGTTTTTACTCATCATCATGAATGAACATTGGTGGAGGTGGTGCTTGGTTGTGCAGCAAGGTGAGTTTAGTTTGTGTGATGCACCCCCCTTGGGACATGAATGGGGTTTGGGTTTGGATATTTAATGAGGGTACTGTAAACCTTTTTTGCATAGAAGTAGAAGCTTCCCCAAGCGTTCTCCTTGCTAAGGTACTTGTTGACCTTATTATCTTTTAGGGATCCAATGTACGTATCCATTTTAGGATAACTTGTAATGTGGAATTTTTGCAGAGATTCTCTTTGAGATTTTCTTTGTGGGCTAGTTGAGGTGGCATGAATAGTGATTTTTAGGAACTCATTTGAAGGTGGATTGGGGTTACCGATTTTTAGCCCATCGAGGTGGTTGGTTCTTTTGACAACGAGGTTTTGACAATGTGGATGGAAAAGAACCAGGAGTTGGCTGATCAATGGACGATGTGGTGGAAGAGGTTTCTTTAGGTTTAGAAAATGGTGACATTTCCTATTTGTGATTCTTGATGAGAGTAAGAGGCAGTGGTAAGTTGTGTGTAAAGGGCTGAGCGGTGGGGGTTGGAAATTCCCCATAAAGACATTCTCCGTTGACTAGTCAATAGTGCACTATTGACTAGTCAATAGTGCACTTTGCAGCTTTCATCCACTTACAACTAAGTATTAGTGGTTCCTTTAGTGTTCTTGTAGGCATAACCAAGAAGTCTTACACTAGGTCCTTGTTATCACAATATATGTCAGTTTGTAGTATTCCAAGTACCTTAGTATTCCTACTATTGATACCTTTCACTTTCAAAAGAGGTATCTATGAGTTGAGGCTTCCCCGACTGGTTCCATGTATTGAAAGAGAAACAATTGATACTAGCTCTAGTATCAAGCAATGAATTGTTAAACACTTTACCCATAAGAGCTAGTCAACTCTATGGGTGTCTGAAGAGGTGCTTTGTGATCATCTATCTCCCCTTCAACCTCTTTGATAAAGGCTTGTGTGGGTTCAAGGCTACCTTCTCAATGTTTTTTCTATCAGATTTATTGCTTTGTCAAGCATGGACCTTTTTTAACTTAGCTTTTTCCTTGGCTACTTTCTTATCATGTGCAACTCTCATAAGGCTTCTTTGGTGAGAGGGCCATAGTACTTTTTGAATTTGCTTCCATTAAGGAGACCTACTGTTTTGACTCCATCTAGAGTTTCAACACACATGGTACCTTGGGGCATTATTTCACAAACTCTAAATGGTCCTTTCCCCTTATATTTGAGTTTCTTTTTCTTGCCACAGTGCAGATCTTGTACATAAGTACAAGATCTCTAATTTTAATTTCTTTATTCTTGAGATTCTTATTGAACCATTTTTTCCCTTTTCGATCAACATGTTTTGCACCTCAATCTATCTTTCTTCCTTAAGTTGTTCAAGAATAAACAATCAATCTGCCAACATATTACCTTAAAGTCTCTCGACTATTATTACACTTAAGCTAGGTATCATGAATTGCCAAGGCATTAGTGCCTCAACCTCATATACTATCTTAAAAGGTGTGCAACCAATTGTAACTTTGTAAGAGGTGCAATAAGCCCATTAAGCTACGGTGAGCTTAAATTCCTAATCATTGTATCGAGCCTTAATAGTTTTAGTTAGTTTAGAAATAAGAACTTTGGTGCTCTCGGCTTGTTAACCATTTGCTTGTGGGTAGTATAGCATGGATTTACGATGTGTGCAATCATGAATGTTGTTTAATTACATCATTTATAAAGTTTTTTTCTTGGTCACTTATCATTTTGAAAGAATAGCTAAAATGAGTAATAATATTTGCTTGTGGGTAGTCTTTACTTGTGACGTGGATTTGTGATGTGCAATCGTGAATGTTGTTTGGTAAGATGTTTAATTACATCATTTATAATGGTTTCCTTGGTCACTTACCATTCAAAAGGATAGCTAAAATAGATAATAATATTCTCGTAAAGAAACTTACTTTGGGGCCACAACATCCATCCTCAAAGCTCTTGCTTCAACCCATTTTGTGACATAGTTTGTAGCTATTAAAATGTGTCTTGCTTAGGTGTTATGTGCGACCTTACTGATGGGTCCCATAAAATCAATGTCCCATTTTATAAAGGGTTCTAAAAATTTGACAAGGTGCAAAGGCATCCTATCTTTTTTTAATGGTTTGGCACATCATTGTTGGCTTTCATCATCACATCCTCTAACAAATACTCCATAATCCTTAAAAAGCGTGGGCCACCAATACCTCGATTAAAGTATCTTTCTTGTAGTAATGTCTTCTGTGAAGTACCCCTTGGTGTGCTTGTTCTAAGATGTATAAGTATTCATCCTCCCTAGTGCAGCATCTTAGTATGTCATCCTTACCTTTTCTATAAAGGGTTTCAGCAGTTAAGGCTCCACTTATTTTAGCAATTTCCTTGCTAAATCTTGCCTCAACTTCTTCAGTTCTAGAAAGCCATTAGCTATAGGGATTTTCTCACTACACTTTGGTATAGCTTCAACTTTGAACAATGTAGCATTAGGTAGATTATCATCTACTCCAACTGATGCTTCACCATTAGGTACATGAGATAGATGATCAAACATGACATGTTTTTTCCCAAGTCTCACAACTACTGTAAAATCAAATTCAAGAAGGATTAACAAACCACTTGTTGATTCTCCCTGTGGGTCATGGTTTATTAACAAGGTATAATAAGGTTTGATGGTCAACATAGAAAACAAAATTATTAGCTCTAATAGGTAATGTCGAAATTTCTTCATTGCATACACATAGCTAATCCTTCATGTTTCGTGGTGGTATAGGTTATCTCAACCTCATAAAATTGTCAAGTAGCAAAACTTATAGGGTAGTCTAGTTTGTGTTCACTCGGCTTAGCTAGGACGCATCCAATAGCAAAGTTAGAAGCATCTATATGCTGATGGAATATGAATATCCCAATGTAGCTGGTCTTGCATTCGTTGTTTAAGCGAGGTTTTCTCTCACTGTTACCATATTATAGTAGTGATGTGTGTGAACACACTTAGGACCGCCGGGGCACTTTTTCCCTCACTAGGAGGTTTTTTCCCCCGTGCATTGTATATACGCCCATTATCTTCTAGGGCTGGTTATCTTTCATTTTTGGCACTCATAATACACTACTGTGTTGTGCTCAAGCTTCCTCATCTTCTTGAAGTTGTGTGTGCATTCCTGCAACCCTAATTCCAACAATTGGTATCAGAGCAGGCTTCCTCCTCCCGGGCAGCATCACCGGCACCTGCCGCTTCATCTCCTCCGATTGCGACGAGGTTTCACGAGCGTCTGCAGGTTAGTATTTCAGAATTTTGATCTGAGGTCATTTCGCCCTCCGTTTTTGCATTCCAAGTACTGCGCAGGCAAAATCGTCCTACTGTGCAGATTTTCTGTCAAGATTAAAATCTGCAGGACAGGTGCCCATTCGTCTGTTTTGGGCTGTGCTACATAGCACAGGTCGATTTTATACAGGTTTTCCTCTTACAGACAGCATTTACATCTAGTAGTACAGTCATTGGCCATGGCTGACAACAATGATGTATTCCGCATGTTGGCTGCTGAGGATAAGTTGGATGGCACCAACTATCCATTGTGGGCATATATGATGCGACATGTATTGGTAGCAAAGGGGTTATGGAACATTGTGCAGGGTATTGATGCACGTCCTATTGTGGCTGGGAATGCTGCAAACACATCAGAAACAGGTACTGTTGATGATGGTACAGGCACAAGTGCTGTAGCAGCTGTTCGAGAACCACCACTTTCAGCAGAGCAGATTCGTTGGGATGGTAGAGATGCGCAGGCTCATGCCTTGATTGCGCTGTCTGTCAAACGTACCATTATCCCACATATTCGCTCCTGCAGGACTTCTAAGGATGCTTGGGATGTACTTGCCACATTGTATCAGGCAAGAAATGAGGCTCGTGTTGCTTACCTCCGAAAACAGTTGGAGAGTGAGCATATGAACGAAGGTGATTCTATGGATAGCTTTTTGACAAAGATCAAGGATTTCAAAGAGCAGCTCATTTCTGCAGATGAAATCCTGTCAGACAGTTCACTTGTGCAGACTGTTTTGAATGGTCTACCAGATTCTTATCAGGGTTTTGCTTCCACTCTTCGCTTGATGATGAAAGGCAATCCCAATGCCTTATCATTTGAGGAGTTAGTTTCTGTTTTGCTGCAAGAAGACCAGTCAAGGCAAAACAGGAATATTATGCGTGTCGCAGATCAAGCTTTTGTTGCTAATCAGAGAAGCGGGAAAGGTAAAGCTGGCTTTTCTTCTAGTAAGCAGAAATCTGCAAATGCTGCGCAACCAAAAAAGGAAGACAAAGATGAGAAGAAGGGTGACAAACAGAAGACATTTTGCAAGTACTGTAAGGGAAATGATCATGTCATCAAAGCGTGTCCTAAGCTGGCTGCGAAAGAGGCTAAGAAGAAAGAGGCTGGTATGGCTGTTGCAGATGCCTCTCCTTCTAACAATGAATCTGCTAATGTTGTGCTAGATACAGAATGGGCATTCAATGCGCAGTGCAGTTATGACCCATCTTTGCATGACACATGTATGTCTGCAGTAGATTCAGATGTATGGTACTTTGACAGTGGTGCCACTAAGCATATCACCTCGCAGCGCAGTTTATTCACTTTCCTTGAGTCTGCTCCCACAGGGAATACTGTCACTTGTGCCAATAACTCCTCTTATCCCGTTGAAGGAGTTGGACAGATTGTGCTGAATGTTGCAAATGGCAACACCTTTACACTTTTTGATGCATTGTATGTGCCAGGGATCAAAAAGAATCTGCTGTCAGTCTCCGCATTTGCCAAAACAGGTTTGGTTATAAAATTTGTGGATGACAGATGTACTGTTCATGATCTCTCTTGTGGTGACATCATTGTAGCATCTGGTTCACTATGTCGAGGGCTGTATAAGCTCAATATGGATGGCAAATGTGTAGAGGATTCAGCATGTGCTATTATGGATACGCAGGCTATTTCAAATGCAAAACTGTGGCATGCACGTTTTGGTCATCTGAATTTTGCAAGTTTGCTGCGCCTGCAGAAATCTGAAATGGTGTCTTCTTTGCCTAAGCTTGAGGCACCTGTCAAGCATGTTTGTGAGGGCTGCATATTGGGTAAAATGCAGCGTGCTTCCTTTCCCAAAGATGGATCAGTGAGAGCTGAACGCAGATTGCAGCTTGTTCACAGTGATGTTTGTGGTCCCATGCAAACTCCATCATTTGGAAACTACCTTTACTTCGTGACTTTCATTGATGATTTTACCAGGCATGCATGGGTATATCCTTTGAAGGCAAAGTCCGAAGTGTTTTTGTGCTTCAAACAGTTTTTGGTTATGGCTGAAAATGTGTCAGAAAGTAAGATGGGCACCCTCCGTTCAGATCGAGGGGGGGAGTATATGTCTTCAGAATTTAATGCATTTCTGGCTGAGCGTGGGATAAAACACCAATGTACAGTGCCGTATACACCACAGCAAAATGGTGTGGCTGAGAGAAAAAACAGGTCTCTCATGGAAATGGCAAGATGTATGGTTAAGAGTCAAAGTCTACCACATGGTTTTTGGCTTGAGGCTGTCATGTGTGCCACTTATGTACTAAACAGGTGTCCCACCAAAGCATTACAGGTTGTCACTCCATATGAGGCTTGGCATGGCCGCAAGCCATCTGTTGGCCATTTACGTGTTTTTGGTTGCCTGGCATATGCATTAGTGCCTGTGCAACATCGCAGAAAATTGGATGACAAAGCTGTCAAATGTATTTTTGTTGGATATAGTGCTGAGAGCAAAGGCTATCGTTTGTATCATCCACAGACAAAGCGCATTTTGGTTAGCCGTGATGTTGTATTTGTGGAAGATGCAGTTCAGCCCTTGGTTTCATGTACTAAGGAGACAGATATCAGCTCACGTGATGTCTATGATACATTGTTGCCTCTTTTCAGTGGTGCACAGTCAAGTGCAATACCTCATGAGGCAGTTTTTCAGCCTATGCAGGTTTTAAATGATGGCACAGATCAGCCTATATCTGATGCAGATGTGCATGATGCACTTGAGGATGAGAGACAAGAGATTGAGGGCTCTAAGAATATGCCTAGATGGCTGGTGCAGACTTTGCGTGACAGCAAGTTGGATGCCCCTTTGTCTAGTCGCACTCGTTCTGGCTCTCATGGTGCCTCTTATGCGTCAGATTGTTATGCATTGGCTGTTTCTAGTATGTGCGATGAAAGTGAGCCTGTTTCATTTGATGAGGCACAAAGTTCAGAAAATTGGATGGCTGCTATGCAAGCAGAATACGATGCTATTATGAAGAATGGTACATGGTCTTTATGTGACTTGCCCCCTGGCAAGAAGGCCATTGGCACTAAGTGGGTATACAAATTGAAGCGTAAGCCTGATGGCACAGTGGATCGCCATAAGGCTAGGCTTGTTGCAAAAGGTTATGCTCAAGAGAAGGGCATTGATTTTGATGAGACTTTTGCTCCCACATGTCGTATGACCACTGTTCGTAGCATCTGTGCATTAGCAGCTCATAATGGTTGGAATGTACATCAGTTGGACATAAAGACTGCGTTCTTAAATGGAGATTTGCATGAGGAGGTGTATGTATCGCAGCCTCGTGGTTTTGTTCAAAGAGGGCAGGAAAACAAAGTGTGCAGGTTACAAAAGGCTTTATATGGTTTAAAGCAAGCTCCACGAGCTTGGTATGAAAAAATACATGCATATTTGACTGCACATGGGTTTCAGAATAGTCCAACAGAAAGCACTTTGTATGCTAAACGTGTGGATGGTGTACATCTAATCATTGCTCTCTATGTCGATGACATGCTGCTCACAGGACCAAATGAGAATCATATTGCTGATTTTAAGGCTGATTTGAATGCCTCTTTTGAGATGTCAGATTTGGGGCATTTGCATCATTATTTGGGGGTGCAATTTAAGCAGTGTGATGGAGGTATTGCTTTGTGTCAGACAAAGTATATTGAAACATTGTTGCGGAGATTTGGCCTTGAAGACTGCAAGCCTATTGCTACTCCAATGGAGACAGGTTTGAAGTTGAGTCTTCATGATGCTGGAGATCACTTTGATGTCACACTCTATCAGACAGCTGTTGGTTGCCTCATTTATGTATGCATTACGAGGCCAGACATTCAGTTTGCAGTCTCACAGGTGAGCAGATTTATGCATAGCCCAGGCATTAAGCATTGGCAGGCAGTGAAGCGTATCTTTCGCTATTTGAGTGGTACTCGGCATCTTGGGTTGTTTTATCCCAAGGGGGGATCATTGCCGCCAGATTTACATGCTTTTTCAGATTCTGACTGGGCTGGTTGTTATGACACACGCGTGTCCACGAGTGGTTTTTGCTTCATGCTTGGAAGCTCATGCATATCATGGTTGAGCAAGAAGCAGCCTACTGTGGCCACTTCTAGTTGTGAAGCTGAGTACAGGGCAGCTTTCACAGCTACGGTTGAGTGTGTGTGGCTCAGACGCCTTATGGCTGATTTGGGTGTTGGGCAGCCATCTGCCACCACCATCTTCACTGACAGTCAGAGCGCATTGGCAGTTGCGCGGAACCCAGTGTTCCATGCTCGTACGAAGCACATTGAGGTGCACTACCATTATGTCAGGGAGAGACTCTCTGCAGGAGAGATCAGTTTGGCTTATGTGCCAACACAGGATAACCTTGCAGACCTTTTCACAAAGGCTCTGCCTCGTGAGAAGTTCGAAGCTTTTCGCAAAGCTTTGGGCTTACTCCCTTTTGTGGATTCGTCCACATAGCTAGACACTTCCCTATACATGAGTGCTAGCTCTTGTTCACCGCATCACTCCAGGGGGGATTTGTTACCATATTATAGTAGTGATGTGTGTGAACACACTTAGGACCGCCGGGGCACTTTTTCCCTCACTAGGAGGTTTTTTCCCCCGTGCATTGTATATACGCCCATTATCTTCTAGGGCTGGTTATCTTTCATTTTTGGCACTCATAATACACTACTGTGTTGTGCTCAAGCTTCCTCATCTTCTTGAAGTTGTGTGTGCATTCCTGCAACCCTAATTCCAACACTCACTAGGTCTTGTAGTCCTTCCATCGATCCAAGATCAAAGGAAGTGTCACTACTTGAGAGTCTTAGGCCTTGCGCCATGTTGAACTGAGTCTCTAAAGAAGGTCTCAAGCCAAGGGGCTGGTAGGAGCCTAGTTGGGTACAAGCACTTTCCTCTACATCCGTCTCTAAAATGCGCCCAAATCGCAATTGCATGTCATTTCAGGCTATTTTAGGACTAGGGGGATGTCCCATACATTTTTTTAAAAAAAAAATAAAGTGTTGGCCAGGTTTGTCCAAAGTGGGTTTTAGGTGTCTTTGAACAATATTGGCAAGAAATGGTGCACTTTTTTTGAGCCAGCCAAGTGTTAGTTCCTATAGTGGCCCCTTAACTATGAGAATTAGCAAATTTTTGGGGGTCATATACAAGTAACATCAAAAATTTTGCAAGATATCTAGAAAGTTTATGTGCACACTTTTTGAAAACTTATATATATATATATATATATATATATATATATATATATATACGGCTATAGGGTGTAACTATTCTTTTCCTTTTAGAAAAAATATTTTTTATTTTTTATTTTCATAATCTGAGTTTCATTTTCGTTTTCAATGTCCGCTTTCAAACTTTAGGTCCAGCAATTAACTGTTTCAAGGATGCAGAGCTCGTCTCCTAAGATTCTGCCATGTTTGGTGAGGGTACATCTAGGTGCATTTACTATGTCATACCCAACCCAAGGGACACCTGGCATATGTCTTTGTTCAATTTTGTTTTTTAGTACTACAACAGCATTTGGTGTGTAGACACATGGTTGTTATCGTCTTCGACATGCATCTTTGAGCTCATCATCAACAACAGCTTCAACAACATCGTCAACATTATCATCAATTTTTACATTCTTGCTAAGTATCATTTTCACACCCTACACTTTGTAGGTTTCCTTCGACATTCCTAATAAGTATCATCGATTTCTACATTCCTACTAAGTATCATTTCCACACTCTACATTCTAGCTAAGTATCATTCCCACACTCTACACTATCATTTTGCATACACTTTTAGGTTTCCTTTGTCATCAAAGTGATCCATTGGCACAACCATCTCGGTTGCATTCAGTGCTGGTTGGGTATTGACAGTACATATAGGTAGTTGGGATATTTGCATTTCATGCATTTGGGATGCTTTCCTACTAAGAAATAACTTGATGGGACTAATTACCTATTGTGGTCAATATGATGTATCATGTATTTGTTTTACAATTCATTTCCTTGTAATAGAATACTTATGAGTTTAGCTTTGGAATGTCATCATTGACATTGAGGTATGCCCTATCTTGCTAGCACAGGATAGTAGAGGTACTTTGGATGGTGACACTAGTTCACATGCAACTGTGGCATTTGCCTCCACACCTCCCACAATGGAACAAGCTAGGTGGGATGACAGGGATACCCAGGCACATGCATTGGTGGCACTCTCTATGAAGAGAAGCATTATTCCTCATATCCACTCATGTAAAACTGCCAAGCAAGCTTGGGATACACTTATTGTGCTTTACTAGGTGTGTAACAAGGCACAAGTGGCATACTTGCACAAGTCGTTAAAATCCAAGCATATGAATGAGGGAGATTTAATGGATGAGTTCCTCATAAGGATTCAAGATCTCATGAGCAGCTTGCATGTATTGATAAGGGAAGTTTATTGGTGTTTATTGTTCTCATAGATTTACTGTATTCATACCAAGATTTTGCCTCCACACTTTAGCTCATGATGAAGGGTAACCATAATGCCCTTGCATTTGATGAGTTGGTTGCAGTGCTCTTACAAGAAGAGAAATCTCAGCAAAGTTGAACTAGTATGTGTGTGGGAAATCAACAATGTAATAAGCTAGATGATAAGGCAGTAAAATGAATTTTTGTGGAATACAGCTCAGAAAGAAAAGGATATAAACTCTACCATTCGGCCAAAAAAGTGGATTTTGGTGAGGAGAGATGTTATCTTTGTTGAGAACTTAGTTTAGTCCATGCTTTTATGCAAAATATATGCTCACAGGACATCTTGGATACACTCCTACCTCTGTACAATGTCGAGCATCCAAATGCAAAGCAAATGAATGCTCATCAAGATGCAAAATATATGCTCACAGGACATCTTGGATACACTCCTACCTCTGTACAATGTCGAGCATCCAAATGCAAAGCAAATGAATGCTCATCAAGATGCTACCCATGCCATTTGAAAATAAGCTCAAATTTTAGCCTGTAGATCAGCCTATTGATGAGGCAATTGTGGATGATGTAGTGGATGGAAGGGTAGCCATATAAGCATCCAATAGTATGCCACAATGGTTGTCATCAAAATAACAAATTAACTACTCCTTTATGTAGCAGGAAAAGTGTAGGTTCTTCTCACATCATGCATCTTATTATTTTGTGGATCATGCTCTCATTGCCAGTATATGCAATAAAGAGGAACATGTTTCCTTTGAGAAAGCACATGAAAATGATCATTGAGAGATGCAGGCCATGCAAGAATGAAGGCACCATCCATGATAAAGAAGACATGCCTTCCTTCTCAAGTGCATCACGTGAGAGAGAAGCCCCACCATGTCAGAAAGAAGCCATGTCCTCCTCCTCAACAAGTGAGAAAGAAGTGCCATCACACCACCCCTAGAACACACCATCCTCACCCACCCAAAATCAACCCCCACCAAACCCGCACCCATCCTCATCACCCTCCACCACTGGTGAGCAAATTGCTTGGGCCTTTGAGTCCACATTTATTGGATTACTTCACCAAAGGAGCCAATCAACTTATCAACACCATCAACTAACTCACAATGTTGTCAAAAGCACTCCATGCAGATCCAAACCCTCAATGAGGAGCTACCCTCGACCGCTCAAGAAGAGCCCTAGAGGCCAATGAAGGAAAAGACCATGTGCCTCTCATTGTTAATCCATGAGCAGCAAACTAACATATTTTCCATATGATCTTATTTCCCAAGGAAATTATTTGGAAATCTTGGGGATACGCCTCTTTGATACAATAAAAATTAATCTCATCAGCCAGTACATGCTAAAGCTATATGCAAAGTGGAAGGTAGAGAATCCCAAGCACACCAAGAGGCAGCTAGGATTACATAGATCCTTGGTATCAATGGTATCACAAACCAAAAGACCACATGGGAATGTAGCCAAAGTGGCAAAAACCTTACTTATTGGATCATAAGATGTGGAAGAACTACACAACTACCCTAATAGAGCTCTGACCACCACCGTGACCTAATGCTCTTGCCAATCAAGAGACGATGCCTGGTAAAAGTTCTTACAACTAAAGAAGAACAACCCCTTTTAGAAATTTCTTTACTCTAAAAATTTACTTAAGCTAGGGAGGATCAAAGAAAATAATCAAAATCATGATTGAAAGCTATTGAGCTATTAACTGTTAATTAAGAATAATAATCAAGTCAACTCATATTAATTAAGCTCTAAAATGAGCATAAGAGTACATCATTATATAGCTTCTCATGGAAGCATCTAGATCCACAATCAACTCAACCTTTTCCATCTCCCAAGGGTCATTTCACCTCTTCACAACCTCAAGGGACACTTTAACACCTTATTGCTTACACCTCCACCTTTTTTATCTCCCAAGGGTCACTCTACCTCTTCACAACCTCAAGGGACACTTTAACACCTTATTGCTTACATAATTGGGACCTTTGGCTTTCAACCCTTTTCTCTTTTACATTCACATCACTTTGAGAAATAACCTTCAATAATAAAGACCCTTTAGGCCTTATGCAAATATTTCTTCTAAAGGTGCCCCTCGTTTATAACACGTATCCTTCATCACTTTGACTTCCAACACTCCCCCTCAATTTGATGAGGGCATGTCACCTTACATGTTTCACACTGGACCTACATTCCTAGTCATATGCTAGAGTGGTCTATCTCAGTTGCCCAATGGGTTACTAGGTCGGCTTCGATTTGACACTTTACACATGGGAGGATTAGGGTTACAGATGTGGGTGAGAGTTATGCCATTATACCTCAAAGCTTGCTCTCAACTCACACATAACATTTTGATGCATTGGACTTGGCTCTTTGGCCGATTACAAAATGATGGTTTTTTTGTGTAAATGCAGATGTTCTTAACGTTCAAGTTGTTGTAGCAGAGTCTTGCGATGCGAAAGCATCTATTGATGTTGATGATGATGATCTCATCATAGAAGCAATGATACTTTCTCTGAACTCCCAAAAGCTCAAGAATCAATTGAAAGAGTGTGTGTGAAAGAATCAATTTCTTTTTAAAACTTAAGATCCTTTGGTTTTCAAAAGGCCTAAGGGTTTGACGACTTTGTATTACTTTTTTGAAAGGAAACATCTTCTTCTTCTTCCTCGCCGACCTGGATCATCATACGAAGCGCAATCAATATTCTGCTATTGTGGATGATCCTATCTATACCCACCAACATCTGCGGCTTCAAGCAGCCTGGCCACACAACTCACCTTCTCTACATTTGCTCTCTCTGGAAAAGAGACCCGGTCTAGAGCCTCATTGTAGACCTATTATACATAGAAGCCATGATCTCTCCTTCTCACTATGAAAACCTTAATGGAGTTAGATGCAGATTTTTTAAAGAACCAAGAGCAACCCCCACTAATCTAATGTTGCTAATCAGTTCCTCATCACTCCCTAACCTATTACTAATCACTCCCTAACCTAAGCTCTCATACTAACCTAAGCTAGGGAGGATCAAAAGAGAATAATAAAAATTATGATTGAAAACTAATGAGCAATCAACTCTTGTGATTAAGAACACTTATCAAGTCATCAACTCATACTAATGAAGCTCTAAGATGAGCATAGGAGTACATCATAAAACAACTTCTCATGGAAGCATCTAGATCCATAATCAACTCCCATTGGGGGTCACTTCACCTCTTCAAAACCTAAAGGGACACTTCACCTCTTCATAACCTCCAGAGAGGCTTTGACACCTCGTTGCATACATCATTAGGAATCTCCCTTTGACCTTTGGCTTTTACACTTTTCCCTAGGCTTTTACATTCACTTTGACAAATAGCATGTAATAAAGGCCTTACACAAATATTTCTTCTATGGTGCACACTCCCCCTCATTCCTAATATGTCCCTTCGTCACTTCTACTTGCAACAACACTTACTTCATTGGGCCTAAACCTCTCATCACCCCGGAGATGGAACTAAGGATGAAGAACTTTGTCGACAAGCACTACACCAAAGTGCTAGATCCGATTATGTTTGCCACCTATTGCTTCTTCAAGCTTATCATCCTCATCATAGAGAGAAGGTGCCAAGACAAATGTTCCAAGTACTTATCTTCAATCTCAATGAAATCTCTACTTTCAAACATTATGGCATGGTCAAATGCTTCCATGGGTGTGCCACCTATTGCTTCTTCAAGCTTATCATCCTCATCATAGAGAGAAGGTGCCAAGACAAATGGTCCAAGTACTTATCTTCAATCTCAATGAAATCTCTACTTTCAAACATTATGGCATGGTCAAATGCTTCCATGGGTGTGACATCGTAATCTTTGAGGACATGTCGAAAATAGGGTTCTATAGACTTTACTATCATGTGGTATATGCGGTGGGTTGATGGCTTTCCCGTGCCATTTATAAGCTCCTTCCATGAAGCCAATATAATCTTCAACACCTTTGGCTTACGTTGCAAGGATATGATCACACCTAGGGGGTATGTTAACCACTCTGTGGTTAACATAGCCTTGTCAATCCTAGCCTTTTTATAAGGTATTGCAATATATTTTTCTACCATGAAGCATATCTTTTGTAAGGCAATGTTACACCATATGTTAAAGTGGCCTTACCTCATGCTTAATGCAAAATAGTCGGGAAGTTAGTGGACTCCATAGATATACCTCTATGGGTTCCACATTGTTATCTTTGAGCACATGTCAGACATAGGGTTTTATAGACTTTGCTATCATGTGGTAGATGTAGTGGGCCGATGGATTTCCTGTAAGCTGTTTATATAAGCTCCTTCCATGACGTTGCAAGGACATGGTCCCTTTTCAATCCTAGCCTTTTTATAAGGTGTTGCAATATCTTTTTATAGCATGAAGCATATCTTTTGTAAGGCAATGTTTTACCATCCTCTCCTCTCTATGTCTTTGATCCATGCTTATCTAGATGGAAGTTTGCCTAAATGTGGGAATCTCTCTAGGGTTCTCTCTTGCATGAATTTTGTCTCCTACCACCTCTTATATCAATGAACCGAGGTGTAGGGATCTTTTCTTGCCTCCATCAAGGCAGATCAAGCTCTCCCTGCACACCCAAGTGACATGGAGATCTCAAGCATATCAATAGAATGATCTAGGGTTCTCTCTTTCTTGGATTGGAATGATCCTCATCTAATGTTCTCTTTAGCTTTGTCATAAAATATTAATTATGTATACATGGGTTTCCATAAATCCAAATGAACCAAGGACGAGGCATGATGTTGGGGGTGGAAGCCAGGGTTGTTTTCCTTGCATGCAATCAACACATATAATTGTATGCATCTCTTTAATGGTTAACATCTTATGCATCTCTACCAAAGTTTGAAGAGGTAAGTGGCGGAAGCGCTCATGCCATAGCCGACACTTACTTGCACCACAAAAGTTGTTATCTTGAACATTCCACAATCTTCCATTCTCATCGCCACCACTTGGTTAGTATCGTTATGACATATCTCTACCCCCTTATCTTCAAAAGTGAGCTTCATATTGTTCTTTAGCATGCTGGATATAGACAACAAGTTCTTTGACATAGAAGGCATGCAAAGAACATGTGATAGAGTTTTACCTCCTTAGGTAGATAAAGAATATGGCATACTCCTTAAATAGGATGTCACGGATGATCTGCTCACAATTTGAGGTGACCAATTTCATGCCACTGAACAACTAGTTGGCATGGGGTGTCACGTGCCTCGTTTCTTAGTGTTGTTCAATAGACAACATTAACTTTACTTGAGAAGCAATTCCATTGCTTGCTCTTCTTGTCGACTTGCTTCTTTTGGCAATCACAACCAATCTCATTGCTTGTTCTTCTTTCTTTTTGCTCTTCTTATTAGATTTCTTCTTTCAGCTTACTTATTCCGGCAATCACAAGCATAGTTTTTATGTCCCTAATTGGGCCTTAGTGGGCTAGTGTTATTGGGGGTTAGGATAACCTAGGGTTAAGGGGATGTGGTAACCCAAGATTAAGGTCAAGGCTTAGTCAATTATAAGGGCTAATAGAATGGGCTAAAGGCTAGAAAGGATACGATATAGGTTGGCCTAGCATCAATAAAAGGCTAACTAGGTTAAAGGGCTGATAGGACTCTCCCATCATGGGCGAAAGGCTAGAAAGAATACGAGATAGGTTGCCTTAGCATTAATAAAAAACTAACTAAGTTAATTAAGGGCTGTAGGACTTGCTCACGGGCTAAGGTCTAGAAAGGATATGGTAGAGATTAGCCTAGCATCAATAAAATACTAACTAGGTTAATTAAGGACTTAATTATAAAATCAATGGGCCAAATATAGTTTGGCTATTACTAATAAGTAAGTTTGGGCTCACTTATGATTATTATGAGTAATCCATGCAGAGAGAGAAGTCTCCAAGGCATGCAGGACCTCAGGGCCCAAGGTAGCTGTAGGGGCAAGTAGCAGTTTGGTGGTATGGGATGCCAAGGTGAGCTATCAGGGCTTGGTTGACTCATGGCGATCTAACTCATGGCTCGAGGGTGGTTCTGAGGAAGGGAGCCTAGGGCTTGGAGGTGAGATGCTAGCCATAATCACCTGCAACATTGACATCAAATTCGATGTGGGTTAACTTAACCCTTTTAAGGTTTCCAGGTATGTGGTCCTAACATTGATATAAGAGCAAGACCTATTGGCTTGAAGCATGATGAATTCCAAAAGGAAGAGAGAAAGAAATTCATCACCATGCCAAGGTGTTGCTTCCTCGATCTTCTAGCATATGAAAAGGGAATGGTGTTCACACATGACTATTAATGCAAATAAACACTAAAAATAAAGGCATACAGGCACATATAAGAATCTGACACCACACTTGCCGCTCTCCCATACAAGTTTGGGGCCTCTCTTGTTCCCACACATGGAACATGCCAAGTTAACTAGAATGCCATGTATAAATCCCCAAAAGATAACACAAGTCCACTGCATGTGAACCTTAAGGAATCCATAAAACATAAGATCATGTCTTTAATCTCCATCATGGGTGATGTTGATGTCAATGGATCACATACTGATGTCAATATCGGTGCCAAGAGATTACAACTAAGAAAATATGCATGGCCATAGTTATGAGACGAGGCTCACGCGATGGGCCAAGCGATAGTAGCCAAGAGTATCTCCACATGTCCATGGTTTTGATGGTAGTAGCAAGAATCTCCACCTAGCATGTCTCAATATTGTATTTGAGACAAAGGCCAAAGGCACTGACGTTTGTTATGTCATCCATTCCCCCAAAAGCCTTACAAACTTGATCAAACGTTTTTGAATATATGAAATCATGTCTCCATTCCCATCCAAATTTTATTATTAGCTTAGAGATGTGGACTCGCTTTACCCGTATCTAGTCTAGAGCTCTTTGCATAGGTATCATATGCCACCCCCTTTCCCCATTTTTGTTGCTATCCTTAACATGTCTTCTACTTATCCTTAACATGTCTTCTACTTATCCTTTTGGTGATGGAACAAAAGGTTGAGGTTGCAAATGTAATTTTGCACAGTTAGCATCCCTTATAGGGTTTCCCTTGTAGTGTTTGGTTGTATCAAATTTATCGAAGCATGCTTTCTCTTGATAAGCCAAAGTCTTTGGGGCCTTAATAAGTGATTAAGGGATTAATAATGGTTTTTCCTGAGGGATTTGTCTATTTGGGGTGAGAATTTTGGAATTGGCTTTTGCCTACCTCAACCTAGTTGGTGCGTCATGCATGAGGGGTTGTGCGCTTCCCCATGAAGTGGTGATGTATTAGGTGTAAGCCCTAGATAAGTTGTTGGCCCATACAAGCAGTGCGCATTGGTTGAGAGCAGTATAGGTAGTAATTATTTGGGGGTTGGGTAAGGTTTTTAGAGAGACATAATTGACTCTCTCATGTGGCTGTTGGGTGGGAAATTAGGCATGGTACTCATAGCCACCACTAGCCCATAGCCACTAGCCAAAATTCCCATCATTGGATTTGTAGTTTGTGCTACATTGGTATTTTAACCAATGATTGATACATCTTATGCTTGTTAGTTTGTACTACTGGAGTAAATCTAGAAGTGGAAACTTTTGGTATAGTAGTGCTCTAATTCCTTCAAAGATAAAGCATTTGAACACCCTTTCTGTGAATCTTATTACACTATTCATAAGGTTGATGGGTGATGTATCCCATGGCTTTGATACCATCTTGGAAATTGGGCGTAGAGCCAAGTCCTAGGAGGTCACCCATCCCAGTTATGTTCATACCCACTTTTCTCAACACATTGGTTAAGAACTCACAAAATTTCCCTTAGGAATTTACAAACAAAAGTTTAAAAAATAATTTTCTTATAGCATAAGGAAAAGCATTCTGGTGTCGGTGTCAAAGTGTGTCAAATTTGATCATACAAAAGTCCTATCATGGTTTTTAAGCATGGTGGATTCAAATATTAAGCCTCGTGGCATCTATTATGTAGAATTAATAAGAGATGGTGTGAAGGATTAAACCTAGTGGTGTTCATCCCCTACAAATGGTGTCATACATGAGTTTAAAGTTAGATGTGAGCAAGGTAAAAAATGGTTACAAAATTTGAAACCTGAGTGTTCTAACATGTTAGGACATAGTGGTGTTAAATAAATTCTGTGTCACAATTTCAAACCGTCACAAAAAAATGGCCAAAATAGTTATAATTATAAATGTGAGAAAAGTTTAAGGCCAACATATTCACACCCTTAGAAATGAACAATGTCATACTCTTAGAACCTAATGGTTCCAACATAATTTCCTAGATTTCCCAGAATGCATTGTTATAGTTTTTTTATGAAGTGAATTTATAATACTTAGATTACCATAATCATGGATTTCATATATACACGTAAATTGTTATATGTTGAAGCCATTGTAGTCATGGATTTCATATATATGGGTAAGTCTAAGTGCAAAATGATGCTTATATGTTGAAGCCATTGTAATGATGCTTATAGTCATGGATTTCATATATATGGGTGAGTCTTGGTGTAAAATGGCATTTTTTATGATGGTTATAGTGGCTAGGGTCATATATTCATATACCATGAGTTACACAATGATGGAAAAGATCAACCATTTATCCTAGGTATTCAAAAACTACAAATGCTTATGAGTGACAAGTATGGTAACAATGGCTTATTGAGACAATGGATGCTATAGGGAGTTAGGGAACATTATGAACATGCACACAAGGGGTCGCATGAGTGTGCAAAATAAAGAATTGAGGATTATTTGTTCCTATTTTACTAATTCCTTAAAAATTATAACTCATAAGAGGTTCCTTATCCTAATTCAAATAGAATTGGTCATCTAGAAATAGGTATGCAGTTTGTCACAATTGATTTTGGTATGTAGTGTGTCATTTTAGAGTACATTGGTATGAGCAGTTGTCCGTTATAAAAAGAGCTCCTACATGTTCTCTTCTCTTAGTCATGTGGGTACGAGCAATGCACACACTCTTTGTGGGAGACAAATGCTTTCATGGGTGGATAATGCATAAGCATAGATAAATGTTTTTCTAATGTTGCTATTTTGCTAATGCACTCATGTTATTGTCTTGTTGACTTACAATGCTTACATGAAAAATTATTTTTGGACTATCTATGTTTCTTTACATATGGCATGTTAGGAGATGTTAACTTAAGAACTTGGTTAAGAAGGTTTGTGACAGCGAGATAAGGGTTAATATGTTCAACGATTTAGGGAACATCATAAACATGTGCACAAGGTGATACATGACACAAAGAATTGAAGATGTGTCACTCCTAGTCTTTCAAAAGTATGAGTCATAAGAAGGTTTCTTATCCTACCTCATGGAGAATTGGCCATCTCACAATTGATTTTGGTATGTAGTGTGTCATTATGGAGTACATTGTCGTGATCGTTCATCGGTTCGATATATATGAGTGGCATGCACACTACCACATAACAACCAAGATACAAATGGAAGCATTGAGTCTTACCAATGACCATGGAATCCTCAAATCTCGATTCTTGAGACAAGGCATAAAACAACATGGCCATCGATGTGTGGATTAATTAAGCTCATGACTCTCACACTATTGGTACCAAGATATACTTAATTAATACACAAGCTCATGACTCTCACACTATTGGTACCAAGATATACTTAAAAAAGCTAGGTTTAAAAAGAGTTTCAACATTAAAAAATTGTGCATTTCTCTGTTAAGTTTTCCTAAGCTACTAGTTAATTTCATTGATGAATGATCATGAGCTTACCAAAATCAAAATATTTGTTGTAATACAGTACAACATGTGGATATGGCAAATGGGCATGTTGTAATTGTAATTGGGCTATGCTTGGAAATTTATGCAAGCATGAGGTGAAGGTATGTTAAATGGCTTTAAGATACACTATCATCTCAAAGAAAATGCAACTTTATGATGTAAATTTTGATGGTAGACATGTCTATGCTAATTCAGTTACGCTATGTAATTTGTTTTTAAATTTTGTACTATATATTTTTCTTATTTTTTATTCACATATATTCAGGCAAACAATACTAGAAATAAGAAACAGTGGAGAAGAATGTAAAACATGATACTCTTGTAGAAGAGACATCTCCTTCTTCTCTGTCTATGCATGTTGATGTTTTTGTAATGGGTGGTGGTGGTGGCAGGCTTGAGAAGGAGAGGAAGAAAGTGGGTGGAGAATGACCAATACAATCAACTTTTTCAATACTTTTTTGAAAGAAAAATCTGATTATCTTTTGTCCATCACTATTGCACCACTTCTTTTGCATCTTGGCCTCTTCGTTAATAGATTTTCACTTCAAATCAGATGAGACCAAAGGCACACCAACTACAAAAGACATACAAGCATAAATATAACTTGCATGATATTGAAATAATAGGCATGTAAAAAATGAACACATATCGTTTTGATTCAATGTAGGAGTCTAAATTAGGTTGCAATAAACTACTAGGGTTTCTTGATCGGCCTAAACTTTGTGGGTGCACTTTCAATCTTGTTCTCTCCATTCATGAAATCGAGAACTCTATCCCAATGCATATATGCATCATGGAAGACATTGTACATGAATTGAGGGTCAGTCCTCACTTCCCAATTCAAAGAGGATGCATTAAAAGGTAGTCCCAAGGCCCATGTTCCATATGTACAAATGACCCTAAGCTCCCTTGTGCCTAGGCACATCCCCCCATGTGCATGTGCACATAAAATCACTTTCTTTACAAACCATATGTCCCATGTATAAATGATCCTAATCCCCCATGTGCATAGGCCCATCCTCCCAATGTGTATATGCACATAAGATCACTTTCTTATAAACCATGTGCCCAATGTACAAATGACCCTAATCCCCCATGTGCTTAGGTCCATCCCCGCATGTGCATGTATACCAATAACTAGCTTCATCCAATGGCTCGAAGAAGGGATGTGTCACACCATTTCCATAGCTTTGCTGCTCCAAGCTTCCATAGCTCCCGAGAGAGAGAGAGAGAGAGAGAGAGAGAGAGAGAGAGAGAGAGAGACCAATTGGCCCCAGTTCACTATCCAACCAAAGAGATAAGGTGTGTGTACACACACCCCCTAGTCTGCCCATACACACTCATCGGTCATCTGAACACCCCCGATCATTCAACCATCCCTCTCTACAGTAGCTCTAGCTCTCCGACCGCTAGGCATCTCACCCTTGCACCCACCTAGCCCATGCCAGTCACATTCCAATGCTTGGACTCCGCTAGTGGTTGAGCCATAAGCATATTACATGCTACGTAACATTACTCCCCCCTTTAGAAATGTTTTCTTCTGCGAAAACAAATTGGGGAAATCTTTGGGTAAGCGTACTTAATCGTTCCCATGCTAAGGCCTCCTTCGACCTATCCTTCCTTTTAATAAGTGCCTCTCAGTACATGTTATGCCTTGTGTTTCAAGTTTTAAACTCAAGGAATATTTTTTGGTTCATGTGGAAGTGATGGTAGTTCTATGAACTCAACTAAAACCTCGAGACTAACCACGTTATCTTGTCATGGAAAACTAGATGCACTCGAGAGCTCTCCAACAACTCGAGTTTGTATGCCATGCTACCAATCTTTTTAGGGATAGTGAATGTACCATAATACTTTGGAGAAAATTTTTGACGCTTTCCTATTTTTTGAGTCTCCGACTTCATGGGGACTTTCAAAAAGACTCGATCACCTTCTTCAAAGGTTACCTTCTTGAGGCCTTTATTTGCATAAGCCTTTGCACAATCCTGTGTGTTATGGATGTTAGTCCATACTACTTTGAGCATATCCTACATGTCTTGATTTTGCATGGATTGCATCTTCTCCTTCTTTAGCCCTACAGCCATAGGAGATCTAGGCTGAAATCCATAAATTAACATAAAGGACTAAACCCAGTTTGTCAAATGTTTATAACTATTATAAGCAAACTCCAAATGTGGCGCAGGTACTCCTCTTGATTGGATTAGTTTTTATTGATATATGCACATAGCATGTCCTCTAGAATCTGGTTAACTCTCTTAGTTTGACCATCAGACTATGGATGATCAGATGTACTCATACTCAACGTAGTATCCAACTTTTTAAAAACTTCCCTCCAAAAGTGACTATTGAACTTCCAATCTATATCAGACACTATATCTATGAGGCTAGGCCATATAGTTCGTAGAGATGTTCGATAAGGATCCTAGCAAGCTCAGATGTTTTCACATCTTTTCTAGTTGGAATAAATTTAACCATTTTAGTTAACCAATCCACAATTACCCAAACTGAATCATTCCCTCAATTTGTTTTAGGTAGTTTGGTGCTAAAGTCCATGGATATACTTTCCCACTTTCCTCTCCAATGGATGGAGCAAACCTCCTACCTTAAGGCACTTATGCTTATTGACTTGACACTTCTTGTGTTACAGCACAGAGTCTTCGACGTCCTGGAACAAACCGGGCTAATAAAATTTCCATCTAACAAGTGCATAGGTCTTTTGCACACTTGGATGACCAGCACTTGGACTATAGTGACTTTCCATAAGAATTTAGGCCATTATTAGGGGAAAAAACTCTACCCTTGTAAAGTAAGTAGGGAAAAAAACTCTACCCTTGTAAAGTAAGTAGCCATTTGTCAATGGAAAAGTTTCTGAACCTTTCCCCTCGATGAATTTTATCACCCCCATTTGACACACGATCAATTGATTGTGAAGGGTCCACCTCTGATGAGCGCTCCATCTCAATACATAACCTAAGAGGTTTGGCTAATTGCTTTAGATCAGTGCTCACTCTTTCTCTCATAGAAACCTTGGCTAATCTCTCTGGATCAGTACTCCTATGTGACGAGGAAGGACATGGCTATTGGGAAGTGTGATCATGTACAACAAGACATGCTTAACTATAAGAAGGATCATGCTCACATAACCCTTATAGTGATTCCAAAAAATCATTCTTGAAAGTGGTGAAACTCAACTTGTTCACCATTGGCATGTAACTTAGCACATCCGGCCACTATATTATACTTACCACACTGGTAATGGAGATGAAAGTCGAACTCTTGGAGCCCAATGAGCTTTCCTCCCTTTAAATTCATTCTGACTAGAAAACCATTTCAATCTCAAATTTGGCTCCATAAAGGTAATGGTGCCACTTTTAAAGAGCATGAACAATAGCTAGTAGCTCTCACTCATAGGTCGAGTAGTTACGTTGAGCATGGTCAAGCTTCTTGCCTTTCAAATCCAATAGAGCATCCCGCTTGCATCAATACTATCCTAATCGCCTCCCCACTTGCATTTGTTTCAACGATAAATGACTCATTTGGGTCGACTATTTTTAACACAGGTGCGATTGCAATGCAACCCTAAGATTTTCAAAGCTCTTTCGCTGGCGTTCTTCCCATAAAATTGAATTACCTTTTGTTTTTAAACTAATCAGCAAAGGGACTTCGATATTCACGTAGTCCTTTACATACTGTCGGTAAAATCTCAAGAAACTAAGAAAAAGTTGTAATTCTTCTAGGTTTTTATGCTCTAGACATTTGAGAATGAATTCCACCTTCTCTAGGTCTATTCGAATTTCCTCAGTGGGGCGGACACAATATGAACCAGATAGTAAATCTCCTTAGCAAAAAAAATACATTTTGTTTTCTGCGTAAATAGTAATTGTTTTCTAAGTAATTCAAACACTGGACATACAACAATGATGCCAACACATCATGCTCACCATACAATGCAATGATTCTACCCTCATGCATAAACTCAAAGCTATTGTGTTGGTAACTACAACACAAGCTAGAGTCCAAGTGGAATAACTACTCCTTCCCTAAGTATCATGCCAGCTCTAGTCAAAAGCATCACTTTAAAGTCAAGTTTGGTCTCATAACCCTAGAATGAGATAGGAACTTCTAAAACCACAATGTCCCAAATGGTATGATCAAAGCCATTTGCCAATGAGACCATGTACTTATGATCGCTATATGGGTTTCAGGTAATTTCAATTTCTTAACCAACGCGTAGTTAAGAAAATTGTGTGTGGCACTGTCGTTGATCATTATGATGACTCTATGATCATTGATCGAACTATGCATTCAGACCAAATTATGTGGCCCAAATGATGGCTACCACATTGCCTACATATCACTATAGGCATGGGTGCTATCAGCGTGACAAACTATCACCTCCCTAAACTCCGATCTAGAGAGGCAACACCTGCATCGTGTGTACTTGCCTAGAAGGCTTAGCATCCTTCTTAGCCTTATTGGAATTATGTCCAACACCAACAAGCCGCCTTACTATGTTTGGGTTCAAAGTAGTGAAAGTATAAATTATCCTTTTTTGCTTTCTCATACTGCTCTTTCTTTTACATGTGTGTTGGGTTCCTTTCTCTGTGAGATTTTTGCTCTCTTGCCCTCCATGACCCCCTTTTCCCTTGTCACTTCGATTAAAAAAAATAATTAATGTCCCACCCTCCCCAGACTGTTTTTTGGAAATTGACCGTGATCTATGAGATATATCATCATACATCTGAGTGTACTTGATCGGTTTATCAAGGTATTTAGATTCTTTGGGTTGCACATAGCTTTTGTACTTAGGCTCTAAACCATGTATAAATCCTCGCAAAATTCAAAATGCATCGATTTCCTTCAATTTCAAAACTATCTCGCGATAGTTTGAAATATGCCCCTCATGGAGTATCTAACCCACTCATGCCATGACCTCTGAAACTCATTCATAGGTAAAAATTCCTTATAGAATGCGCTCTCAAACTCAACCCAAGTGCGAGGCTATCTAGCACTATCGACTAGGCTCATCCACCATTTGTATGCCTAGCCCAACAATGCCAGGGTGGTCTCAACCGCTCTATATTTCTCAAGCGTATGCCTATGGTTATGTAGGTCAGATCATTTTTGTAAAAATATGTTGATTGCGTCTTTGTTGCATTCTTTTTCCTCCCCCCTAAAGACTGGTGCTTTAAGATGTTCGCAGTCACTCCCATCTATGTGGAAGATGCTATGAACTGCCTTCATGGTGGATTGCATGAAATCCCATCGAGTAGAGTTGAAATGCACTCTGCTCGATTAAGGGAAATGGTGGTGTATGTCCTAAAGGACTTTCAAGATATCTCATTGGTTTTTATCTAAAGTCTAGGTTCTCTTAAACAACTCCAAGAGGATTTCATGTATAAAATCTCATGTGGGAACCTCATCGGGTTGCGCATCAACAGCGCCTTCCTCCTCAATGTCTAAGAGGTCCTCATTTGTGTCAACGTTCATTTGGGTAATGTTTAGGTCTACGTCATCTGCTCCCACGTGGTCTCATTGGTAAATGGCTTTGATCAGACCATTTGGGACATAGTGGTCTTAGGAGTGCCTATCTCATCCTAGGGTTATGAGACCAAACTTCACTTTCAAGTGATGGACTTGACTAGAGAGCTGATGTGATACTAGGGAGGGAGTGTTGGGCCCTAGCCTGCATTGTAGTTACCAATAGAACAGCTTTGAGTTTATGTATAAGGGTAGAATCATTATATTTCATGGTGAGCATGATGTGCCGGTGTCATCACATTGATTTCTTTTTTCTCCCCCCAAAGGTTGGCGCTTTGAGATCTTTTAAGACGTTTGCAGTTGCTTCGAATTGCATGACAGACACTAAGGACTGCCTTCATGTGGATCGCACAGAATCTCATCGAACGAGTAGAGTCAAAATGCACTCTGCTCGATTGAGGAAACTCAACAAGAAATGGTGGGACTACTAACTAGCCCTCCAAATGGTGGTGTATGTCTCAAAGGACTTTCAAGATATCTCATTAGTTTTGCTTTAAAGTCTGGATTCTTTTAAACAAATTCAAGAGGTTTCATATGCGAAACCTCCTATGTGGGAACTTATCAGGTTGCACATCTATGGCATCCTCCTCCTCAATGTCTAAGAGGTCCTTGGTCTATGTTTAAGTTGATTTCAGAATTGTTTAGATCTATGTGGTCTGCTCCCAAATGTGGGTCATCTTCAGCCCTCATCTTCAGCCCGATATGGACTGATCTATGGGGTCGTTCAAAGGACAATCGTAAGGTTTAAGTCGCACCATGAGAACTACCATTCTTGTGCATGCCAAGTCAGGTTGTCAAGGCTGACGAATGGCCTTCATCTGACATGAATGTATTTATTAATGTATACGATCAAGCTCGGCTTGTGTCAAGCTAAAGAAAGGTGACAAGACCCTAGAAACACCCCCTAAGGTACCCCATGAGGTTGGGGTTGTGCTATCACTCGATACCATGAGTGCAAATGATAAATTATACAAAAATAATGATGTAAGAATGAAAAAGTGTCGGATTACCAGATTTCGCGAATGTGTCGGCCCGATGTGCGATGTTAATGCCAAGGACAAGCAACGCCGTTATGGGTGGAGATGTCACTTGCTCGTATCCTCTCGGATGCCCATGGGCACACACACGAGGTAAGAGCCAATTTATGCTTGATGTGAACAATTTTGCTCCCAATTAACCAGTGTCATGGAAGAATTTGTGCACAAGCTCCCTCCTTGCTTGATGAGAAAATTCCCACTTAATTTGTAATGTGTATGTCGTACTGTTTGTTCCACTATGTCTACTGCAAATAGTTTTTAGCTTGTTGATGGTGTTCAATTAACTCTGAACATGTTAGCCTTTGTATGGTCTCCAGGCTATGGTCTTGAAGTCCCACTGTAGCTAAAAGAAGATGATCAACCATGCTAAGCTTGGCGGTGTGACTACCCTCTATCAGGGAGAAGAAGAAGCTCAGCTCCGGTAATGGCATGTGAAGGAGAGGCTACTCGGCACTTGATGGTGGCAAGGAACGCCCCATGATGGCCATTGAACGACGGGAGCCTTGCTCTACTTTCTACGAAGAGGAAGGAGCTCGGGAGCCTTGCTCTATGGATGACAAGGAGCTCATTGATGTGTTGTTCTGGACAACGGTAAGGGGCTTCCATAGCTCCCAAGACTAGAGAGAGAGAGAAAGAGAGAGAGAGAGAGAGAGAGAGAGAGAGAGAGAGAGAGAGAGAGAGAGAGAGAGAGCCCAGTTCACCACCCAACCAAAGAGATAGGGTGTGTGCACACACACACACCCTAGACATGTGTAGGCGTGCCCACACACACTGGTTGGCCACCTGATCACCCACGACCATCCCACTCTACGACGGTAAATTTTGCTCTCCAACGACTAGGCATATAACCCTTGAACCCCACTAGCCCATGTTGATCATTCTACGATGCTCGAACTCCACTAGTGGTTGAGCCGTAAGCGTATTACACACTACATATAACAAGATGCAACATTCAAAGAAGGAGCTAGAGCACCTCTGCCAACAATATCCCTCAAAAACAAAGGAACAAAGTGGATACTAGAGAACTGAAGTGAGATTCAGTCCCTTATACCCATAGAGCCAATCATGGGTAAACATGTGGGAATGTTCACACATGACTTTCTCCTCAGATAGTCACGTTGTGAGTATCTTGAGTTTTTCACACCCAAAAAAGTTTCTCTAGAAGGATCATAAATCATACTAGCACTTCAGAAGGGTTAGAAGAATCATGAAAGAAACTCAAAAGCACGATATTCAAAAGTTTAGCTGGCATGAAAAACCAGTGGATTCATGTTGTGAAAAGCTTAAGTTTTGCACAACCAAAAAAGGCATCCCAAAAGCATTAAAATTATACCCAACTTATCTAAGGGATCATGTGAACCACAACATCAGCTCAAAAGAAGAAAAACCACAAGATCATTCAATGTGAAAAACCATGACTGCGAATAACAATAGTTTTTCACATCCGAAAAGTTATCTCAAAAGTAGCATAAATCATGCCAAGGTCTTCATACAGTGATTCAGTGCTTCATAAAATTAGCTCAAAAACATGAAATTCAAAAGTTCAATTGGCGTGAAAAACTAGTAGAAGTTCACAACCATGAGTATCTCTAGATTTTTTCATGCCCAAAAAAGTGCTTGAAATCTCATAGATGTATTTTCTATTTGTTTTTCTAATAAAAAATTTGAGGTGAATATCTCAAGATATTCAAGTCGTGAAAAACCAGTCTGATTTTTCACAGCAAGTCTAAGTCTCAAGAAGGGTTCAACTCTCATGTCTTTCATCTTTTCTAGCCTTAGCACATTCATATATCACCATTTTTCACTGAAATATAGTTATTCACGTCACAAAAATCTTAAAAATGGCATGATCTACTAACCTCCCCGCACCATCTGAGTGATCTTTTGTGATACTAACATGCATGAAAATGGTCAAAACATACAAGTCTTCACACACGTGAATATCTCAAGCTGTGAAAAACCAGTCTAGTTTTTCACATTAGGAGGAAGGTAATGACACTTTACACATTGTTTAAACTTTATTTGACCTTAGCAAACCACTCTAACATCTTTATGTCTTTAAATGCTAACATCTTTCAAATTGAATATCTTAAGATATTCATGCCATGAAAGACCTGTATGGTTTTTCACGTTGATGTAAGTTATTAAGAATGGCACTTTTCACCTTGATCTCATCTTCTTTGGCATAAGTGAACCATTCCCATAAATTTACACCTCAAAATGTTATCTTTTTTGACGTGAATATCTCAAGATGTTCATGGTCATTTGAAAAACTAGTTTGATTTTTCATGCCTCATGAAACCTTCCTAGAACATCAAACAAGCTTGTAGATAGGTTCTATACACTAACAATAGCTTTTAACACTAGCATATGAGCTCCAAAATAAAAACATTACAGGGTCAAGTAGAGTAAGGATTTACCCTACTAGCAAGGTTATGGGCTAACAAATTGGATAATTATTCTGCTAGGATGACTCCCTATAGAAGGAGAAGCATGAAGACTCCGCCTATGCCTACAAAGCCAGAGAGTCCTCAGAAGGCATCGGGAGCACACTAACTAAGAAAAAGGGGAGGAAGAATATCTCTAAGGCCCAAAAGCTAACTCATTTGGAGCCATATCTAAGGCATGTGGCTGATAGGATCATTAGTCGTCGCAGGGAGGTGCCAACCAAACCAAAGGGTAAAGTCACCTTCTAATATCACTTGCTTGATTGCCTCTTATTTCTTGAGACACCAGAGCTAAAGGCGAAGCTAAAATCAATAACATTGGATCAATATAAAGAGTAGCTTCCCATAATAATCAATGCCCACATATATGCATAGTTTATTAAGTATTATGACAAGAGGACCAAAACAAGTAAAGCCACTTTGTAGGATGGGACAAAGAGAAGGGTGATGATGATAAGGGAAGATGATATCTGTCAAGCCATGCGGCCAACAACATGGACACACATGGTGGAGGGCAAGGACTTACCTTTTGATACAATGCTAAAGGAAAGGGTGTTTATTAACAATGGCATAGAATATACAAACATAAGGGAAAAAGTAGATAAACTCATAGGGAGGCTATTCTAATGATCATTAGATTGAGCCAGTCGATTGGTAAAATGGAATTTATCTTTGTAAGCTCCAAAAGATTCACATGAATCTTACTAATGATTGGGACCTCCACAAAGATCTCAATGCCTACTTGCCCCAACATTAGAACAAAGCGGTAAACCCTTATCTCCTAACAAAGGTCCTTAGTCACATGACACGTATGCCTCTATGTACAAAAGAAGAAGCATTTATAGAACCATCCAAGCTTAACCAAGAAGAAGTATTGGAAGAGTTGGAAGAAGAAAATGTCCTCATTACCAGTACAAAGGAAATCTTGGTGCTAGGCCACCACCAACATGGAGAAGAAGCATGAAGAAGAAGAAGAAGTAGTAGAGCAAGACTTAGAAGAAACACATGTCCTCATTGCAAGTACAAAGGAAATCTTGGCCAACATGGAGAAGAAGAAGAAAAAAGGACCTCGGGGCCAGGAAAACTCCCATCATGCCTTGTCCTTGTGAATCCTATGGTAAACAGGAAGAATCTAATGATGAGGGTGAGGAGTAGGAGCAAGGGTTAATGCTTACACACCCTAGCATAATGCTTACAATTTTTTGCCAAGGTTAATGCTTACACACCCTAGCATAATTTATTATGTAATTTTCTTAGAAATAACTCATTTATTTATTTTATAAAATTTTCTAATATTGTTCTTTTTCTTTTTCTAACTCTAATGTGTGGAGGGGAGGGGCACGTGCACATGGGAAAGCCCTCAAAAAATTTGTGCACATGCCAACTTGGCCAATTAACCTAAATTTTTATTTTTTTAATTTTATTATCTTAGACTCCCAAATCTTTCCCATTGAATGCATACCTTCTTTAAAAAAATCACGTCTCCTCACTAGAAAGTGCACTTTAGAAAATAATACCTCTATTAAATCTATGGCAGAGGAAGAGGGATTTTACATAAGTGGACTACGAGAGTCCTCTAGCCAGTGAGTCTAGTATAAGACCTTAGTCAAGTAGGTTGAGGTAGAATGTTAGGCATTTTGACATATCACATAGTGGTTCTAGAGATGCTCAAATTTGAGCAAGTCCACATGTATCACGTAATGGAAAAGAGAAGATAGATCAACCTTTTATAATGCTTGATATTTTAGCAGGTCACTCCTTTATTTGTGCAAGTTGTTTATTCACATATCATAACAACATGGATGTAATACAGATACTGGTCATTCCATGTTATATGCACCAATTACATTTGTTTGATCACCACATCCATGTTTAAAAACAAGGTTTTGTAATACTTTTTCTTATTTTTTTTAAAAAAAAATCTTCACTTTGCTTAGTTTTGGTTACCCCTCTTACCCATATAAAATGATAATCTCGATTCTTAGTTGTAAGCTATTTTATTTTCTCTGGAATATGGCTTATTACCTCTAATTAATCACTAATTTCTTTGTCCTTAACCTTGAATAAAGTATACAAAAACCAAATTCACTAAAAATGTTCACGTATGGATCCTAGTTCACGATACCTTACACCATGGAAGCCCTTATTGCTTTGAATTTTTCATTTTTTAGAGAAACATGAAAAGCCCTTTTTTTCGTTAGCCTCATCATCAACTCAAATCCACCAGTAGTAGTGACCTTAATGAGATTCTCATGTTATCAAAATAACCCATGTTTAAAATTTAATAAAAACATGTAAACATGCACACTCACTTACACACATGTTGAAGACGTGACTCTAATAACAAGGTGGGATGGGTCTTGACAAGTGCATACCCCTTTAAAATTTTCTAATTTATAACTTACGTTATTTTTGGGATGATGATAGGTAATCATTCCCCTTTAGCTTTATGGTATGGATGATGTGATGTGGTCTATCTCCGATATTCTCTACTTCAATAGAACTTTATGAATTTCAATACTAGACATTATATTGGAGGTTCCAAATAATGGTTTTAAATAATCCATTTTATACTAAAGTTGGGTCTATTGGTTAATTTTTCTAAAATGTAAATTTTTATATTGCAAACTATATTATAAATTTTTACTTTGAAAATGTACAATCTAGTATCTTAAGGTTATCAAGTGCACGCACACACGCACACACACACACACACACACACACATTTTTCTACTCGAGAGATTAGGCACTTCTTTAAATCGTATTGGCAGTTCTAAATAAAGGTTCTAAATCATCAAATTCAGACTAAAGTTGGGTCTGTTGATTCATTTTTCTAAAATGTACTTTCATTTTTATGGTATGATGTGGTATCTTGGGGTTGTCAAGTTTACACACACACACACACACACACACACACACACACACACATCTTTCTTACTCAAGAAATCAACAATTGATAATACATTGAAGTTTAATTTGTGATTTTTAGATATTTTTGGAACCCTTACCATAGGATCATATTGACAACAAAAGAACCCTTAGGAGAACCATAGAACCATAGGACCATATTATACAACTAAAGAATGTGATTTTTTGGAGTGTGACTTAACTGACAAGAAAGTATAACTTGCTTTTCATTAGCTAAATTGTTTGACGAACTAAGTAACATTTTTTTAACATGTAAAAGTGCAACAATAATTTTGGGCTAAGGATGGCATAAAGTTTACTTTTAAGTTTCTTACTCAAAATATCACAAATCCCCCCTCTATGGACTCTTAAATGTAAAGAGATTCCATCAAGATGTTGTAAACAAGTAATTGGGTGGATACTATCATAAAAGCTATATTACTTTACTAAGTTTCGCATTAAGGCCAACTTCTTCTTGAAATAAGGTGCACACAAGGAACCATATGCAATGTGCAGTGTGCATGTGCCATCATGGATGCATATAGTTTTATAGAGGAGATTCTTATCACATTTACTTCTTAAAAACTACATCCTTCACCAAATGTTTGTGCAACTTATTTTTCAAAGTTATGCAAACGACAGTAATCTTCTTTTAGGCTTTGTTCCTTTATAGATGATGTCAAAAGTTGCTCCACCACAATGTTTGTGTTATGTAAATGACAAGTTTTCTTGTATTTATGTAGTTCATGTTCATACCTTTTGAGCTCCACTCACTCACTATGATGTATGCATACATGCATACTCACAAAAAGTGTGTAAATATGTATCACTTTTATATGACATTGTAGTTGGGTTCTCCATTGGATTTAAATGAGCCACTTGATTCTCTAATCACATTGTATAATTTTCTATAAGAAGAAAAATTATAAACCTTGATCCTTTGTATCTTTCATACATAGGTATTGTTATGATGATGGAACTAGTGAAATCACAAGATGCTTACTTACTTAGTTTAAAACTTTTCATAGCTTTATCCATGGAAGACCTTATGTAAAAGGTATTTCCCACCACAATAGTCGCACTTCCTCATATTATCTTGTAAAAAATAAGTAACTTAAAACTTAAGGGAACAAATTGAGTAGTTATTATTTTTTTGTATTACAAATGCACGTCTCCATGTTTGTACACATTCTTAGTGTCTTTAAAAAGTTTGTGAGATAAGATTTAATACTTATCTTTTAATCTTTTAGTATTACAAATGCAGGTCTCCATGTTTGTACACATTCTTAGTGTCTTTAAAAAGCTTATGAGATAAGATTTAATACTTATCTTTTATTTGGTGTATGGTTAAAAATTATGGCATGTATCATAACATTTCAACATGTGACATATTAATAAGAATTACTAGTTACTTGAACTTACTCACCATCCCACTTAAATCAAAAGTGAAATTGGCATGTAAAGGATTAATTACTTTCAAAAAATGTTTTTCTCATGTAGAAAGCTACAAAGAACTTCTTGAAAGCTTTGCACACTAGATAATTCTTTACATAGCTTTAATTATATGTATAAGGCTTCAAATTTTTGCAACAATTTTCTTTTATTAATAGAATATTTGTACATTGAGCATCATGATGTAAGTATCCACTATATATTTTTTGCAATTGGCCTATCAACACATATATAAGCCATGTATCTTTCACGCAAGTACTTTTACATGCTCATATTAAGTAAAAAGCAAAGTGTTTGAATAGCATAAAAGATCTAAGATAAATTTAAAATAGCATATTTTTTCACAGCAGCAAATCATCTGATATAATGTGCTCCCAAAAGGTAATTTCCACTCATTACCAACTTGGAAACAAAGTGATCTTATATGCATGCCATTTGATATTTTTATTACTCAAGCTAAAGGTGGCCTCAATAACAAAGTTTGACTATTGTATGCAACTTAACACAATAATCATGATGTTAATATTTGCTATTTTATATTATTGATCAAGTTACTATCAATACATTAAGCATATCTTTCACACGATCGTATCCACAAAATGTTCCTCATCATGCTAAAATTAAAGTGTCCAAATAGCACAAAATATATAAGATTAATCCAAGAGTATGCATGAAATATTTAGCCAATATAAAGTGCTCCGAAAAGGTCATCTCTAGTTGTAACCAACTTTTAAACAAAGTCAGGTGCACATGCACATAAGCATGTGTACACATGTCTACACTCACAAATGCACACACACATTTGTCCATGCAATTTCAAGCATCTACCAACCCACACATGCACATGCCCATAAGCATGTATGTGTGCACATGAGGACACTCATATGGGGTTAGATGAAAAATAGAGTTAGAAGTACTTTGCCACTAGCATAGTGTCCATGCATCTCTTGTTTATAAAAAAAGTGACATGGGTTAAGGGCAACAACCTCTCACTTCTTCTATATTTATGGTGGAGCATGATGATATGCCCACAGTATTGAGAGTGGCTTAGCTTTCAAGCATAATGTTTAGTAGGATTCCCTTTGTTAAGTTTGAGAGGGATCTTAAAATATAACTATGATGAGATGCATGGTGGAGTGTTGCACAAAGGTATCTTTGAATGTCTATTGTACAGCAATGTGAGGTGGAATGGGTTGTAAAATTGAGGTGGGAGCCATGAAAGATTTAAAAATGGGGACAAAGTGTTGGAGTGAATTTGATGCAAGTCTCGTTATCTCTATGTCATGGGAAATATGGAAAGTTTTCATGTTTGGGGACAAAACATTCTAAGGAAGTATACTACCAAAAGTTACAAATGAAGGTGGTGCCATAGACACTAGGGAGGCACACCTAAGAGAAGTCAATTCATGTGAATATTACAAAGATTGATCGAGTCAATAAAATGTAAAATATATGTAGAAGACAAAGTCAAGGGTGATAATATATGAGAAGAGTTGTTTTCACTCACGGTTCAGTTTGGTGGGTGTCTTGAACAAAAGAGGTGGCTGCAAGCTATGTAAAATACAATTATTCACAAATTTTGAGTGCAAATTAGGAGAATGAGATCAATCTTGCATCGTCTTTTCAAGTTCATAATAATGGTGTTGTATTGTGTGCAAAAGTACTCTAAACTATGATATGAATCTTAAATGGCCCCAAAGAATTACAAAATCACTTTTTCCATTCTCAAGGTTTAGGTACAAGAATCTTCAATCATTGAGAAGCGGTACTGTGCCACTTCCTCCATTTCAATTATCACTTGGGGATTAAGATACCTCAAGATGGCCCCCCTTTCACATGGTGGTTGGAAAATCATGTTTGCAAGAAAGGTAATGGGGACCCAATGTAGTCCTCATCGGTTGAGAGAGCATCAACACTTGTATAGGCCATAAGTTGGGCCACTTTACTATGGAACTTTTATACTCACATGGCCATGGTGAGTAGCCTCACGTGCATTTTCGAATGCATCAATGGCATTCCTCTTAAGGTAAAAAAATGATGTAGAGAACAAAAAGCAAGGACAGGGACATGTGCTCAAGTCCCTATTACTATTCAATTCTAGGTGTGCTTTGTCTTATGCATCAATGGCCTTTCTCTTATGGTAAAAAATGATAGAGAGAAGAAAAAGCAAGGAGAGGGATACGTGCTCAAGTCTCTATCATTAATATTCAACTCCAAGTGATCTTGTCTATAAGAACTGATTTGAAAACTATTTATTTTTCCTTTTTTTTTTGGATGGGTAGGGAGTGTGGGGTGTACACATGTTAAAATAAAAATGTTGTACACACACACACACAAAAATATAAAGGCATGTGCGTGCACACACACACACACACACACACACACACAAATATAAAGGCATGCGCACACACACGTGTTAAAATATAAATGTGCACACATATATTAGGGGGTGTGATGTCTATAAGAACTGATTTGAAGAGTACTTATTTTTCCTTTTTTTTTGGGTGGGCAGGGGGAGTTGGGTGTCACACACACACACATACATACATTATGTATAGTTAGATAATGATCATGTCCAGTAGGTGTAGCTAGCAAGGTTCGAACACAAGTCGTCATTGTGGAGGATCAGGCAAGCAGACGAGTTTATGTACATTGTATATTTGGATTTATATTTTTGAGGGGTGTGGTTGCCCCTTCAATTTTAACAATTAATTTCCTTTGATTTTTAATTTAGGGGGAGGTTGCACCAAACCAAAACCAAAGGTTAAAGAGTCTTCTTGCCATCACCAACTTATTTATCTTGCTTTTTGCTTTTCTTGCGGCATGCATCTTGGCCACATCAGTGGCCTAAAAAACGATGCTTCGTCGGGAAAACAAATTTGGGTTGAATTTGGATCCAACAGTTTGTAAGACAGAAAAAGAAGAAGAAGAAAAAAAGCAAAGAGGCTTCTATATCTGCAGAATTCATCTTATTTTTGCCCTTTTTTCTCCATGCTTTTTGGCAAAACGCAGATCGCCCAGACGCAGCAAAGCTTGGATTCATGGCGCTTTCCTTCAACAAGAAGCAAATCGAGGTAAGACCAAGCAACCCACTTGAAAAAAAAAAGTAAAAAGCAGCGTCAAACAAGCATCTCTTGAAGGCCATCTCGGGCTTAGATGCTGGCTCAAAGCACGGCAGTTGAGTTTCTATTAGGTTGCTTTCCATGATGATGATGAAGCTGTAGCACAGAAGCTTCCTTTTTCTGCAGAGAAGCTCTTCTTCTTTATAAGTCTCCCCATCCAAGCAACCCTTCCCTTTGATCTCTCGTTTTTCCATCTCCAATTTTTACACAGGTTCTCCCCACAGCCATTCATATTAGCATACATTAGCCAGAGTCTCCCATCGCCCATTGATCTTACCATACATACATAGCCATTCATCTAAGTATGCAACCCCCATCGCCATTTGATCTGTCTTGTCATTATTGACCTTGACAGAGGCACCATAGCATGAGCTTCTCTGCAGATACCTGCTTTGAACCCCCAAGCAAGCTCCCCCGCTGCTCCATCTCCATCCACCATCACCGGTTCTCCTCTTTATTTTCAATCCATAACATTTCCTACTCGTCGTCTGATGAACCTAGCAGTACCATAAGCTACTGCGATGGTGGCCGCCTTCATCACCCATATCCTCCTCTTACAAAAGGAAAGGGGGTCAACATCAGCAACAACAACAACTCCAGCAACAGCAGCACCGATACTTCTTCCTCAAGTGCATGCTCTGTGTCATGCTCTCTTCTGCACACATCTTTGCACCCCCACCTCTGGAGTATATTGCCACAAGAGCTCGTGGAACACATCCTTGCCTTTCTGCCCATCTCCACCATCTTCCGCTTCAGCCGAGTATGCAAATCATGGCATGACCTCTTCTTCTCGCACTCCTTTCTGCGTCTCCGTACACAGCTTCCAACTCAATTACATAATCATCATCATCGGCATGGAGCATACTTTCTTGTCCTCAACCGGTCACGCTACCAACAACTCTCCGCATACGAGGTGATCTCCAAGAAATGGTACTCTTTTCCCTTAGACTTTCTGCCTACGGTAGCATACCCGGTTGCTGCTGCTGGGGGCCTGATCTGCTTTCTGAGTTCGAATCTAGATACAGGTTTCACAACCCTCATTGTATGCAATCCATTGACAAGAAGGTGGAAAGAACTGCAATCCATGCTTCACAAGAGGGTGCCATTCTCAATCTCCATGGTGGTAGACAGGAAAGCCATGACCTACAAAATCCTTGTAGCAGGAGGTTTGGATGACTCAAATCTTTACAGGAGGACCACGGAGATGTATGACTCTACGACAGGCACCTGGGTACACTGCGGATCTCTGCCTCAGGATGAGGACATAAGCCGGAGTATGGTGGAGTATTGTGGCTACTCTCTGTGCCTGACAAGAGGGCCAGGGAGTAGCCTGCTTGCATTCAACCTGCAGACACAGGTATGGATAAAGATGAGGACGGGCAGGATACCTGGGTATTCGAAGTTCCGGCATCTGGTTGAATGTGGGGGCAGCATTCTAGTCATAGGGAAAGCTCTAAGGAGGTATGTGTTGGGGCTCTACATATGGTGCTTAGATCCCACAACATTGAGATGGAAAGAGGTGGGCAAGATGCCACGTGCCATCTGCGAGCAGTTCTTCAGCTCGCCATCGGAATGCTTCTACTGCACAGCTCAAGGGCACCTCATCTTCTTCAGCAGGTACTTCTACAACCAAGGCCTTGTGTACAACACTCTAGATAACTCATGGCAGCAAGTTGCAAGGTGCCCTCTTCTCACCCATCCACTTCTACTCTCATTCAATCCTGGCTTGGATCCTGTGGATTGAATTCAAAAACAAAAAGAAGAAGAAGAAGCAAAGAACACAGTGAACTTCATTGTCTTGTTAGTGTAGATCAAATACACAGATTTTTCCCTTATTCAACTCCCATTCATTCAAGGCCAAGTAAGCTTGGTCCTTGGCTTTCTCTGATTGAAGTAAGTCATGCCATCTTGCAAGCTATGAAAAGCTTGGAATGCATTACCCATGTATTGGGGATTCCTTCATATTTCTCACAAAGCTTGGCCTCAAGTCTCCTCACCCAAACTTATTTGGACAAGGCTGACTTTATCAATTCATTTTTGTGGTGCACTCTTCCTTTTCATAGGATATTACTGCCGACAGGTTCTAGATTTTAATTTTTTTGGGTTATATCATTTCTAACTGTCGGGTTTGAACTCACACAGTGCATTGGAATAGCCACACTCAGGCATGCAGGCAACGGCCACTGCCTCACAAATTCTCAATTTAGGATTGTTTGCTTCCCTTTGGCTTCTTCACGACATACTTGTGAGATTGACATGGCTTTAATGTTGGCAAATAGCTGTTTGTTAAGTGGTAAATTTCTGTCTCATGTAAGCACGAAAAATGCACATCATGTATGATGTCAATGAGAAAATTAAACTCGAGAGAAAATTATACATATGTATCATGGTGTGTGACAAAATCAAGATAGGCTTGGGATTTTGAAGGGTGGTCTGTTAAATGTGTTAAAAAAATAGTCCCTACAGATTGCATTTGTATTCTTTTAACAACTAGCCAGTTACCATGCTTTGACTTATACAGGCGAACTCAATACGGGTTCATCAAGCCATTGATGTTGTTTTATATTTGCACTAGCTGAGCATGGAATGTTAAGCATTTGGATGGGGGATCAGGCAGGAAATAAAGCATTGGTTGGATTGAGACGAAAAACATTATCATTCATTTCTAGTTTGGTTTCAAGTTGTTGGGTTCTTGCAAGCTATGTTACCCCCCCTTTCTTCTTCTTTTCCCTCTCTCTCTCTCTCTCTCTCTCACCCATACCCACAGCCACGCCCACAGATGCACACGGGTGCATCTCCCACACACAAAGTAAGATATATTTACTATTCTCTCTCTCTCTCTCTCTCTCTCTCTCGCTACATTGCTGCCTCTTATCTTTCTGCTGGCCACCACCAGAAGACGCTTCTCGACATGTATGCTTAATGCCAAGTACAAGGCTGGTTATTCCACGTTGGGGACGGTTCAAGTGCAAGATAGGCCACCCCCCTCAACAACAACAATCTCCCCCCCCACCCCCCCCCCTCCCCCCCGCAACACACACACACTCACACACACACATCAAATCCTAAAGGTGATATATTTTGATGGCACATGGCAATGGGAGATGAAACAAGACTTGGGTTGTCAAGGAAGAAACTTGTGGCTTAGAACTTTATAATTATATTTGTTTTTCCTTATTACATTTTCATATACCTTTTGAAAGAAAGTGTTTCTTGGACCTAAAGATGAAGGTCCCTCTCTCAAAAAGGAGGAGTCTTCTACCAAATGATGGCTTCTTTGGAAGAATTGTCTTTATGGCCTTCATTCACCATAGACTAATATGTACATGCATCTTAAGATTAATGTTTGGTAAATTAAAAATGAAGTCAAATTTGATCCTTTTTATTAATATGCAAATGGGTGATGTGTATTTTTACCAACTATATAACTTTGTTATCCTTAAAATTGTGGTATCAAGTAAGTGAGAAAAATTCTCTATCATAGGCCAAGGAGTGGATATCAAATGAAATAAACCTAGTGACAAGCATATTGAAGTTATAGATCTCCATTATTCTTTTATAACCATAGAATTGACTAGAATGGATAGTATCCATTCTTCTCCACTGTGTTGTAACAAAAAAGTGGGATTTTCAAAAGGTGATTTCAATTTAATAGTAACATAATTAGTTAGATAAAGGTTTTGATTCTCACACAAAATGGATAACTTCTTTGCTTTAGCTTGTTTATTTCAACATAATGATCTTGCCTTTTTCCTATCAAAGACCAAAGAGAACCACATTAGTTACAAAGAATATGAATAATGTTTTGTAAGGGTATTCGTCTAAAAGTGTGATCTTTGTTTGTTTCATTTATGATAAATAAGTGAAACAAATTATTTAGTCTAGGATTATTTTAAAAGATGAATGTGCTAGGCTATCTTTGCTGAGTTTCAAATTCTAAAATGTGTGTCTTACTTCTTCACTTTCTAAGGAATGCTTTGTGTGAACAAGTAAAACAAATTACTCAAGGCTCATTTTAAAAGATGAGTGTGCTAGGTGATCTTTCTTGAGTTTCAAATTTTAAAATGCATACTTTACTTCTTCACTTTTAAAGGAATGTTTAGAATTCTATGGGTGTTTATATTTGTGCATGTTTTTATAAAAAGAAACCTCAAAATGACATGCCAAGCTAGCTTTCTCTAAATGGATTTTCTTATATGGAAACACCACATTAGAAAAAAAGAAAATTGAACTTGATTTTCTTAGGAAGTTCCCTAATGTTCTTAGCCCACCAAACATTCAGGTGTGAATATATGGTATAGGCATCAAAGAAGAACATGCCATTGATATCATCTTTGACATTTAGCTTCAACAAATTGGAATTACTACCTTAGTGGAGGCAAGGAAGATCAATACAGCAATAAGCCTTTGTGCATTAGTGATCACATGTGGGACTGTGGTCCTATGCCATATCTTGCAATTTCTCTCATTGATAACATTTTTCGCATTGGTGATGAGATTCCCATTGACACAATGGTATATGCTTGAAATTTTAAGCCAATGATAATGTAACTATGGAATATTTTCAAAGTGGGGAGCGCATACGTTTCGTTATATAACTTTGTCATAGGGTTCTAAGGAAATTCATCTGTTGTGTGGTTCTCACAAACAAAAAGGCCAATGAGGTGACATCTCAAGTGATGAAGGTGTTTGCCTAGGACCAAGAGGTCTTGGGTTCAAAACCCTCCTTGGTGCTTCCTCGCGGCGGCATCACCTACGGGTGGATAAATAAGTGTCTACGAGCAGCTATGTATAGGCGGTGAAATTTGGAAACTATGGGAAGATCTTGGGCCAAAGGCGATTGTATTCTATTGGTTTCTTTTGTTGATACTCTTTGACAACATGGATTCATAATATTCTTGGTTTCCTCTTATCCATTTGGGTTTAAATTCATGTCTAGCCATGTCCCCTTCTCACTCCGTCATCCCCTCGCTTCTGCATCCTGCCCACCATCGCCTCGTCTTCATCATGGACTCCACGGCCTCAACGGCCACTGTCTTCTCCGTTCTCTAGAAGAGTCCCACGAGTGGAATCATCTACTGTTCTTACCCAACCACTCCCCTTTCAAATCTAGCATATGGAGCTCGACCATTTCAGAGAAACACCAATCGAAACCGTCCAACAGTCCCATTAGGCCTCTTAAATGCTTCAGATGTGGTGAGAGCAGGCACTGCTGTAGCACACTTCTTTGCCCGGTACATTGGACTAGGACGGTGTACTCCACACTGCAACACAAGGGCTCCCTCTATGGCAATATGCCAAAATGATCCCCATCACACAATCTCGATATCCCTTTGTACAATGTCACTTGGCCTTTGGACTAGTCTAAGGTTGACCATCAAGTGTTGCCTTGGACCATCAAGTGGCGGGGAGGTGCGTGGTGCTCATTTAGTGAGCACAAGAGAGAAGTAGTGCACTATTCTAGTGTTAGTGCAAGTGGTGCGTTGGTGCTCTAGTGGCCAGAGGTGTCAATGCGATGAGTTGGACCGGTCTAAAGTGACAGTGCAAGTAGTTGGACCGGTCCAAAAGACTAAAATAAACTCTAGAGTGGCCAGTACGGTGATGTGCATAGTTGGCACTTTCGATTGATCGAAAAGTGAAGGGCCAAACAATGATTGGCAGTCGCGGTGGCTACAGATCACCCACACCACTAATCGATTCATCGTCCTTGGGTGAATTGTAGAGAAAAGCTGATGGAGAGGACGGAGAGGATGCCACGACATGGGAGGGGGATTGTGATGAGTTCAAAATAGATATTACAAGAGAGAGAATATGATCAACAAGTTTAAGTATATGTACAATGAAATGAAATAAAATCCAACAGATTAAATCTGTGAAATATATTAGTAACAAAACTGAACTAGAGGCCTTTAGTGTTAGGAGGATTGGCAGAGCCATTCTTTCTTCTTGTAGATGGTGATCCACTAGTAGTTGCACTGTGACTCTGGGTCGGGGACCAACAATAAGGGTGGCCTCCATTACAAACTGTAGAGTCTGCATCATAACCTGAAACTTGTAGTCATATTTGGTAGTGATGTGTGTGAACACACTAGGACTAGTTGGGGCACTTTTTCCCTGTTAGGAGGTTTTTTTCCCCATGCTAGTATATACCCATCGTGGGGTATACCTATCATCTTTGTACAACACACATTCCTTTCATTATCTATCTATTATCTCATTGTGTGCTCCCTTGAGCTTCTCCACTGTGTGTGTGTGTGTGTGTGTGTGTTCCAGCAACCCTATTTCCAACATTTGGTATCAGAGCATACACTTCTCGCCCGCTGTGCTATTGCCTACCCTTCACCCGAGTTGCCTATTTTCTTCAATTGGATCAAGGAGTCCTTTTGGGAGAAGCAAGAGAACCATGAAGTCTGTAGTACTTTGTACTGTTAATATTGAAGTTTTACGGTCAGATTTTTTTTCCAGGCGTATTTTAAGGGCCGTTTGGGCAGTTTTCGATTTTCTGCAGACATCTTTAAGGACCGGATTTGCACTGTTCTTCATTGGATGGAGTAGTTTTGTCAAATCTACTATAAACGGGTGAGTAGATACAGAGAAAGCATCATCATACACTTACCACATCGAATCTTGTCTACGTGCTACACTTCAAAGCGACATTGATCTCTACATCTTACGAGTAAAATTTTCACTCACTTTACTCTGCATTTCTTTCATACACTTTGCAGGTCCCCATTGTCAGTGGCCTTATTAGCAACCACCTTGGTTGCATCAAAGTTAACACTTGCAGTTTGCATGATTACTTGCTTGAGTATCATAAAAGAAATGGTAGATAGTGATGTATTTGAGATGTTATAAGGAGATAAGCTTGATAGGACCAACTACTTGTTATAGTCCTATATGATGTGGCATGTATTGGTAGCCAAAGGGCTGTGGAATGTTGTGGTTGGTACTGAGAAACATCTTGGTTTCTCTGATGAACATGATGCAAAAGGCACATTTGTAGACATGGACTCAGTCTCACATGGTGCATTACCATAGCATAGTATACCTCCTACGAAGGAACAAACAAATTGGGATGGAAGAGATGTGTAGGTACATGTGTTGCTTGCTTTGTCAGTCAAGAGGAGTATCATTCCTCACATTCAGTCATACACGATTGGTAAACACACTTGGGATGCACTTGCATCATTGTACCAGGTACGACGTGTTGCTTATATATGCAAGTAATTAAAGTAAGAGCATATGGATGAGGGAGACTCCATGGACAGTTTCTTGATAGAAATCAAGGAACTTAAAGAGCAGTTGGCCAGTGTTGATGAAGTATATCCTGGCAGTTCATTGGTCCCTACTCTCTTAAATGCGTTGTTGGACTCGTATCAAGGTTTTGGTTCTACCATCAGACTCACAATGAAAGGTAATCCAAATGCCTTAAAGTTTGAGGAGTTGGTTTCTATACTCTTGCAAGAAGAGAAATCTAGGAAAAATAGATCTGTCATGCGTACAGGAGATCAAGCTTTTTCTACAAGTCAACAAAGAGGCAAAGGAAAATCCTTTCCTCAGGGTAGTTACAAGCTGAAATTAGAGTCATCGGGCAAGCCTACAGACAAGGAAGGCGACAAGACAAAGAAAAAGGGCAAATGTAACTATTGTAGGAAACCTGGTCACTATAGTAATGAGTGTTAGGAAGCGACTGGAGAAGGAGAAAAAGAAAGACTCAGGTATGGCAATAGTAGTTGATGCATTAGTGTCTAATGCGAAAAATAAAGAATCTGCAAACTATGCATAGACTTTCATTGTGCAATGCAGTTATGACCCTTCGCATAAGGATGTGTGCATGGCTGTTTACAGATGTACATGTTTGGAATTTTGACTGTGGTGCTAGTAAGCACATTACTTCTCACCGTAGTTTGTTCTCATCACTTAAATCTCCTCCACAAGGAAACATTGTAAACAAATCCTCATATCATGTAAAAGGAGTTGGTAAAATTGTTCTCATTGTTGTAAAATGGTGGAACAATCACGCTTTTAAATGTATTATATGTACCAGGAATCAAGAAGAACTTATTATCTATCTGCCATTACTAAGGCTGGCTTAGTGCTTTGATTTATGGATGACAGATGAATTGTTCAAGATTGTAGTGATGGCAAAAGAATTGTTGCTTCTTCTGGTACTTTGTCTCATGGCCTTTATAGGCTAGATGCATATAAAAGACAAAGGCATGTTGTATGTACAGTTTCTGCCACAAAGGCAACGGTGATGCTAAGCTATGGCATGCACACTTTGGTCACTTGAACTTTAGCAGTTTTCTGCATTTGCATAAACATGACATGGTGTATGAGTTGCCACACCTTGAAGCCCCTATCAAACATGTTTGTGAGGGCTGTATTCTTGGAAAAATGCAGTAGGCATCATTTCCCACCAAAGATGGTTCAGTTAGAGCTACCAAAAAATTATAGCTTATACACAGTGATGTATGTGGTCCTATGAGGACACCATCTATTGGGGGCTACCTCTATTTTGTCACATACATGGATGATTATTCCAGAAATACTTGGGTATATCCATTGAAATAGAAATGAGAGGTTTTTATATGCTTCAAGAACTTTGCTGCTATGGTTTGGGCATTGAGTTTTAGTAGTGCAATGATGGCATTATTATGTTGCAGAGAGAAAATATGTAGATGCATTGTTGAAGAGGTTCAATCTTGAAGATTGTAAACATGTGGCTACACCTATGGAGCCAGGTTTATGACTAAGTCTTGAAGATGCAGGCGACCCTTTTGATGTTGGCTTGTATATGAAGAAGCTGTTAGATGCCTTATCTTTTTGTGTAACACCAGGCTTGACATTCAGTATGTGGTCTTAATATTGAGTAGCTTTATTACATAGCCCAGGCACAAAGCATTGGTAGTCTGTCGGGTGTTCCGTTACCTAAAGGGCACCAAGCACTTTGGGTTATTTTATCCTAAGGGGGATAAATCACAGTTGCATGCATTTACAGACTCAGACGACGGCTGGATGTTATGACACCCCAGTGTCCACAAGTAGTATTTGCTTTCGCCTTGGTGATTTATGTATATCATGGTTGCAAGAAGCAACCTAATGTGGCCACTTCTAGCTATGAAGCTGAGTATAGGGCAGCATTTACAACTACAATTGAGTGTGTTTGGCTCAGGTGCCTTATTGTTGATTTGGGTATTGGTGATTCCTCAGACACCACTAGGTTTTCATGCTTGCACAAAGCACATTGAGGTGTACTATCATTATGTCAAGGAGAGATGCTCTGTAAGGGAAATCATCTTAGCTTATGTACCAATAGAGGAAAACTTCGTAGATTTATTCACAAAGTCTCTTCCATGAGAGATGTTTGAATCTTTTCGCAAAGCTTTAAACTTACTTCCCTTTGGGGACTAGTCTAGGCTCCTATCATAGTCCAAAGAGCCTGGCACATCTCTGTACTTCTAGTGCCAACTTACCCCTTGTTCACATCATCACTCTAGGGGGGATTTGTAGCCATATTTGGAAGTCGTGTGTGTGAACACACTAGAACTAGCCAAGGCACTTTTTCTCTCTTTAGTATACACCCATCTTGGGGTATACTTATCATCTTCATACAACACACATTTATTATCTATCTCTATCATCTCATTGTATGCTCCCTTGAGCTTCTCCAGTGTGTGTGTGTATGTGTGTACGTGTGCACATTCTTGCAACCCTATTTTTAACAAAACTGGGCAGCTTGTTCCCTGAGAGAGGGGAGTTGTGCAAGATCCATATCATCAGTAGCAAGGTGTGCCCTAGCAGACTAAACCTCTACTTCCATCATGGTGGTGAGGCAGTCCGGGGCGGGCAACAAGAAGAGCGGCCTCTAAGCACTCCTCAAGGCTCCCGTGTTGCTCAATGGGCTTGGGGCACAACGCAACACAAAAATAAGAACCCCAAAACCACACACTCAACAAGAAAGGGGCACCACCTAGTTATGTGTGTGAACTAGGACACCAAAGATCTTTCCTTGTAGCCAAGCAATACAAGCTAACCATATACATCAATCAAAAGGCACACACACACCCTCAACAAACACTCATAACATATGGTATTGTGCGTAGAGGAGACTAGCATATACATCAATCAAAAGGCATACATACCCTCAACAAACACTCATATGGTATTGTGTGTAGAGGAGACTAGCATATACATCAATCAAAAGGCATACATACCCTCAACAAACACTCATAACATATGGTATTGAATTTAGTAATATGGGAGTAGTAGGGAGAGAAATGGAGATGAGGTATGGGTGTAGAGTAGATATGAGAGCAAATGGAGATGGAAGGAGAGGGCAAAGGTGGAGAGGGTGAGAGAGGACATGAAGTTTGCAGGTTTGATGGAGTCAGAAAGGAATGAGTAAGTGTGTAGGTGATGAATGTGTAAGGGAGGTGAGAAGAGACTAGGTGTACCTTGCCAAAAATTGGGCAGACTGGGGTCCAATAAAAAATTCATATCTCACCGCCATTAGCTCCAAAAATTCTCAAAAAATTTGAGCATATTCCTGAGCTCCCGAGCTAACTTTTGTCTTTTGATGTGACCAGTCCAAATTCAAAGTGGAGGCGGGCGCACAAAATTCAGCAGAATCATGTATTTTCTGAATTTTCAAAATCTTTGTGTGGGTCCCCATTGGTGGAATTTCTTGATAGCTCCAAGAGTGAGCCCCCCAATATATCATACCCTGACCTCAGAGACTCAAGTGTATGTGGACACTTGCATGGAGGAGATTTTTTCCATTTTATAAAGATATAATAAGAAAAAAAAACAAGCTAGTACTTTAACTAGTCAACATATCATGACAATATGGTTATTATGATAGGAAAATAAAATAAACAAAGAGATCTAATTTGTGAATAAAAATACTAAAATAAAATATATAAAAATAATTTATATATAAAAAAGTATTTAATAAAAATATATAAAATATTAATAGTAAAAAATATATACAAAAATACTAAACTATGGAAGTTAAAAGGGAGGGAGACCCTCATTACTTTAGGGTAGATGAGAGAATAAAAGATGAAATAGTCTAAGGGAAAAAGTGATTTGGGTAGTAGGCTTTCTACACGGTGTGGGTAGAAATGTGAGGGCACAAGATTTACTTATGCGTGGTGAAGTTGAAGCATATGTAAAATGATGGTCCAAAAGTATTATGAAGAAAAAGAATAATAATAATAAATAAATGAAATATACGTAGGTTTTATAATACACACACCTAATGAAGTATTTACATATTTGAGAATATAGAGCCCCCATATTTAGGCCCTTATATGAAATGAAATATTTACACAAAATGGGCCGTAATAATTTTATTTATTTTTGATGAGTAGCTAGCAAAAACTTTTTTTTAAATAATATAAAAAATATATAGAAGATATGGGTAAAGTCCCTAACGCACACACGCCTATTTACAGTGAAAAGTTATTTATGACAAAGAGTTTATGTGATTTTTCTTGGCCGAGGTAGCTCCCTGTGGCAATGTGGATAGTTGAAAAAACGGCTATCATTTAGCCCTCTCCCTAGATGATGGTACCATCAACTAGTAAGCCTTCTAAAGCAAGTGGTGTAATGTGGTTCTCTTGTCCATCTTTCTTATGTTCCTCGTGTTTTGCACCACAGACATTACTCAAACCACAGAACTTACATGCCCTTTTATCTCCTTTTCGTGGGTGCTTTTGTGAGTTTGTCGGTAGAATGCGACTCAAGTATGGCTTGAGTCTATAGCCATTAACCTTCTTAGAATGTTCTTTGCCATCCAAATCCATGAGCTGATAATAGCTAGAGTTGAAAACTTTCTTAACAATGTATGGTCCCTGCCATCTAGTTTCAAACTTGGCATCAAACCGGTTATCAAGTCGATTGTCATACTTTAGCACAAGATCTCCTTCTTTGATGCCCTTGTCTTTCAAAGTTGCATTGAACTTCTCCGCTGCTTGTATGGCTTTTCTTCTATAACACTCGTATGCAGCTTCTCTTTTCCACTCTAGCTAAACTAAAGTGAGAAGTTGATCCACCCATGCATCTTGATCTCCTAGTCCACCTTTTCCATGTAGCCGCATTGTTGGAATGTTGAGCTCAATAGGCTGCATTGCTTCTTGACCATAAACCAAGTGAAAGGGCGTAAACCCCGTTGCTTCGGTAGGTAGTCCGGTATTCCCATAGTGCTCCATCAAGGAACTCGTCCCAAAGCTTCGTCTTGTTCTCCACCATCTTCCTTATGATTTCTACAATGACACCATTAGCCTTCTCTACTAACCCATTTGATTGGGGATAGTAGGGTGTGCCATGACGATGTGAAATATGAAGCTCTTCACAAACTTCGGTGAGCAAACCTTTTCTAAAACCTGGACCATTGTCAGAAACAATCTCCAAGGGTGTGCTAAATCTGCAACATATATGAGTGTAAACAAATTTGCTTACAGTCTTTCCATTCACCCTTGCCACACTTTGAGCCTCCACCCACCTAGTCATGTAGTCTATGGCCACTAAGATGTATAATTTTCCATTTTTAGTTCTAGGTAGTGGACCCATAGCATCAATGCCCCATTTTTCAAATGGATCACTTGCAAATGACTAATTGGCGTGGACCATGTAGCAACCTCTTTTACCATTGACTTGGCAGTTATGACAGCTCTTACACCAATGTTGGACATCCACATGTAAGCTTGGCCAAACATACCCAGCAAGCAAAATCTTTTTCACAGTTAGTTCTTGAGCAAAATGGCCACCACATGCTTCTTCATGCAAACCTTCTAAAATGGCTGGAATCTCCTTGGTTGTTGGTACTCTTCTGCACACTTGATCTTTTCCTTTTTGGTAGAGGGCACCTTCTAAGAACAAGAAAGAACTTGCCCTCTTCATGAGCCTCCTCTTTTGTGCCCTTGTGAAGTCTTGTGGGAATTCACCTTCCAAGATGTAGCTCACTATGGGAGCCAGTGTCTCCATTCCTTGGTACCGTGGTTACTTAATAGCCGCTGCAGCCAAGACTACTTGCATTTCCTTCTTAACACATGCAATAGCTTGTTGTGCAAGTAGATCAGCATCCTCATTTTGTTTCCTAGGAATATGATACAATTGCACCTCCTCAAATTGATTAAACAACCTACGGATATCATGAACCTTTTGCCTTAATCTTTCATTCTTGCATGCCCAAATGCCTAAAATTTGCCTTATAATAAGAAGTGCATCCCCTTTTACTAGGAGACGTTGTCTCCCTTGATTGATGCACACCTTCAAGCCATGAAGTAGTATGTCGTACTCTGCTTCATTGTTGCTAGTAGAACTTGGCAAGTTGACCTTCTCCTTCATAACCACCTCTCCACTTGGGTTGAGCAGCACCAGCCCTCCCCCTGCTTTACTTGTGGCTTTTCTAAAAGCTCCATCAAAGAACAAGGTGAATGCATTAGGTATAGTTTTGGGTGGTGGCAATGGTAGGGTCTTTACTTCAGGCACCTTAATCTCCTTTTCATGCACTCTATAAGTGAGAATCCCTACCAATTGTGCACGCACACTATCTTCTACCTTGAAAGAGTATTAGAATTCTTGCAATTCCATAATCCGCTTTGTGATTCTAGCGCTGAGAGTCATTTGAGAAGACACCCAAGGAAACAAATTTTCTGCTGCTGTAGTGAGAATTACAAAAGGTTTTGGTAACAAGTAGGATCTAAATTTTCTCATCGCAAAGATGAGAGCAAGCATCATGAGTTCCACTTCCGTGTAGCCTTTCTCCAAGACATTCATGACCCTACTAACAAACTAGATGGGCCGCATCCTAGTACTATGGGGATCTTGCTGTAACAAAACTGCACCTACTGTTTCCTTTCCAACACTAGAGCTAACAAAGAAAGTGTACTCCCAACAAGGAGGCATGAGTGTTGGTAGCTCTGACAAAATGACTTTAATGTTACAAAAGTACTCCTCAAGCTCAATAGACCATGCAAACTCTACTTGTTGAGTCAATTTTTGCAAGGGGTGAAGTAACTATGAGGCTAAGTGAATGAAGTGTGACATGTACTTCACCTTTTGAATGAATGAGATGGCCTCCTTGAGACTCTTTGGAGATGGTAGGTCGATAAGAGCCTTTGCCTTTGTAGAATCCATCTCAATGCCTTTGGAAGAAACCTTATGACCAAGCAAGATTACTTCATCCTCACCAATATGACATCTGTCGGGATTGAGTTGGCCCCCCATGTCGTAGAGTTTATTCAAGCCTTCTTCCACCCTCTGCACATGCAATGACTTAGAGCTATAGATGCAAAAATCATCTATGAACACTCTAATGGATTTCCCAAAGAATGCTTGAAACACCATGTTCATGAAACATTGAAATGTCGCTGGAGCATTGGTCAAACCAAATGGCTTGACTCTGAAAGCATAACAACCCCAAGGAGTGAAGGTTGTTTTCAATTGATCCTCCAATGCAATCCTAATTTGAAAGTAACCCGAGTAGCCATCACATATCGTATACTTCTCATGACCTGCTACCTCATTTAGGATCTCATTTTGAAATGGGAGAGGAAAGTGGTCCCTTTTTGTCACCTCGTTGTGTGGACGATAGTCCACACACACCCTCCATTTTCCGTTCTTCTTGGGAGTGACCACGATGGGAGAGACCCACTCTGAATTTTCTACAGGATATATAAACCCCGCTGCTAGAAGCTTCCTCACCTCTTTGAATAGTACTTGCTCCTTGATGACTCCTAGTCTTCGTAGCTTTTGTGCCTTAGGTTTGGCTTCTGGCTTTAGCTCGATCTTGTGTTGAATGGCCTCTATGCCATGCACATCTGTGTAATCTTTAGTAAAAAACCTAGGAAATTTCCTTAGTACACATTTAAACTCCTCTCCTTCCTCCAATGTAAGCTTTTTTGAGAGCATAGCATCAAACATTTCTTCATCATGCACAATTTGGTCTTCTTGAGAGCCTACCTCCTCCAAACCTTGACAGGGTGTCTCTTTGTCTTTTGCTCTGAATCTTACCCCCATGACCTCAATGGAAGACTCCTCTTCCATAGTGCTACTGCTGCTTTCTTCCTCTGAGGTATCATCGGTCCAATCCTCCTCTGTTTCACCTTTAGAAGATTCTTCATTTATCTCCTCTCGTCGTTGCTCCTTCATGTCAAAGATAATCTTCTTACGATTTTCATTCCTGCAAATTAACTTTCCATTTTCCCAATCCTACAAAGCTCGCATTCTCATTAGCCATGGTCTACCTAGGATAAATGGATAACCACTTCCCTTGTTGGTAGACATAACATAAAACTCAACAACCTTCTTAATGCCAAAAACTTCCACAGAAACATTCTTACAAATCCCAAGACACTTTGCTTTGCTATTGTTTGCCATTTTCACCTTAATTTCAGGTGTTTCATAAATATTCATGCCTAGTCTTTGCATAAGGTCCTCTGTCATGATGCAAATTTGTGCACCCCCATCTACTAGACCCTTCTTAACTAGACTTCCCTTGATGTAGCAATCTAATATAGGTGTAATGTCCTCATCCATCTCGGCTTGTGAAATTTTTACAACAGGCACATTCTCTTTTGTTTTTCTCCTAGTGCTCACGGACTTTGTTAATTCTCTCCTAACTTGTGGACATAAGGCTAGAAATTGAGGCCACGAGATATGAGGACCCTTACCTCTCATGTCTTCTAAAAGGTTGTATGGAGCCATACCATGTCCAAGGGGGAAATCTTGGAGGTTTATACGACGTCGTCTCCTCTTGACTTCCTTGTTTTTCTTCACTTTCTTTCCTCGTCCATGGTCACTTTGTGATGCCACACCCTCCTTTTCCTTCTCTTTTCCACGCCTTCGTTTGACACCATTTGTTTCAATGTCTACCTCCTTGGCCTTTGTTACCTCTACCACATGTACATTTGGGTCCGGCAAGGGCAGCATTCCTTCCACTCCTCGTGGAGGTGGTCTTGTTGCATTGGGCCTCTGCAAAATCATCGGTTGTTGTTGACTAGCGCATTCACCTGCATTCATCACTGGATAATTCATGTTAGGCTTCCCTAGCTCCCCATGAGGCCAAGGATAATTATACATCCCATGCCCTGACTCTCTGTAATTCCAACATTGCAAGAGTCGCCTAGGTCGTGGCTCTCGTTCTTCAACCCTTTTGGCTTGGCCCTTCTGTTCCACAGCTTGTGCAAAGTGGATAGACAAGTTATTTAAAGACTCATTTAACTTTTCTATCACCTCGACTGTGACCTTAGGTAATTCTCTATGAGTGCAAGACTATACCTCTTCCCTAGGCTTTGAATCATCAAAGATAAAGCCCACCTAGCATACACCTCATCTTTCGGAGTTTCTTGGTAGCCCTAGCCTCAGCAACATCAAATGTTGTGGGCTCTCCTGACTCTACTTGCAATTTTAGTGATGGGTACATCCCTGCAATAAATCTCTCCTTCTTCAAGAATTCTGCACCATCTCCAGGGTTAGGAAGACTACGCAACCAAAGAGTCCAAAGACGTAAGAATTCTTGCTTATAACTCAAGTAGTCCTCTAGATCCTTTTGCGTATGAGCAACTATTTCTTGCCATAGCTTTTGTGTGTTCAAAGGAGTGAAGTAATTGTCTCTAAAAAGTTGTATGACCCCCTTGTAATCTACTCGTGCGGGTGCAGGTAGAGATTGAAACCAAGTGGAAGCATCTCTTCGTAGGACCAACTCAAACATGTCTAAGCATTCTTGGTCTCCTACAACTCTCTTTATGTGAAAGAACAACTCGGCATCCTCATCGGGCTCTCCAAAGAATAAGGGGTAGCCACTCATTTGCCTAGTGGTATCCATGCTTAAGAAGAAGAAGCACAAATATGATTGCACAAAGGTCTTCCTTCACTCTCTTTCTCTCTCACTCTTTTTTTTTTTTCAAAGTAGAATGAAAATGTAGACGTCAAAGCTTATGTCATAATGAATCAAAGGCAAAATAGATGGATTAACTGAGGCATTAATGGCTGCTACTTGCCTAGGTCCAAACATACGACGAATAACACACTGAAATTGCAACTTACTACTAACAATTATGTGTATTTCTTGCCTAGCATAAGAAATTAGCCTACGGTATAAGTCTTCTTGATTCATAAAACTAAGCTAAAACAAGATGAAAATATGCACATCAAAAGAAATGGTGTAATCTACAATGGGAAGTATGACAGGATTAGGTGATGCTAAAACCTACGGTATAAGTCTTCTTGATTCATAAAACTAAGAAATGGTGTAATCTACAATGGGAAGTATGACAGGATTTTAGGTGATGCTAAAACCTACGGTATAAGTCTTCTTGATTCATAAAACTAAGCTAAAACAAGATGAAAATATGCACATAAAAAGAAATGGTGTAAACAACAATGGGAAGTATGACAGGATTAGGTGATGCTAAAACCTCTCTTAGTCTTTCTGGACCAAAAAGAAGAACCATGCGTTGTTGGTAGAAAATTTTTCTATCAATGCAAACATTCACTCTAATGGAGCGCACCCAATGAATTTGGTTGAGTTGAATCCCAAGAGGATTAGGAGGAGGTGGATTATTCATGAAAGATCACACAAAAGTACCAACTTTCCTTCTTAAAATATGATACCCAACAAGCACACAAGGAAATTTATGTGTTAAAGAGATCGATGTACCTTAAATACCCATTCAAAAACTGCTCGTTCCTCAGTGTGGGGCACCAAAATTGAGGCAGTCCAGGGTGGGCAACAAGAAGAGCAGCATCTAAGCACTCCTCAAGGCTCCCGTGTTTCTCAATGGGCTTGGGGCACAGCGCAACACAAACATAAGAACCCCAAAACCACACACTCAACAAGAAAGGGGCACCACCTAGTTATGTGTGTGAACTAGGACACCAAAGATCTTTCCTTGTAGCCAATCAATACAAGCTAACCATATACATCAATCAAAAGGCACACACACCCTCAACAAACACTCATAACATATGGTATTGTGTGTAGAGGAGACTAGCATATACATCAATCAAAAGGCACACATACCCTCAACAAACACTCATAACATATGGTATTGTGTGTAGAGGAGACTAGCATAACACAAATAGATGCACACCAAACTTGGAGAAGAACTTAGAGAGACAATAAAAGCTTGATTTTGTTGTCGGTATACACATGGTCTTAAGATTACGGGAGCCCTCTCACCATACAACCCTCTTACCATGGAATGAAAGGCAACAAATCAAAAACAGGCACTCAAGCCGCCAAGCATAAAATCACACCACAAAATACAAGGATCGAATTTACCTTAAATCAAACATCGGACCGCTTTGCTAAATCAACTTTGGAGATGTAGGAGTCTAAGATTTTGTACACAATTGCACCCAAACTACTAATCTTATTTATGCACAAAGGCAAGATACAATTATGATAGGGAGTATGGCATCACTCAAGCCCTCACAATGACATAACTAGAGAGAGCTCACAAGTTCACTATCTCCTTACACACTAGAGTTGGGGGAGTAGTGTACAATGTGTGTAATCCCCTTTACTCACAAGGAATGGAGGGGCTCTATTTATAGGTTTGAGAAGCCCCAATTAGGATTAAGCCTAGTCAATTTTATTATGAGAAATCATAGATTATGGATTTTTTATTTTGGAATGAGAGTGGGCCTCTTCTTATCCCTTGAGTCACATGGATGTGGGCTCAAGGTGAGAGAATTATTGAAGATGAGAGGAGAGTGTGATGTAGAGGTTTGAGCAAATAACTTGCAGTAATGCCTACTCAAAAAGTAGTAGAGTGGGTGCTTATTTACATATGTTAGTGGTTTTAGTAGTTAGTAATCACTATAAAAGGTTAGTAGTACAATGTACAAATGGGTGAGAAGGGCTGAGAGGTTGAGTGAGAGGAGTAAAGATTCGGAAAGATCCTTTGTGTGGGTTGAAAGCTCGAAGAAGCTTGGATTCACCCATGTGTAGATCTTTAAGTTAACCGCCGGTCTCCTTCTTGCATTCGACGACATAAAAGTTGATTGAGGTGAAGAACATGGGGGTTTTTGTAAATGGAAACCACATATTTGGAGAGGTTAATATGATACATTCATGCTGAATTTTTATGTATTTTTTGAGATTGGGAAAATAATTTAGTAATATGGGAGTAGTAGGGAGAGAAATGGAGATGAGGTATGGGTGTAGAGTAGATATGAGAGCAAATGGAGATGGAAGGAGAGGGCAAAGGTGGAGAGGGTGAGAGAGGAAATGAAGTTTTCAGGTTTGATGGAGTGAGAAAGGAATGAGTAAGTTTGTAGGTGATGAATGTGTAAGGGAGGTGAGAAGAGACTAGGTGTACCTTGCCAAAAAGTGGGCAGACTGGGGTCCAATAAAAAATTTATATCTCACCGCCATTAGCTTGAAAAATTCTCAAAAAATTTGAGCATATTCTTGAGCTCCGGAGCTAACTTTTGTCTTTTGATGACCAGTCCAAATTGAGAGTGGAGGTAGGCGCGAAAAATTTAGCAGAATCATGTATTTTCTGAATTTTGAAAATCTTTGTGTGGGTCCCCATTGGTGGAATTTCTTGATAGCTCTAAGAGTGAGCCCCCCAATACATCATACCCTGACCTTAGAGACTCAAGTGTATGTAGACACTTGCATGGAGGAGATTTTTTCCATTTTATAAAGATATAATAAGAAAAAAAAAACAAGCTAGTACTTTAACTAGTCAACATATCATGACAATATGGTTATTATGATAGGAAAATAAAATAAACAAAGAGATCTAATTTGTGAATAAAAATACTAAAATAAAAAATATAAAAATAAATCATATATAAAAAAGTATTTAATAAAAATATATAAAATATTAATAGTAAAAAATATATACAAAAATACTAAACTATGGAAGTTAAAAGGGAGGGAGACCCTCATTATTTTAGGGTAGATGAGAGAATAAAAGATAAAATAGTCTGAGGGAAAAAGTGATTTGGGTAGTAGGCTTTCTACACGGTGTGGGTAGAAATGTGAGGGCATAGGATTTACTTATGCATGGTGAAGTTGAAGCATATGTAAAATGATGGTCCAAAAGTATTATGAAGAAAAAAAAAATAATAATAAATAAATAAAATATACTCCGGTTTTATAATACACACACCTAATGAAGTATTTACATATTTGAGAGAATAGAGCCCCCATATTTAGGCCCTTATATGAAATGAAATATTTACACAAAATGGGTCGTAATAATTTTATTTATTTTTGATGAGTAGCTAGCAAAAACTTTTTTTTAAATAATATAAAAAATATATAGAAGATATGGGTAAAGTCCCTAACGCACACACGCCTGTTTACAGTGAAAAGGTATTTATGACAAAGAGTTTATGTGATTTTTCTTTGCCGAGGTAGCTCCCTGTGTGGCAATGTGGATAGTCGAAAAAACGGCTATCATTTAGCCCTCCCCCTAGATGATGGTATATTCATGTACCATCAACTAGTAGGTCTTCTAAAGCAAGTGGTGTAATGTGGTTCTCTTGTCCATCTTTCTTATGTTCCTCGTGTTTTGCACCACAGACATTACTCAAACCACAGAACTTACATGTCCTTTTATCTCCTTTTTGTGGGTGCTTTTGTGAGTTTGTCGGTAGAATGCGACTCAAGTATGGCTTGAGTCTATAGCCATTAACCTTCTTAGAATGTTCTTTGCCATCCAAATCTATGAGCTGATAATAGCTAGAGTTGAAAACCTTCTTGACAATGTATGGTCCCTGCCATCTAGTTTCAAACTTGGCATCACATCGGTTATCAAGTCGATTGTCATACTTTAGCACCAGATCTCCTTCTTTGATGCCCTTGTCTTTCAAAGTTGCATTGAACTTCTCCGCTGCTTGTATGACTTTTCTTCTATAACACTCGTATGCAGCTTCTCTTTTCCACTCTAGCTCAACTAAAGTGAGAAGTTGATCCACCCATGCATCTTGATCTCCTAGTCTACCTTTTCCATGTAGCCCCATTGTTGGAATGTTGAGCTCAATAGGCTGCAATGCTTCTTGACCATAAACCAAGTGAAAGGGCATAAACCCCGTTGCTTGTCGGTAGGTAGTCCGGTATGCCCATAGTGCTCCGTCAAGGAACGCGTCCCAAAGCTTCGTCTTGTTCTCCACCATCTTCTTTATGATTTCTGCAATGACACCATTAGCCTTCTCTACTAACCCATTTGATTGGGGATAGTAGGGTGTGCTATGACGATGGTAAATATCAATCTCTTCACAAACTTCGGTGAGCAAACCTTTTCTAAAACCTAGACCATTGTCAGAAACAATCTCCAAGGGTGTGCTAAATCTGCAACATATATGAGTGTAAACAAATTTGCTTACAGTCTTTTTATTCACCCTTGCCACACTTTGAGCCTCCACCCACCTAGTCATGTAGTCTATGGCCACTAAGATGTACAATTTTCCATTCTTAGTTCTAGGTAGTGGACCCATAGCATCAATGCCCCATTTTTCAAATGGACCACTTGCAAATGACTAATTGGCGTGGACCATGTAGCAACCTCTTTTACCATTGACTTGGCAGTTATGACAGCTCTTACACCAATGTTGGACATCCACATGTAAGCTTGGCCAAACATACCCAGCAAGCAAAATCTTTTTCACAGTTAGTTCTTGAGCAAAATGGCCACCACGTGCTTCTTCATGCAAACCTTCTAAAATGGCTGGAATCTCCTTGGTTACTGGTACTCTTCTGCACACTTGATCTTTTCCTTTTTGGTAGAGGGCACCTTCTAAGAACAAGAAAGAACTTGCCCTCTTCATGAGCCTCCTCTTTTGTGCCCTTGTGAAGTCTTGTGGGAATTCACCTTCCAAGATGTAGCTCACTATGGGAGCCAGTGTCACCATTCCTTGGTACCGTGGTTGCTTAATAGCCCCTGCAGCCAAGACTACTTGCATTTCCTTCTTAACATATGCAACAGCTTGTTGTGCAAGTAGATCAGCATCCTCATTTTGTTTCCTAGGAATATGATACAATTGCACCTCCTCAAATTGATTAAACAACCTACGGATAGCATGAACCTTTTGCCTTAATCTTTCATTCTTGCATGCCCAAATGCCTAAAATTTGCCTTACAATAAGAAGTGCATCCCCTTTTACTAGGAGACGTTGTATCCCTTGATTGATGCACACCTTCAAGCCATGAAGTAGTATGTCGTACTCTGCTTCATTGTTGCTAGTAGAACTTGGCAAGTTGACCTTCTTCTTCATAACCACCTCTCCACTTGGGTTGAGCAGCACCAGTCCTCCCCCTGCTTTACTTGTGGCTTTTCTAAAAGCTCCATCAAAGAACAAGGTGAATGCATTAGGTATAGTTTTGGGTGGTGGCAATGGTAGGGTCTTTACTTCAGGCACCTTAATCTCCTTTTCATGCACTCTATAAGTGAGAATCCCTACCAATTGTACACGCATATTCTACCTTGAAAGAGTATTAGAATTCTTGCAATTCCATAACCCACTTTGTGATTCTAGCGTTGAGAGTCATTTGAGAAGACACCCAAGGAAACAAATTTTCTGCTGCTGCAGTGAGAATTACAAAAGGTTTTGGTAACAAGTAGGATCTAAATTTTCTTATCGCAAAGATGAGAGCAAGCATCATGAGTTCCACTTCCGTGTAGCCTTTCTCCAAGACATTCATGACCCTACTAACAAACTAGATGGGCCGCATCCTAGTACTGTGGGGATCTTGCTGTAACAAAACTGCACCTACTGTTTCCTTTCCAACACTAGAGCTAACAAAGAAAGTGTACTCCCAACAAGGAGGCATGAGTGTTGGTAGCTCTGACAAAATGACTTTAATGTTACAAAAGTACTCCTCAAGCTCATTAGACCATGCAAACTCTACTTGTTGAGTCAATTTTTACAAGGGGTGAAGTAACTCTGAGGCTAAGTGAATGAAGCGTGACATGTACTTCACCTTTTGAATGAATGAGATGGCCTCCTTGAGACTCTTTGGAGATGGTAGGTCGATAAGAGCCTTTGCCTTTGTAGAATCCACCTCAATGCCTTTGGAAGAAACCTTATGACCAAGCAAGATTACTTCATCCTCACCAATATGACATCTGTTGGGATTGAGTTGGCCCCCCATGTCGTAGAGTTTCTTCAAGCCTTCTTCCACCCTCTGCACATGCAATGACTTAGAGCTATAGATGCAAAAATCATCTATGAACACTCTAATGGATTTCCCAAAGAATGCTTGAAACACCATGTTCATGAAACATTGAAATGTCGCTGGAGCATTGGTCAAACCAAATGGCCTGACTCTGAAAGCATAACAATCCCAAGGAGTGATGAAGGTTGTTTTCAATTGATCCTCCAATGCAATCCCAATTTGAAAGTAACCCGAGTAGCCATCACATATCGTATACTTCTCATGACCTGCTACCTCATTTAGGATCTCATCTTGAAATGGGAGAGGAAAGTGGTCCCTTTTTGTCGCTTCGTTGAGTGGATGATAGTCCACACACACCCTCCATTTGCCGTTCTTCTTGGGAGTGACCACGACGACGGGAGAGACCCACTCTGAATTTTCTACAGGATATATAAACCCCGCTGCTAGAAGCTTCCTCACCTCTTTGAGTAGTACTTGCTCCTTGATGACTCCTAGTCTTCATAGCTTTTGTGCCTTAGGTTTGGCTTCTGGCTTTAGCTCGATCTTGTGTTGAATGGCCTCTACGCCACGCACATATGTGTAATCTTTAGTAAAAAACCTAGGAAATTTCCTTAGTACACATTTAAACTCCTCTCCTTCCTCCGATGTAAGCTTTTTTGAGAGCATAGCATCAAACATTTCTTCATCATGCACAATTTGGTCTTCTTGAGAGCCTACCTCCTCCAAACCTTGACAGGGTGTCTCTTTGTCTTTTGCTCTGAATCTTACCCCCATGACCTCAATGGAAGACTCCTCTTCCATAGTGCTACTGCTGCTTTCTTCCTCTGAGGTGTCATCGATCCAATCCTCCTCTGTTTCACCTTGAGAAGATTCTTCATTTATCTCCTCTCGTCGTTGCTCCTTCATGTCAAAGATAATGTTCTTACGATTTTCATTCCTGCAAATTAACTTTCCATTTTCCCAATCCTCCAAAGCTCGCATTCTCATTAGCCATGGTCTACCTAGGATAAATGGATAACCACTTCCCTTGTTGGTAGACATAACATAAAACTCAACAACCTTCTTAATGCCAAAAACTTCCACAGAAACATTCTTACAAATCCCAAGACACTTTGCTTTGCTATTGTTTGCCATTTTCACCTTAATTTCAGGTGTTTCATAAATATTCATGCCTAGTTTTTGCATAAGGTCCTCTGTCATGATGCAAATTTGTGCACCCCATCTACTAGACCCTTCTTAACTAGCCTTCCCTTAATGTAGCAATCTAATATAGGTGTAATGTCCTCATCCATCTCGGCTTGTGAAATTTTTACAACAGGCACATTCTCTTTTGTTTTTCTCCTAGTGCTCACGGACTTTGTTAATTCTCTCCTAACTTGTGGACATAAGGCTAGAAATTCAGACCACGAGATATCAGGACCCTTACCTCTCATGTGTTCTAAAAGGTTGTATGGAGCCATACCATGTCCAAGGGGGAAATCTTGGAGGTTTATACGACGTCGTCTCCTCTTGACTTCCTTGTTTTTCTTCACTTTCTTTCCTCGTCCATGGTCACTTTGTGATGCCACACCCTCCTTTTCCTTCTCTTTTCCACGCCTTCGTTTGACACCATTTGTTTCAATGTCTACCTCCTTGGCCTTTGTTACCTCTACCACATGTACATTTGGGTCCGGCAAGGGCAGCATTCCTTCCACTCCTCGTGGAGGTGGTCTTGTTGCATTGGGCCTCTGCAAAATCATCGGTTGTTGTTGACTAGCACATTCACCTGCATTCATCACTTGATAATTCATGTTAGGCTTCCCTAGCTCCCCATGAGGCCAAGGATAATTATACATCCCATGCCCTGACTCTCTGTAATTCCAACATTGCAAGAGTCGCCTAGGTCGTGGCTCTCGTTCTTCAACCCTTTTGGCTTGGCCCTTCTGTTCCACAGCTTGTGTAAAGTGGATAGACAAGTTATTTAAAGACTCATTTAACTTTTCTATCACCTCCTCGACTGTGACCTCAGGTAATTCTCTATGAGTGCAAGATTGTACCTCTTCCCTAGGCTTTGAATCATCAAAGATAAAGCCCCCCCTAGCATACACCTCATCTTTCGGAGTTTCTTGGTAGCCCTAGCCTCAGCAACATCAAATGTTGTGGGCTCTCCTGACTCTACTTGCAATTTTAGTGATGGGTACATCCCTGCAATAAATCTCTCCTTCTTTAAGAATTCTGCACCATCTCCAGGGTTAGGAAGACTACGCAACCAAAGAGTCCAAAGACGTAAGAATTCTTGCTTATAACTCAAGTAGTCCTCGATTCTTTTGCGTATGAGCAACTATTTCTTGCCATAGCTTTTATGTGTTCAAAGGAGTGAAGTAATTGTCTCTAAAAAGTTGTATGATCCCCTTGTAATCTACTCGTGCGGGTGCAGGTAGAGATTGAAACCAAGTGGAAGCATCTCTTCGTAGGACCAACTCAAACATGTCTAAGCATTCTTGGTCTCCTACGACTCTCTTTATGTGGAGTGCCATTCTAAAGTTTGATAAGAACAACTCGGCATCCTCACCGGGCTCCCCAAAGAATAAGGGGTAGCCACTCATTTGCCTAGCGGTATCCATGCTTAAGAAGAAGAAGCACAAATATGATTGCACAAAGGTCTTCCTTCACTCTCTTTCTCTCTCTCTCTTTTTTTTTTTTTCAAAGTAGAATGAAAATGTAGACGTCAAAGCTTATGTCATAATGAATCAAAGGTAAAATAAATGGATTAACTGAGGCATTAATGGCTGCTACTTGCCTAGGTCCAAACATACGACGAATAACACATTGAAATTGCAACTTACTTCCAACAATTATGTGTATTTCTTACCTAGCATAAGAAATTAGCCTACGATATAAGTCTTCTTGATTCATAAGACTAAGCTAAAACAAGATGAAGATATGCACATCAACAGAAATGGTGTAATCTACAATGGGAAGTATGACAGGATTAGGTGATGCTAAAACCTCTCTTAGTCTTTCTGGACCAAAAAGAAGAACCATGCGTTGTTGGTAGAAAATTTTTCTATCAATGCAAATATTCACTCTAATGGAGCGCACTCAATGAAACTGGTTGAATTGAATCCCAAGAGGATTAGGAGGAGGTGGATTATTCATGAAAGATCACACAAAAGTACCAACTTTCCTTCTTAAAATATGATACCCAACAAGCACACAAGGAAATTTATGTGTTAAAGAGATCGATGTACCTTAAATACCCATTCAAAAACTGCTCATTCCTCAGTGTGGGGCACCAAAATTGAGGCAGTCCGGGGCGGGCAACAAGAAGAGCGGCATCTAAGCACTGCTCAAGGCTCCCGTGTTTCTCAATGGGCTTGGGGCACAACGCAACACAAATATAAGAACCCCAAAACCACACACTCAACAAGAAAGGGACACCACCTAGTTATGTGTGTGAACTAGGACACCAAAGATCTTTCCTTGTAGCCAATCAATACAAGCTAACCATATACATCAATCAAAAGGCACACACACCCTCAACAAACACTCATAACATATGGTATTGTGTGTAGAGGAGACTAGCATATACATCAATCAAAAGGCACACATACCCTCAACAAACACTCATAATATATGGTATTGTGTGTAGAGGAGACTAGCATAACACAAATAGATGCACACCAAACTTGGAGAAGAACTTAGAGAGACAATATAAGCTTGATTTTGTTGTCGGTATACACATGGTCTTAAGGTTACGGGAGCCCTCTCACCATACAACCCTCTTACCATGGAATGAAAGGCAACAAATCAAAAACAGGCCCTCAAGCCGCCAAGCATAAAATCACACCACAAAATACAAGGATCGAATTTACCTTAAATCAAACATCGGCGGACCGCTTTGCTAAATCAACTTTGGAGATGTAGGAGTCCAAGATTTTGTACACAATTGCACCCAAACTACTAATCTTATTTATGCACAAAGGCAAGATACAATTATGATAGGGAGTATGGCATAACTCAAGCCCTCACAATGACATAACTAGAGAGAGCTCACAAGTTCACTATCTCCTTACACACTAGAGTTGGGGGAGTGGTGTACAATGTGTGTAATCCCCTTTACTCACAAGGAATGGAGGGGCTCTATTTATAGGTTTGAGAAGCCCCAATTAGGATTAAGCCTAATCAATTTTATTATGAGAAATCATAGATTATGGATTTTTTATTTTGGAATGAGAGTGGGCCTCTTCTTATCCCTTGAGTCACATGGATGTGGGCTCAAGGTGAGAGAATTATTGAAGATGAGAGGAGAGTGTGATGTAGAGGTTTGAGCAAATAACTTACAGTAATGCCTACTCAAAAAGTAGTAGAGTGGGTGCTGATTTACATATGTTAGTGGTTAGTAGTTAGTAATCACTATAAAAGGTTTGTTGTACAATGTACAAATGGGTGAGAAGGGCTGAGAGGTTGAGTGAGAGGAGTAAAGATTTGGAAAGATCCTTTGTGTGGTTGAAAGCTCGAAGAAGCTTGGATTCACCCATGTGTAGATCTTTAAGTTAACCGCCGGTCTCGTTCTTGCATTCGACGACACAAAAGTTGATTGAGGTGAAGAACATGGGGGTTTTTGTAGATGAAAATCTCATATTTGCAGAGGTTAATATGATACATTCATGCTGAATTTTTATGTATTTTTTGAGATTGGAAAAATAGTTTAGTAATATGGGAGTAGTAGGGAGAGAAATGGAGATGAGGTATGGGTGTAGAGTAGATATGAGAGCAAATGGAGATGGAAGGAAAGGGCAAATGTGAAGAGGGTGAGAGAGGACATGAAGTTTGCAGGTTTGATGGAGTGAGAAAGGAATGAGTAAGTGTGTAGGTGATGAATGTGTAAGGGAGGTGAGAAGAGACTAGGTGTACCTTGCCAAAAAGTGGGCAGACTGGGTCCAATAAAAAATTCATATCTCACTGCCATTAGCTCCAAAAATTCTTAAAAAATTTGAGCATATTCCTGAGCTCCCGAGCTAACTTTTGTCTTTTGATGACCAGTCGTAATTCAGAGTGGAGGCGGGCGCAAAAAATTCAGCAGAATCATGTATTTTCTGAATTTTTAAAATCTTTGTGTGGGTCCCCATTGGTGGAATTTCTTGATAGCTCCAAGAGTGAGCCCCCAAATACATCATACCCTGACCTTAGAGACTCAAGTGTATGTGGAAACTTGCATGGAGGAGATTTTTTCCATTTTATAAAGATATAATAAGAAAAAAAAACAAGCTAGTACTTTAACTCGTCAACATATCATGACAATATGGTTATTATAGGAAAATAAAATAAACAAAGAGATCTAATTTGTGAATAAAAATACTAAAATAAAATATATAAAAATAATTCATATATGAAAAAATATTTAATGAAAATATAAAAAATATTTAATAGTAAAAAATATATACAAAAATACTAAACTATGCAAGTTAAAAGGGAGGGAGACCCTCGTTATTTTAGGGTAGATGAGAGAATAAAAGATGAAATAGTCTAAAGAAAAAGTGATTTGGGTAGTAGGCTTTCTACACGGTGTGGGTAGAAATGTGAGGGCATAGGATTTACTCATGCATGGTGAAGTTGAAGCATATGTAAAATGATGGTCCAAAAGTATTATGAAGAAAAAACAATAATAATAATAATAAATAAATAAAATATACTCAGGTTTTATAATACACACACCTAATGAAGTATTTACATATTTGAGAAAATAGAGCCCCCATATTTAGGCCCTTATATGAAATGAAATATTTACACAAAATGGGCCGTAATAATTTTATTTATTTTTGATGAGTAGCTAGCAAAAACTTTTTTTTAAATAATATAAAAAATATATAGAAGATATGGGTAAAGTCCCTAACGCACACACGCCTATTTACAGTGAAAAGTTATTTATGACAAAGAGTTTATGTGATTTTTCTTGGCCGAGGTAGCTCCCTGTGGCAATGTGGATAGTTGAAAAAACGGCTATCATTTAGCCCTCTCCCTAGATGATGGTACCATCAACTAGTAAGCCTTCTAAAGCAAGTGGTGTAATGTGGTTCTCTTGTCCATCTTTCTTATGTTCCTCGTGTTTTGCACCACAGACATTACTCAAACCACAGAACTTACATGCCCTTTTATCTCCTTTTCGTGGGTGCTTTTGTGAGTTTGTCGGTAGAATGCGACTCAAGTATGGCTTGAGTCTATAGCCATTAACCTTCTTAGAATGTTCTTTGCCATCCAAATCCATGAGCTGATAATAGCTAGAGTTGAAAACTTTCTTAACAATGTATGGTCCCTGCCATCTAGTTTCAAACTTGGCATCAAACCGGTTATCAAGTCGATTGTCATACTTTAGCACAAGATCTCCTTCTTTGATGCCCTTGTCTTTCAAAGTTGCATTGAACTTCTTCGCTGCTTGTATGGCTTTTCTTCTATAACACTCGTATGCAGCTTCTCTTTTCCACTCTAGCTCAACTAAAGTGAGAAGTTGATCCACCCATCCATCTTGATCTCCTAGTCCACCTTATCCATGTAGCCGCATTGTTGGAATGTTGAGCTCAATAGGTTGCAATGCTTCTTGACCATAAACCAAGTGAAAGGGCCTAAACCCCGTTGCTTCTCGGTAGGTAGTCCGGTATGCCCATAGTGCTCCGTCAAGGAACTCGTCCCAAAGCTTCGTCTTGTTCTCCACCATCTTCCTTATGATTTCTGCAATGACACCATTAGCCTTCTCTACTAACCCATTTGATTGGGGATAGTAGGGTGTGCTATGACGATGTGAAATATGAAGCTCTTCACAAACTTCGGTGAGCAAACCTTTTCTAAAACCTGGACCATTGTCAGAAACAATCTCCAAGGGTGTGCCAAATCTGCAACATATATGAGTGTAAACAAATTTGCTTACAGTCTTTCCATTCACCCTTGCCACACTTTGAGCCTCCACCCACCTAGTCATGTAGTCTATGGCCACTAAGATGTACAATTTTCCATTTTTAGTTCTAGGTAGTGGACCCATAGCATCAATGCCCCATTTTTCAAATGGACCACTTGCAAATGACTAATTGGCGTGGACCATGTAGCAACCTCTTATTACCATTGACTTGGCAGTTATGACAACTCTTACACCAATGTTGGACATCCACATGTAAGCTTGGCCAAACATACCCAGCAAGCAAAATCTTTTTCACAGTTAGTTCTTGAGCAAAATGGCCACCACCACATGCTTCTTCATGCAAACCTTCTAAAATGGCTGGAATCTCCTTGGTTGTTGGTACTCTTCTGCACACTTGATCTTTTCCTTTTTGGTAGAGGGCACCTTCTAAGAACAAGAAAGAACTTGCCCTCTTCATGAGCCTCCTCTTTTGTGCCCTTGTGAAGTCTTGTGGGAATTCACCTTCCAAGATGTAGCTCACTATGGGAGCCAGTGTCTCCATTCCTTGGTACCGTGGTTGCTTAATAGCCGCTGCAGCCAAGACTACTTGCATTTCCTTCTTAACACATGCAACAGCTTGTTGTGCAAGTAGATCAGCATCCTCATTTTGTTTCCTAGGAATATGATACAATTGCACCTCCTCAAATTGATTAAACAACCTACGGATAGCATGAACCTTTTGCCTTAATCTTTCATTCTTGCATGCCCAAATGCCTAAAATTTGCCTTACAATAAGAAGTGCATCCCCTTTTACTAGGAGACGTTGTATCCCTTGATTGATGCACACCTTCAAGCCATGAAGTAGTATGTCGTACTCTGCTTCATTGTTGCTAGTAGAACTTGGCAAGTTGACCTTCTCCTTCATAACCACCTCTCCACTTGGGTTGAGCAGCACCAGCCCTCCCCCTGCTTTACTTGTGGCTTTCATAAAAGCTCCATCAAAGATCAAGGTGAATGCATTAGGTATAGTTTTGGGTGGTGGCAATGGTAGGGTCTTTACTTCAGGCACCTTAATCTCCTTTTCATGCACTCTATAAGTGAGAATCCCTACCAATTGTGCACGCACACTATCTTCTACCTTGAAAGAGTATTAGAATTCTTGCAATTCCATAACCCACTTTGTGATTCTAGCGCTGAGAGTCATTTGAGAAGACACCCAAGGAAACAAATTTTCTGCTGCTGCAGTGAGAATTACAAAAGGTTTTGGTAACAAGTAGGATCTAAATTTTCTCATCGCAAAAATGAGAGCAAGCATCATGAGTTCCACTTCCGTGTAGCCTTTCTCCAAGACATTCATGACCCTACTAACAAACTAGATGGGCCGCATCCTAGTACTGCGGGGATCTTGCTGTAACAAAACTGCACCTATTGTTTCCTTTCCAACACTAGAGCTAACAAAGAAAGTGTACTCCCAACAAGGAGGCATGAGTGTTGGTAGCTCTGACAAAATGACTTTAATGTTACAAAAGTACTCCTCAAGCTCATTAGACCATGCAAACTCTACTTGTTGAGTTAATTTTTGCAAGGGGTGAAGTAACTCTGAGGCTAAGTGAATGAAGCGTGACATGTACTTCACCTTTTGAATGAATGAGTTGGCCTCCTTGAGACTCTTTGGAGATGGTAGGTCGATAAGAGCCTTTGCCTTTGTAGAATCCACCTCAATGCCTTTGGAAGAAACCTTATGACCAAGCAAGATTACTTCATCCTCACCAATATGACATCTGTCGGGATTGGCCCCCCATGTCGTAGAGTTTCTTCAAGCCTTCTTCCACCCTCTACACATGCAATGACTTAGAGCTATAGATGCAAAAATCATCTATGAACACTCTAATGGATTCCCCAAAGAATGCTTGAAACACCATGTTCATGAAACATTGAAATGTCGCTGGAGCATTGGTCAAACCAAATGGCCTGACTCTGAAAGCATAACAACCCCAAGGAGTGATGAAGGTTGTTTTCAATTGATCCTCCAATGCAATCCCAATTTGAAAGTAACCCGAGTAGCCATCACATATCGTATACTTCTCATGACCTGCTACCTCATTTAGGATCTCATCTTGAAATGGGAGAGGAAAGTGGTCCCTTTTTGTCGCCTCGTTGAGTGGACGATAATCCACACACACCCTCCATTTGCCGTTCTTCTTGGGAGTGACCATGACGGGAGAGACCCACTCTGAATTTTCTACAGGATATATAAACCTCGCTGCTAGAAGCTTCCTCACCTCTTTGAGTAGTACTTGCTCCTTGATGACTCCTAGTCTTCGTAGCTTTTGTGCCTTAGGTTTGGTTTCTGGCTTTAGCTCGATCTTGTGTTGAATGGCCTCTACGCCACGCACATATGTGTAATCTTTAGTAAAAAACCTAGGAAATTTCCTTAGTACACATTTAAACTCCTCTCCTTCCTCCGATGTAAGCTTTCTTGAGAGCATAGCATCAAACATTTCTTCATCATGCACAATTTGGTCTTCTTGAGAGCCTACCTCCTCCAAACCTTGACAGGGTGTCTCTTTGTCTTTTGCTCTGAATCTTACCCCCATAACCTCAATGGAAGACTCCTCTTCCATAGTGCTACTGCTGCTTTCTTCCTCTGAGGTGTCATCGGTCCAATCCTCCTCTGTTTCACCTTGAGAAGATTCTTCATTTATCTCCTCTCATCGTTGCTCCCTCATGTCAAAGATAATCTTCTTACGATTTTCATTCCTGCAAATTAACTTTCCATTTTCCCAATCCTGCAAAGCTCGCATTCTCATTAGCCATGGTCTACCTAGGATAAATGGATAACCACTTCCCTTGTTGGTAGACATAACATAAAAATCAACAACCTTCTTAATGTAAAAAACTTCCACAGAAACATTCTTACAAATCCCAAGACACTTTGCTTTGCTATTGTTTGCCATTTTCACCTTAATTTCAGGTGTTTCATAAATATTCATGCCTAGTCTTTGCATAAGGTCCTCTGTCATGATGCAAATTTGTGCACCCCCATCTACTAGACCCTTCTTAACTAGCCTTCCCTTGATGTAGCAATCTAATATAGGTGTAATGTCCTCATCCATCTCGGCTTGTGAAATTTTTACAACAAGCACATTCTCTTTTGTTTTTCTCCTAGTGCTCACGGACTTTGTTAATTCTCTCCTAACTTGTGGACATAAGGCTAGAAATTCAGGCCACGAGGTATGAGGACCCTTACCTCTCATGTCTTCTAAAATGTTGTATGGAGCCATACCATGTCCAAGGGGGAAATCTTGGAGGTTTATACGACGTCGTCTCCTCTTGACTTTCTTGTTTTCCTTCACTTTCTTTCCTCGTCCATGGTCACTTTGTGATGCCACGCCCTCCTTTTCCTTCTCTTTTCCACGCCTTCGTTTGACACCATTTGTTTCAATGTCTACCTCCTTGGCCTTTGTTACCTCTACCACATGTACATTTGGGTCCGGCAAGGGCGGCATTCCTTCCACTCCTCGTGGAGGTGGTCTTGTTGCATTGGGCCTCTGCAAAACCATCGGTTGTTGTTGACTAGCGCATTCACCTGCATTCATTCACCTGCATTCATCACTGGATAATTCATGTTAGGCTTCCCTAGCTCCCCATGAGGCCAAGGATAATTATACATCCCATGCCCTGACTCTCTATAATTCCAACATTGCAAGAGTCGCCTAGGTCGTGGCTCTCGTTCTTCAACCCTTTTGGCTTGGCCCTTCTGTTCCATAGCTTGTGCAAAGTGGATAGACAAGTTATTTAAAGACTCATTTAACTTTTCTATCACCTCGACTGTGACCTCAGGTAATTCTCTACGAGTGCAAGACTGTACCTCTTTCCTAGGCTTTGAATCATCAAAGATAAAGCCCCCCCTAGCATACACCTCATCTTTCGGAGTTTCTTGGTATCCCTAGCCTCAGCAACATCAAATGTTTTGGGCTCTCCTGACTCTACTTGCAATTTTAGTGATGGGTACATCCCTGCAACAATAAATCTCTCCTTCTTCAAGAATTATGCACCATCTCCAGGGTTAGGAAGACTACGCAACCAAAGAGTCCAAAGACGTAAGAATTCTTGCTTATAACTCAAGTAGTCCTCTAGATCCTTTTGCCTATGAGCAACTATTTCTTGCCATAGCTTTTGTGTGTGCAAAGGAGTGAAGTAATTGTCTCTAAAAAGTTGTATGACCCCCTTGTAATCTACTCGTGCGGGTGCAGGTAGAGATTGAAACCAAGTGGAAGCATCTCTTCGTAGGACCAACTCAAACATGTCTAAGCATTCTTGGTCTCCTACGACTCTCTTTATGTGGAGTGCCATTCTAAAGTTTGATAAGAACAACTCGGCATCCTCACCGGGCTCTCCAAAGAATAAGGGGTAGCCACTCATTTGCCTAGTGGTATCCATGGTTAAGAAGAAGAAGCACAAATATGATTGCACAAAGGTCTTCCTTCACTCTCTTTCTCTCTCACTCTTTTTTTTTTTTCAAAGTAGAATGAAAATGTAGACATCAAAGCTTATGTCATAACGAATCAAAGGCAAAATAAATGGATTAACTGAGGCATTAATGGCTGCTACTTGCCTAGGTCCAAACATACGACGAATAACACACTGAAATTGCAACTTACTACCAACAATTATGTGTATTTCTTGCCTAGCATAAGAAATTAGCCTACGGTATAAGTCTTCTTGATTCATAAAACTAAGCTAAAACAAGATGAAAATATGCACATCAAAAGAGATGGTGTAATCTACAATGGGAAGTATGACAGGATTAGGTGATGCTAAAACCTCTCTTAGTCTTTCTGGACCAAAAAGAAGAACCATGCGTTGTTGGTAGAAAATTTTTCTATCAATGCAAACATTCACTCTAATGGAGCGCCAATGAAACTGATTGAATTGAATCCCAAGAGGATTAGGAGGAGGTGGATTATTCAAAGATCACACAAAAGTACCAACTTTCCTTCTTAAAATATGATACCCAACAAGCATACAAGGAAATTTATGTGTTAAAGAGATCGATGTACCTTAAATACCCATTCAAAAACTGCTCGTTCCTCAGTGTGGGGCACCAAAATTGAGGCAGTTCGGGGCGAGCAACAAGAAGAGCGGCATCTAAGCACTCCTCAAGGGTCCCGTGTTGCTCAATGGGCTTGGGGCACAACGCAACACAAATATAAGAACCCCAAAACCACACACTCAACAAGAAAGGGACACCACCTAGTTATGTGTGTGAACTAGGACACCAAAGATCTTTCCTTGTAGCCAATCAATACAAGCTAACCATATACATCAATCAAAAGGCACACACACCCTCAACAAACACTCATAACATATGGTATTGTGTGTAGAGGAGACTAGCATATACATCAATCAAAAGGCACACATACCCTCAACAAACACTCATAATATATGGTATTGTGTGTAGAGGAGACTAGCATAACACAAATAGATGCACACCAAACTTGGAGAAGAACTTAGAGAGACAATATAAGCTTGATTTTGTTGTCGGTATACACATGGTCTTAAGGTTACGGGAGCCCTCTCACCATACAACCCTCTTACCATGGAATGAAAGGCAACAAATCAAAAACAGGCCCTCAAGCCGCCAAGCATAAAATCACACCACAAAATACAAGGATCGAATTTACCTTAAATCAAACATCGGCGGACCGCTTTGCTAAATCAACTTTGGAGATGTAGGAGTCCAAGATTTTGTACACAATTGCACCCAAACTACTAATCTTATTTATGCACAAAGGCAAGATACAATTATGATAGGGAGTATGGCATAACTCAAGCCCTCACAATGACATAACTAGAGAGAGCTCACAAGTTCACTATCTCCTTACACACTAGAGTTGGGGGAGTGGTGTACAATGTGTGTAATCCCCTTTACTCACAAGGAATGGAGGGGCTCTATTTATAGGTTTGAGAAGCCCCAATTAGGATTAAGCCTAATCAATTTTATTATGAGAAATCATAGATTATGGATTTTTTATTTTGGAATGAGAGTGGGCCTCTTCTTATCCCTTGAGTCACATGGATGTGGGCTCAAGGTGAGAGAATTATTGAAGATGAGAGGAGAGTGTGATGTAGAGGTTTGAGCAAATAACTTACAGTAATGCCTACTCAAAAAGTAGTAGAGTGGGTGCTTATTTACATATGTTAGTGGTTAGTAGTTAGTAATCACTATAAAAGGTTTGTTGTACAATGTACAAATGGGTGAGAAGGGCTGAGAGGTTGAGTGAGAGGAGTAAAGATTTGGAAAGATCCTTTGTGTGGTTGAAAGCTCGAAGAAGCTTGGATTCACCCATGTGTAGATCTTTAAGTTAACCGCCGGTCTCGTTCTTGCATTCGACGACACAAAAGTTGATTGAGGTGAAGAACATGGGGGTTTTTGTAGATGAAAATCTCATATTTGCAGAGGTTAATATGATACATTCATGCTGAATTTTTATGTATTTTTTGAGATTGGAAAAATAGTTTAGTAATATGGGAGTAGTAGGGAGAGAAATGGAGATGAGGTATGGGTGTAGAGTAGATATGAGAGCAAATGGAGATGGAAGGAAAGGGCAAATGTGAAGAGGGTGAGAGAGGACATGAAGTTTGCAGGTTTGATGGAGTGAGAAAGGAATGAGTAAGTGTGTAGGTGATGAATGTGTAAGGGAGGTGAGAAGAGACTAGGTGTACCTTGCCAAAAAGTGGGCAGACTGGGTCCAATAAAAAATTCATATCTCACTGCCATTAGCTCCAAAAATTCTTAAAAAATTTGAGCATATTCCTGAGCTTCCGAGCTAACTTTTGTCTTTTGATGACCAGTCGTAATTCAGAGTGGAGGCGGGCGCAAAAAATTCAGCAGAATCATGTATTTTCTGAATTTTTAAAATCTTTGTGTGGGTCCCCATTGGTGGAATTTCTTGATAGCTCCAAGAGTGAGCCCCCAAATACATCATACCCTGACCTTAGAGACTCAAGTGTATGTGGAAACTTGCATGGAGGAGATTTTTTCCATTTTATAAAGATATAATAAGAAAAAAAAACAAGCTAGTACTTTAACTCGTCAACATATCATGACAATATGGTTATTATAGGAAAATAAAATAAACAAAGAGATCTAATTTGTGAATAAAAATACTAAAATAAAATATATAAAAATAATTCATATATGAAAAAATATTTAATGAAAATATAAAAAATATTTAATAGTAAAAAATATATACAAAAATACTAAACTATGCAAGTTAAAAGGGAGGGAGACCCTCGTTATTTTAGGGTAGATGAGAGAATAAAAGATGAAATAGTCTAAGGGAAAAAGTGATTTGGGTAGTAGGCTTTCTACACGGTGTGGGTAGAAATGTGAGGGCATAGGATTTACTCATGCATGGTGAAGTTGAAGCATATGTAAAATGATGGTCCAAAAGTATTATGAAGAAAAAACAATAATAATAATAATAAATAAATAAAATATACTCAGGTTTTATAATACACACACCTAATGAAGTATTTACATATTTGAGAAAATAGAGCCCCCATATTTAGGCCCTTATATGAAATGAAATATTTACACAAAATGGGCCGTAATAATTTTATTTATTTTTGATGAGTAGCTAGCAAAAACTTTTTTTTAAATAATATAAAAAATATATAGAAGATATGGGTAAAGTCCCTAACGCACACACGCCTATTTACAGTGAAAAGTTATTTATGACAAAGAGTTTATGTGATTTTTCTTGGCCGAGGTAGCTCCCTGTGGCAATGTGGATAGTTGAAAAAACGGCTATCATTTAGCCCTCTCCCTAGATGATGGTACCATCAACTAGTAAGCCTTCTAAAGCAAGTGGTGTAATGTGGTTCTCTTGTCCATCTTTCTTATGTTCCTCGTGTTTTGCACCACAGACATTACTCAAACCACAGAACTTACATGCCCTTTTATCTCCTTTTCGTGGGTGCTTTTGTGAGTTTGTCGGTAGAATGCGACTCAAGTATGGCTTGAGTCTATAGCCATTAACCTTCTTAGAATGTTCTTTGCCATCCAAATCCATGAGCTGATAATAGCTAGAGTTGAAAACTTTCTTAACAATGTATGGTCCCTGCCATCTAGTTTCAAACTTGGCATCAAACCGGTTATCAAGTCGATTGTCATACTTTAGCACAAGATCTCCTTCTTTGATGCCCTTGTCTTTCAAAGTTGCATTGAACTTCTCCGCTGCTTGTATGGCTTTTCTTCTATAACACTCGTATGCAGCTTCTCTTTTCCACTCTAGCTCAACTAAAGTGAGAAGTTGATCCACCCATCCATCTTGATCTCCTAGTCCACCTTATCCATGTAGCCGCATTGTTGGAATGTTGAGCTCAATAGGTTGCAATGCTTCTTGACCATAAACCAAGTGAAAGGGCCTAAACCCCGTTGCTTCTCGGTAGGTAGTCCGGTATGCCCATAGTGCTCCGTCAAGGAACTCGTCCCAAAGCTTCGTCTTGTTCTCCACCATCTTCCTTATGATTTCTGCAATGACACCATTAGCCTTCTCTACTAACCCATTTGATTGGGGATAGTAGGGTGTGCTATGACGATGTGAAATATGAAGCTCTTCACAAACTTCGGTGAGCAAACCTTTTCTAAAACCTGGACCATTGTCAGAAACAATCTCCAAGGGTGTGCCAAATCTGCAACATATATGAGTGTAAACAAATTTGCTTACAGTCTTTCCATTCACCCTTGCCACACTTTGAGCCTCCACCCACCTAGTCATGTAGTCTATGGCCACTAAGATGTACAATTTTCCATTTTTAGTTCTAGGTAGTGGACCCATAGCATCAATGCCCCATTTTTCAAATGGACCACTTGCAAATGACTAATTGGCGTGGACCATGTAGCAACCTCTTATTACCATTGACTTGGCAGTTATGACAACTCTTACACCAATGTTGGACATCCACATGTAAGCTTGGCCAAACATACCCAGCAAGCAAAATCTTTTTCACAGTTAGTTCTTGAGCAAAATGGCCACCACCACATGCTTCTTCATGCAAACCTTCTAAAATGGCTGGAATCTCCTTGGTTGTTGGTACTCTTCTGCACACTTGATCTTTTCCTTTTTGGTAGAGGGCACCTTCTAAGAACAAGAAAGAACTTGCCCTCTTCATGAGCCTCCTCTTTTGTGCCCTTGTGAAGTCTTGTGGGAATTCACCTTCCAAGATGTAGCTCACTATGGGAGCCAGTGTCTCCATTCCTTGGTACCGTGGTTGCTTAATAGCCGCTGCAGCCAAGACTACTTGCATTTCCTTCTTAACACATGCAACAGCTTGTTGTGCAAGTAGATCAGCATCCTCATTTTGTTTCCTAGGAATATGATACAATTGCACCTCCTCAAATTGATTAAACAACCTACGGATAGCATGAACCTTTTGCCTTAATCTTTCATTCTTGCATGCCCAAATGCCTAAAATTTGCCTTACAATAAGAAGTGCATCCCCTTTTACTAGGAGACGTTGTATCCCTTGATTGATGCACACCTTCAAGCCATGAAGTAGTATGTCGTACTCTGCTTCATTGTTGCTAGTAGAACTTGGCAAGTTGACCTTCTCCTTCATAACCACCTCTCCACTTGGGTTGAGCAGCACCAGCCCTCCCCCTGCTTTACTTGTGGCTTTCATAAAAGCTCCATCAAAGATCAAGGTGAATGCATTAGGTATAGTTTTGGGTGGTGGCAATGGTAGGGTCTTTACTTCAGGCACCTTAATCTCCTTTTCATGCACTCTATAAGTGAGAATCCCTACCAATTGTGCACGCACACTATCTTCTACCTTGAAAGAGTATTAGAATTCTTGCAATTCCATAACCCACTTTGTGATTCTAGCGCTGAGAGTCATTTGAGAAGACACCCAAGGAAACAAATTTTCTGCTGCTGCAGTGAGAATTACAAAAGGTTTTGGTAACAAGTAGGATCTAAATTTTCTCATCGCAAAAATGAGAGCAAGCATCATGAGTTCCACTTCCGTGTAGCCTTTCTCCAAGACATTCATGACCCTACTAACAAACTAGATGGGCCGCATCCTAGTACTGCGGGGATCTTGCTGTAACAAAACTGCACCTATTGTTTCCTTTCCAACACTAGAGCTAACAAAGAAAGTGTACTCCCAACAAGGAGGCATGAGTGTTGGTAGCTCTGACAAAATGACTTTAATGTTACAAAAGTACTCCTCAAGCTCATTAGACCATGCAAACTCTACTTGTTGAGTTAATTTTTGCAAGGGGTGAAGTAACTCTGAGGCTAAGTGAATGAAGCGTGACATGTACTTCACCTTTTGAATGAATGAGTTGGCCTCCTTGAGACTCTTTGGAGATGGTAGGTCGATAAGAGCCTTTGCCTTTGTAGAATCCACCTCAATGCCTTTGGAAGAAACCTTATGACCAAGCAAGATTACTTGATCCTCACCAATATGACATCTGTCGGGATTGGCCCCCCATGTCGTAGAGTTTCTTCAAGCCTTCTTCCACCCTCTACACATGCAATGACTTAGAGCTATAGATGCAAAAATCATCTATGAACACTCTAATGGATTCCCCAAAGAATGCTTGAAACACCATGTTCATGAAACATTGAAATGTCGCTGGAGCATTGGTCAAACCAAATGGCCTGACTCTGAAAGCATAACAACCCCAAGGAGTGATGAAGGTTGTTTTCAATTGATCCTCCAATGCAATCCCAATTTGAAAGTAACCCGAGTAGCCATCACATATCGTATACTTCTCATGACCTGCTACCTCATTTAGGATCTCATCTTGAAATGGGAGAGGAAAGTGGTCCCTTTTTGTCGCCTCGTTGAGTGGACGATAATCCACACACACCCTCCATTTGCCGTTCTTCTTGGGAGTGACCATGACGGGAGAGACCCACTCTGAATTTTCTACAGGATATATAAACCTCGCTGCTAGAAGCTTCCTCACCTCTTTGAGTAGTACTTGCTCCTTGATGACTCCTAGTCTTCGTAGCTTTTGTGCCTTAGGTTTGGTTTCTGGCTTTAGCTCGATCTTGTGTTGAATGGCCTCTACGCCACGCACATATGTGTAATCTTTAGTAAAAAACCTAGGAAATTTCCTTAGTACACATTTAAACTCCTCTCCTTCCTCCGATGTAAGCTTTCTTGAGAGCATAGCATCAAACATTTCTTCATCATGCACAATTTGGTCTTCTTGAGAGCCTACCTCCTCCAAACCTTGACAGGGTGTCTCTTTGTCTTTTGCTCTGAATCTTACCCCCATGACCTCAATGGAAGACTCCTCTTCCATAGTGCTACTGCTGCTTTCTTCCTCTGAGGTGTCATCGGTCCAATCCTCCTCTGTTTCACCTTGAGAAGATTCTTCATTTATCTCCTCTCATCGTTGCTCCCTCATGTCAAAGATAATCTTCTTACGATTTTCATTCCTGCAAATTAACTTTCCATTTTCCCAATCCTGCAAAGCTCGCATTCTCATTAGCCATGGTCTACCTAGGATAAATGGATAACCACTTCCCTTGTTGGTAGACATAACATAAAAATCAACAACCTTCTTAATGTAAAAAACTTCCACAGAAACATTCTTACAAATCCCAAGACACTTTGCTTTGCTATTGTTTGCCATTTTCACCTTAATTTCAGGTGTTTCATAAATATTCATGCCTAGTCTTTGCATAAGGTCCTCTGTCATGATGCAAATTTGTGCACCCCCATCTACTAGACCCTTCTTAACTAGCCTTCCCTTGATGTAGCAATCTAATATAGGTGTAATGTCCTCATCCATCTCGGCTTGTGAAATTTTTACAACAAGCACATTCTCTTTTGTTTTTCTCCTAGTGCTCACGGACTTTGTTAATTCTCTCCTAACTTGTGGACATAAGGCTAGAAATTCAGGCCACGAGATATGAGGACCCTTACCTCTCATGTCTTCTAAAATGTTGTATGGAGCCATACCATGTCCAAGGGGGAAATCTTGGAGGTTTATATGACGTCGTCTCCTCTTGACTTTCTTGTTTTCCTTCACTTTCTTTCCTCGTCCATGGTCACTTTGTGATGCCACGCCCTCCTTTTCCTTCTCTTTTCCACGCCTTCGTTTGACACCATTTGTTTCAATGTCTACCTCCTTGGCCTTTGTTACCTCTACCACATGTACATTTGGGTCCGGCAAGGGCGGCATTCCTTCCACTCCTCGTGGAGGTGGTCTTGTTGCATTGGGCCTCTGCAAAACCATCGGTTGTTGTTGACTAGCGCATTCACCTGCATTCATTCACCTGCATTCATCACTGGATAATTCATGTTAGGCTTCCCTAGCTCCCCATGAGGCCAAGGATAATTATACATCCCATGCCCTGACTCTCTATAATTCCAACATTGCAAGAGTCGCCTAGGTCGTGGCTCTCGTTCTTCAACCCTTTTGGCTTGGCCCTTCTGTTCCATAGCTTGTGCAAAGTGGATAGACAAGTTATTTAAAGACTCATTTAACTTTTCTATCACCTCGACTGTGACCTCAGGTAATTCTCTACGAGTGCAAGACTGTACCTCTTTCCTAGGCTTTGAATCATCAAAGATAAAGCCCCCCCTAGCATACACCTCATCTTTCGGAGTTTCTTGGTATCCCTAGCCTCAGCAACATCAAATGTTTTGGGCTCTCCTGACTCTACTTGCAATTTTAGTGATGGGTACATCCCTGCAACAATAAATCTCTCCTTCTTCAAGAATTATGCACCATCTCCAGGGTTAGGAAGACTACGCAACCAAAGAGTCCAAAGACGTAAGAATTCTTGCTTATAACTCAAGTAGTCCTCTAGATCCTTTTGCCTATGAGCAACTATTTCTTGCCATAGCTTTTGTGTGTGCAAAGGAGTGAAGTAATTGTCTCTAAAAAGTTGTATGACCCCCTTGTAATCTACTCGTGCGGGTGCAGGTAGAGATTGAAACCAAGTGGAAGCATCTCTTCGTAGGACCAACTCAAACATGTCTAAGCATTCTTGGTCTCCTACGACTCTCTTTATGTGGAGTGCCATTCTAACGTTTGATAAGAACAACTCGGCATCCTCACCGGGCTCTCCAAAGAATAAGGGGTAGCCACTCATTTGCCTAGTGGTATCCATGGTTAAGAAGAAGAAGCACAAATATGATTGCACAAAGGTCTTCCTTCACTCTCTTTCTCTCTCACTCTTTTTTTTTTTTCAAAGTAGAATGAAAATGTAGACATCAAAGCTTATGTCATAACGAATCAAAGGCAAAATAAATGGATTAACTGAGGCATTAATGGCTGCTACTTGCCTAGGTCCAAACATACGACGAATAACACACTGAAATTGCAACTTACTACCAACAATTATGTGTATTTCTTGCCTAGCATAAGAAATTAGCCTACGGTATAAGTCTTCTTGATTCATAAAACTAAGCTAAAACAAGATGAAAATATGCACATCAAAAGAGATGGTGTAATCTACAATGGGAAGTATGACAGGATTAGGTGATGCTAAAACCTCTCTTAGTCTTTCTGGACCAAAAAGAAGAACCATGCGTTGTTGGTAGAAAATTTTTCTATCAATGCAAACATTCACTCTAATGGAGCGCCAATGAAACTGATTGAATTGAATCCCAAGAGGATTAGGAGGAGGTGGATTATTCAAAGATCACACAAAAGTACCAACTTTCCTTCTTAAAATATGATACCCAACAAGCATACAAGGAAATTTATGTGTTAAAGAGATCGATGTACCTTAAATACCCATTCAAAAACTGCTCGTTCCTCAGTGTGGGGCACCAAAATTGAGGCAGTTCGGGGCGAGCAACAAGAAGAGCGGCATCTAAGCACTCCTCAAGGGTCCCGTGTTGCTCAATGGGCTTGGGGCACAACGCAACACAAATATAAGAACCCCAAAACCACACACTCAACAAGAAAGGGACACCACCTAGTTATGTGTGTGAACTAGGACACCAAAGATCTTTCCTTGTAGCCAATCAATACAAGCTAACCATATACATCAATCAAAAGGCACACACACCCTCAACAAACACTCATAACATATGGTATTGTGTGTAGAGGAGACTAGCATATACATCAATCAAAAGGCACACATACCCTCAACAAACACTCATAATATATGGTATTGTGTGTAGAGGAGACTAGCATAACACAAATAGATGCACACCAAACTTGGAGAAGAACTTAGAGAGACAATATAAGCTTGATTTTGTTGTCGGTATACACATGGTCTTAAGGTTACGGGAGCCCTCTCACCATACAACCCTCTTACCATGGAATGAAAGGCAACAAATCAAAAACAGGCCCTCAAGCCGCCAAGCATAAAATCACACCACAAAATACAAGGATCGAATTTACCTTAAATCAAACATTGGCGGACCGCTTTGCTAAATCAACTTTGGAGATGTAGGAGTCCAAGATTTTGTACACAATTGCACCCAAACTACTAATCTTATTTATGCACAAAGGCAAGATACAATTATGATAGGGAGTATGGCATAACTCAAGCCCTCACAATGACATAACTAGAGAGAGCTCACAAGTTCACTATCTCCTTACACACTAGAGTTGGGGGAGTGGTGTACAATGTGTGTAATCCCCTTTACTCACAAGAAATGGAGGGGCTCTATTTATAGGTTTGAGAAGTCCCAATTAGGATTAAGCCTAATCAATTTTATTATGAGAAATCATAGATTATGGATTTTTTATTTTGGAATGAGAGTGGGCCTCTTCTTATCCCTTGAGTCACATGGATGTGGGCTCAAGGTGAGAGAATTATTGAAGATGAGAGGAGAGTGTGATGTAGAGGTTTGAGCAAATAACTTGCAGTAATTCCTACTCAAAAAGTAGTAGAGTGGGTGCTTATTTACATATGTTAGTGGTTAGTAGTTAGTAATCACTATAAAAGGTTTGTTGTACAATGTACAAATGGGTGAGAAGGGCTGAGAGGTTGAGTGAGAGGAGTAAAGATTTGGAAAGATCCTTTGTGTGGTTGAAAGCTCGAAGAAGCTTGGATTCACCCATGTGTAGATCTTTAAGTTAACCGCCGGTCTCCTTCTTGCATTCGACGACACAAAAGTTGATTGAGGTGAAGAACATGGAGGTTTTTGTAGATGAAAATCTCATATTTGCAGAGGTTAATATGATACATTCATGCTGAATTTTTATGTATTTTTTGAGATTGGAAAAATAGTTTAGTAATATGGGAGTAGTAGGGAGAGAAATGGAGATGAGGTATGGGTGTAGAGTAGATATGAGAGCAAATGGAGATGGAAGGAAAGGGCAAATGTGAAGAGGGTGAGAGAGGACATGAAGTTTGCAGGTTTGATGGAGTGAGAAAGGAATGAGTAAGTGTGTAGGTGATGAATGTGTAAGGGAGGTGAGAAGAGACTAGGTGTACCTTGCCAAAAAGTGGGCAGACTGGGGTCCAATAAAAAATTCATATCTCACTGCCATTAGCTCCAACAATTCTTAAAAAATTTGAGCATATTCCTGAGCTCCCGAGCTAACTTTTGTCTTTTGATGACCAGTCGTAATTCAGAGTGGAGGCGGGCGCAAAAAATTCAGCAGAATCATGTATTTTCTGAATTTTTAAAATCTTTGTGTGGGTCCCCATTGGTGGAATTTCTTGATAGCTCCAAGAGTGAGCCCCCCAATACATCATACCCTGACCTTAGAGACTCAAGTGTATGTGGAAACTTGCATGGAGGAGATTTTTTCCATTTTATAAAGATATAATAAGAAAAAAAAACAAGCTAGTACTTTAACTAGTCAACATACCATGACAATATGGTTATTATGATAGAAAAATAAAATAAACAAAGAGATCTATTTTGTGAATAAAAATACAAAAATAATTCATATATGAAAAAGTATTTAATAAAAATATATAAAATATTTAATAGTAAAAAATATATACAAAAATAGTAAACTATGGAAGTCAAAAGGGAGGGAGACCCTCATTATTTTAGGGTAGATGAGAGAATAAAAGATGAAATAGTCTAAGGGAAAAAGTTATTTGGGTAGTAGGCTTTCTACACGGTGTGGGTAGAAATGTGAGGGCATAGGATTTACTTATGCATGGTGAAGTTGAAGCATATGTACAATGATGGTTCAAAAGTATTATGAAGAAAAAACAATAATAATAATAATAAATAGATAAAGTATACTTAAGTTTTGTAATACACACACCTAATGAAGTATTTACATATTTGAGAAAATAGAGACCCCCATATTTAGGCCCTTATATGAAATGAAATATTTACACAAAATGGGCTGTAATAATTTTATTTATTTTTTATGAGTTGCTAGCAAAAACTTTTTTTTAAATAATATAAAAAATATATAGAAGATATGGGTAAAGTCCCTAACGCACACACGCCTATTTACAGTGAAAAGGTATTTATGACAAAGAGTTTATGTGATTTTCCTTGGCTGAGGTAGCTCCCTGTTGGCAATGTGGATAGTCGAAAAAACGGCTATCAGTGGCATGATTCTGTGATGCTATGAGAGAGGACCTGAGAGTAGCAACTTCATCACGAAGTTGTGTCATAGTAGTAGTGGCCTGTGTCAAGTTCTCTTGAAAAGATGGGTTACTTTTTGATGAGAGCATAGTTGCTAGTGCGGTGGTGCAGCTTGCCATGTAACTTCAGCCACTCCTTTGATAGTAGAATGAAATAATTTTTCATGTACTCATTGTAGATGTGTGCTTCGATGGACACATTGTCAAAGTTCCGCATAAGTCATCGGGCATGTGTGGCACGTGGAAGATCCAAGGTGTGTGGAAGCTGGGTGAAGGGGAGCTTATTCCATAAGGGATCCGGAGTGGCACCTATGAAAGGAGATTCGCACAGATCTCGAGATGTGGAGGAAGAGGCTCCAGAATTGGAAGAAGATGTTAATGACAATGATGGAGATGAAGATGATTGGTGCGCAGCAAGGGTGAGGGAGGTATTCACCCCTATGGACTTAGGGGAAGCATAAGGGACTCATGGGCTCTACAGTGGGTGTGCTCGAAATCAAGAGGGAATAGAAGGGGAAGAGAATCCTATGTGGAATTGATGGGTGTAGGACTAGTAGTAGGAGGGGAGAGTGGTGAGGTAGTGAGCTCGACAGAAAGTGATGAAATCATGTGATTAGCCAGTGGAGTATGGAGAATGGTAATTGGATGAGCCTCATTCCTGTCCTGGGTAAGGGAAACCATTGGTGTGGTCACCCAAGAAGCATCAATAGTGGATGAAGCTTTGGAGGCGAAATTTACTGGCAGACCTGTGGATAAAGGTGCATGGCAGTGATGTGGCCGTGGATGATCATAAGGGTCATTTATGGACATGTGCATGGACTCGCTATTGTCAAGAAGGCACAGATGAAAGTGGCATAGGATGATTGCTCAATACCCGATGATGCAGAATGTAAGTAAGGAACCAGACACTAGGCTAAGCAAAGTTAGAGATGGAGGACAATTGGTGCTCATCTCAGAATCTATGGCATTTGTTGCGCATCGTCTCATAGATGAAGTGCCCAAAGGGGTATGGCTTGCCCGTACATAAGTAGTAGAAGGCCTTTGTGGCAAAGGAAGAAGTAAGGGGGCAAGGGTTGGTGGGTGTCACCAAATAAAAAGTAGTAATGGAAAGGGCGAAGAGGGAAAAGTGGCGAGGAGAAACGTTATCTCCTATAATAAGGGATATGGTGGAGGTGCTCAACGTAGTATGGTAGGGATGCCGGTGAGGATGTTGGACCGGCGCCTATGAACCAAAGGGTTTGGGGGGCCAACCATATCTAAAAGGGCTAGGGCGGCAGAGAGGCGATAGGTGAGGTTATTGGTTGGCCCAAAGTGAGGGAAGTTGTGGATGAGGGAGGTGCACAATGTAGGATTTGTAGTGGATGGTAGCCAAGCCTGTTAGCCCCAGTGTGGCGAGCTCAAAAGGTGTAAAGAGGTAATTAAGAGGTGGGCTTGGGAATGGGTTAGACTCATGGAAGTTAATGTAAAAGGTGTTCTGGCGATAGTAGCGGCGGTAGGGGGCGATTTGGAAAGGAGTGATGAGAGTATTTGAAGGAGTTAGGGCAGCCTTTGGGGTAGGTGGGTTGGTGGTTCAAGTTCATCATTAGATGGCACATAGGTTGGGTTGTTCGTGGCAGACCCAGGTGAGGGGGTGGAGAAGGGAGAGCCTTTAGGGGTGGTGGTGTATGAAGAGGATATATCAATGTTATCCATTGGAACTTCATCATCTATGGCAATGGCAATGAAGTTTTGTGTAGGCGGTTGCATGGAGCAGAAGAGAGAGATATATTCGGGCTTGGGGTGTGAGGGTGGAGTGGACGAAACTATGTTGGCCAAGTCCAAAGTGGAGATGAGGGGGGTGAGGAAACTATGGTGCAGATTTTGGGCTAGAGTTGCAAGGTATCTATATGGGAAACTAGGGTAGAGAGAGAACCTATGGATAGAAGAGGTTGTGTGGGAGTGGTACCACAAGTGGAGGTTGGACGGGAAGGAGATTCACTGAAGCTTGGACCAGCACGATGTGATCTTGCGCTAGAAAGAGGTGTTCTAAAGAGTGAGAGTCGTTTAAAGTGTGTGCCCACATTCGAAGGAAATGAACTTGGTCTGCCAAATATGGAGCTTAGGGAAATGAACTTGGTATGCCAAATATGGAGCTTTGGTTGGAAAGAAACTTGGACCGGCAGGTGCGTCATAGATGGAGGTTGGGTTGGTAAAACAATCACGGATCGATAGTAGGGGTACCAAAGATGTAGCTTGGGCTTGCAAAAAATCTTGGGCCGGCATGATTATGTGGACCGAAGCTTGGGCCGACAAATAGAGGTGTGTCAAACTTTGGACCAATAGGAGTTTGGTTCAGTTGACCAAAGCTTTGGCCAGAAAAAGGAGGTGTGCCAAAGTTAGGTGGACCAAAGATTTGGTCGGCAAAAGGAGGTGTGCCAAAGTTATGTGTAACTAGTCCCATGTGAGGAACCGGTGGGGTGGTTGTAGGCATGGTGGACACTAATGGAGAAGGGGCGATGAGCATGGAGAGGGAAAGGCCCCATAAGAGTGAGAAGGGTGGGGGAGTAGAGGAGGTTTGGGGTGTAGTGGTGGAGGTTTCTGGAGGGGAGGCCATGGGGATGGTGATGGGTAGGACGGTATGCCAAAGAAGGTGAAGAGTGATAACTTGTTGATGGGGGAGATGGTGTGCCAAAAGTGGGAGAGAGGGTGATGGGTGAGATGGTGGGTGAGATGGAGTGCAAAAAAAGAAGAGGAGCGAAGATGGTGATGGTGATGGTGAGACGATGTGCAAAAAGGGCAACGAGGGTGATGAGTGAGGCACCCAAAGAGCAAGGAGGGTGAAGGTGAGACAGTGCCAAGGTCACCGCCACGAAAAGTTTTACTATTGAAACGAACCAATGTTGAAATAATTTTTGGAACAAAACATTTCAACACCACGTAGGGACGTAGGTGAAATGTGGGAAGAAAATGATGATATACATAAAATGTGAAGGTACTGGCCAATAGTTATAAGATTATACTAGAATATTTGACATCAGTAAACAAAGAAGACATACAAAAGAGAAGAGAAAATAACAAATAGGATGAAAGAAGGAAAGAGAAAGATTTATAAAAGATAAAAAGCACACAAAATCACAAACTTTTTCCCCACATGAAACGATATAGTTTCAATGTGCACATGAACACCGAAACGTGAAATGAGTTTCAAAGCCACCGAAATGAGTTTCATGGTGACCATGGACAGTGCACCAAAAAAAGCAAGGAGGGGATGGGTGAGACGGTGTGCCAACAAGGGTAAGGAGGGTGATGGGTGAGGTGCCCAAAGAGCACTGAGGGTGAAGGTGAGACAGTGCACCAAAAAAAGAAAGGAGGGGATGGTGAGATGGTGTGCCAATAAGGGGGAATGGGTGAGACGCCTAGAAGGTGAAGGAAGGTGTTAGGAGATGGTGCACAAAAAAAACAAGGACGGGATGGGTGAGGCACCAAAAAAAGGGGGAAAGCAGGGTTATGTGAGACGGTGCACCAAGGAGAGCAAGAGGGTGATGGGTGAGGCACAGGGTAATGTGAGAAGGTACACCAAAAAAGCAAGAGGGTGATGGGTGAGGCACAGGGTAATGTGAGAAGGTACACCAAAAAAGCAAGAGGGTGATGGGTGAGGCATGGGGTGATGTGAGATGGTGTGATGGGTGAGGCATGGGGTGATGTGAGATGGTGCACCCCAAAAAAAAAGAGGGTGATGGGTGAGGCGCAGGGTGATGTGAGATGGTGCACCAAATCCTTGTTGCCACCAATAACATTTCTACTCTACACTGCCATTTTTCATACAATTTAGAAGTCTCTTCTACATCAGTGATTTGTTTTGGTGGTCATTGACAATACTTACATATTGTTGGGATATCTGCATTTTGTGTTAGAGATTTGTTATTTACAGGTTAAAATGGCTGGCAATGATGTATTTGGGTAGAAGCATGTTAACGTGCACAAAAAATGCTGTCCCGGACAATGCTAGTTAGTAGTGCTTGTTAGCATACATTCGAGAGCCAAGAATATGTCCATTTTGAAATAAACTTTCCATAAACTATGTTAAATTTACTCGGCGCCAAATTCAAATGTAGCATCTTTTCAGTTACTGAAGTCATGGTGTAGTGGATGAGAGCTCTCTCTCTCTCTCTCTCTCTCTCTCTCTCTCTCTCTCTCTCTTTCTGTCTCTGTGTCTCTCTCTCTCTCTCGCTCTCTCGAGGTTCTCCATGACCTGTGTAAGCCAAGCTCTCTCTCTCTCTCTCTCTCTCTCTCTCTCTCTCTCTCTCTCTCTCTCTCTGTGATGCTGCTCAAACAGTCTCACCCTCTCCCTTTGCCTCGCATTCTCTCCGTGTAGCCCACTTCCTCCCCATCTCATAGAGTTATGGCGAACCATACCTTGCAATCTGATCTGGTAGGTTTACTTGCGCGTTCAAGGGCAGCAGATGAAGGTAGCAGAAGGGATCCTTTACAGTCAATGAATCCGAACTTGGAGGACCCAACTTGTACTGCCATTAGGGATTATGAGAGACAAAGAAAGAGGAAACAACGAGAGAAGAAAAAACTTAAGCAGGTTCAGGTTCGAGAGCTTGCCTTTGAGGAGGAAAAGAAGAAGAAAATCTCGTCTGAGATTGTGGCACTGTTCAAGAGGAGGACTGAAGGAATTAGTACAGAAGACAAGCAAGAAATTTGGAGTCTAGTATCTCATCATCTTGTCGTGCAAGCAGTGTGTCGAGAGGAGTCTACTATTCAAAGTGCAATCATGTGCAATGTTCGTAACAGCTTGGCGCTTGTAAAGCAGCCAAGGTGTAATGAGGAGTTGTATTTGAAGCATACAGCATTGTCCATGATGTTGAATTCAAAGGAGAACATGCAAATGTCAAAAGTCTCGAGACTCCTTAAAGTTCCGCGTCGATCCTTGTACAAGGCTAAATTGCGGGTGACATCGAATGTTGACGGTGGAATGTTTTCATTAGCTGCATTCAAAAACATGCCCGTCGTAGCACAATCACAGATGAAATGAAAGAGCTGGTTTACACATTTTGGAGGGATGAGACACGTGTATCCCCTAACAAAAAAGATGTTTGTCGAAAGAGGATGGGGAGAAAAAATTACATAAAGCACCCTGTACACCTCCTTGATGAACCTCAGGTAATTGATCTAACCAAAGCACCATTATTCGAGTACACTAAAAAGCATGTGAAACTTTACAGTTAGCATACTGGTTGTTATTTACACTGTGGTTGTTTCTGGTTTATTCTAGCTAGAACATGCTATACTGTATATGCTAGTTCAAATCTTCAATATGTTGATCACCTTACAGAGTGTGTTATTTATCATATTAGTAATGCTAATTAGTATACAAGCCATACCTGGAGGCACACTGTAAATGCTAGTTAGTATACTCTATGTGCTAATTAGCACACTCTACATGCTAGAACATGCTATACTGTATATGCTAGTTCAAATCTTCAATATGTTGATCACCTTACAGAGTGCGTTATTTATCATATTAGTAATGCTAATTAGTATACAAGCCATACCTAGAGGCACACTGTAAATGCTAGTTAGCAGACTGTGTATGCTAGTTAGCATACTCTATGTGCTAATTAGCACACTCTACATGCTAGTTAGTATACAAGCCATACCTGGAGGCACACTGTAAATGCTAGTTAGCAGACTGTGTATGCTAGTTAGCATACTCTATGTGCTGATTAGCACACTCTACATGCTAGTTAGCATGTAAATGCTAGTAAGCATGCTGTGAGTACTAGTTCGCATATGGTAGGTGCTGATTAGCATACTGTAAGTGCTAGTTAGCATACTCTAAGTGCTAGTTAGCATATTCTAAGTGCTAGTTATCATACTCAAGATGCTAGTTAGCATAATGTAGTGCATCTTAGCATACTGTAAGTGCTAGTTAGCATATGATTAGTGACAGTTAGCACTCTGTATGTGCTTATTAGCATACTATGAGTGCTAATTAGCATACTTTAAGTGCTGGTTAGCATACTGTAAGTGTTACTTAGCATACTGAATGTGCTAGTTAGCATAATGAATGTGCTTGTTAGCATACTGTTTGTGCTAGTTTAGCACTGTTTGTGCTAGTTAGCACACTGAATGTACCAATTAGCTAACTGAATGTGTTACTTAGCATACTGAATGTACCAATTAGCCTATTGAATGTGTTAGTTAGCATACTGTCAGTGCTAGTTAGCATTCTGCAAGTGCTAGTTAGCATACTGTGAGTGCTAGTTAACATACTGCACATGCATGGAAGCATACTGTAAGTGCTAGTTAGCATACTGTAAGTGCTGGTTACATACAGTATGCTTCCGTGCATGGCCATGCTTCCGTGCATGGCCTGTATACTAATTAGCATAACTAGCATAATAACTGCCTTCTAACTCTCATAATTGCAAGTTGAGCTCTTCTACAGATTCAAAGAAAAGCATCCAGATTGCAAAATAGGTATGAGAATGTTTGAGATGATGAAGCCATTTTTTGTACGGTGGCTGAAAGATAGAGACACATGTTGCTGCGAATATCATGTGGAGATGTCCTTTTTAAAGGACACACTTAACCATATGCGGTCTCAGTCATTCGGGCTGCATGGAGCCCAATGCAGATGTCCTTTTTAAAGGACACACTTAACCATATGCGGTCTCAGTCATTCGGGCTGCATGGAGCCCAATGCAGATGTCCTTTTTAAAGGACACACTTAACCATATGCGGTCTCAGTCATTCGGGCTGCATGGAGCCCAATGCAGATGTACATGCAGCGTTTGCGTCATAGGTGATGAAACTAGCAGGGGTTGCATGGCTTTATGTCAAACTTTCAAAGGTGTCACACATCTATGGGAGTTAGTTCTCTGCCCGAAGCAGATAGATACTGGTTACCACAATAGTGAGTGTTTGATTGGCGAATGTAAGAAATGTGGTGTGAAAAAGCTAGAAACATGCTGCTTAGAGACACAAAGTCCAGGTAAGAATATCTTTGTAAACTTGTTTGCATATGTGGAGGCAACAGATAAGCACGGAGACAAAAAAAAAGAGAAAAGATCTTGTGACTAAAGAAATGTAGTGCTGGGAGTTTCTTCAACTCTTACAAACCAAGCTGAAGGTTTTTATCAAACATAACTATATCACTCGATGGCAAGCACAACAGTTCAAGGATTGTATTCTTAGATTTCCTGACGATGTGGTTGTGTCGGTTGTAGACTTTGCAGAAAACTATGCATTCAAGGAGCAAAATGAGATTCAATCCATGCATTGGCACTCAAGTCAAGTAACTATTTTTGTGCACATAACATACTACCGCAGGGAAGGGGAAGTAGTCAAGAAAATCCACTTCTTCATATCAGATGACAAAGTGCATGACACATTGTTTGTCCAACATTGTTTTATGCTGCATTGTGGCTGGTTACAGAGAGAAGGTGTCACTCCAAAACGTCACTGGGTCTGGTCAGATGGTGCTGCCTCACAGTTTAAGGCTGCTAGGACTTTCTATTTTGTTGCAAGGTATGCTGGACTGACAGGAATGGAGATGAGCTGGTTCTTCTTTGGATCAGGACATGGCAAGGGAGAGCATGACGGTGCAGGCGCAGTTGTTAAAAGATCGTTGACACATGAACAGCTGAAGCCTAATGGGGCCACTTTAAAGTGTGCTGTAGATGTGGTTGCCTATTGCCAAGCCAACCTATCAAAGGGAGCAGCTGCATCATATCCTCTAAAAGAAAGGGAATGTGCCCGTGTGTTTTGGGAGATCAAAGTAGGTGATGTAAACAGGGAGGTTAAATGGAATTGTGCCACGGTTGAGAAGTCTCGCACCTTGCATGCTTTTCGCGGTCACAACCGGCAGGATGCAACTGCCATTGCCACAAGACCATTGGCATGCTTTTGTGATGCATGCATGAATCATAGTTGGAATCGCTGCACTAACAAATCTCATGTGCAGCCTTGGGATTATCACATTCTGATGCCATTGTCTGATGAAGTTGAGGATGAAGAAGACACTCCGACTGATGATGCCCTTGAAGGACAGATCATTGGATATGAAAAATTCGTGTATGAAGGCCACCATGATGCATTAAGTAGTGCTTTGTGTGTTGGTGACACTTTTGCAGTGAATCTGGATGCTACAACCAATGATGAGAATGTAGACTTTTACTTGGTAAAGTGCACTGCAGTAAAAGAAAAGGCAAAACAGGGTTACACTGATGAGTGGAACAATGTAATTGACAAAGGCTCTTATGTCGTGCAAGGACTATATTACAAGCAAGTGGATGCATACACCTTCAAACTAGACTACAATCAACCTGTTGTTCACATACTTTCAAATCTTGTACGTTGTATCAAGATACCCATGAAACACATGCAAAAGAGAAGGCAAATGTACACAATCACCCCCGAAGATTATGAAGCAATCTATAATAGCATGCCATTCGGTTTTTGACATGAGCGTCATGGTCTTTTATTCTATTTTGTATCTTGTGTATGCTTACTACTACCACAGTATATGCTAATTGTGTACTAACAAGCTTCTACAAAGTGTGTGCTAGCTAGCATAAAGCGTATGCTAACTAGCATACAGTGTATCCTAACTAGCATATAAAGTATGCTAACTAGTATATAGTATAGGCTAACTAGCATATACTGTATGCTAACTCGCACAGTATATGTTAACTGTATACTAACTACCTAATTTATATTGTGTGCTTACTAGCATATAGCGTATGCTAACTAGCATACAGTATATGCCAACTAGCATATAGTGTATGCTAACTAGCACAGTATATGCTAACTGTATGCACACTAGCTACTATATAGCGTGTACTTACTAGCATACAGTATATGCTAACTAGCATATAGTGTATGCTAACTACCGCAGTATATGATAATTGTTTACTAACAAGCTTCTACATAGTGTGTGCTAACTAGCATAAAGCGTATGCTAACTAGCATACAGTATATGCTAGTTAGCATATACTATATGCTAACTAGCAAACAGTATATGCTAACTAGCATATACAGTATATGCTGACTAACAAGCTTCTACAAAGTGTGTGCTAGCTATCATAAAGCGTATGCTAACTAGCATACAGTGTATGCTAACTAGCATATATAGTATGCTAACTAGTATATAGTATAGGCTAACTAGCATATATTGTATGCTAACTCGCACAGTACATGTTAACTGTATACTAACTACCTAATTTATATTGTGTGCTTACTAGCATATAGCGTATGCTAACTAGCATACAGTATATGCCAACTAGCATATAGGGTATGCTAACTAGCACAGTATATGCTAACTGTATACTCACTAGCTACTATATAGCGTGTGCTTACTAGCATACAGTATATGCTAACTAGCATATATTGTATGCTAACTACCACAGTATATAATAATTGTGTACTAACAAGCTTCTACATAGTGTGTGCTAACTAGCATAAAGCGTATGCTAACTAGCATACAGTATATGCTAGTTAGCATATACTGTTTGCTAGTTTATATGCTAGTTAGCATATACTGTATGCTAACTAGCAAACAGTATATGCTGACTAGCATATACAGTATATGCTAACTAGCATATAGTGTATGCTAACAAGCACAGTATATGCTAACTGTATACTAACTAGCTGCTATATAGTGTGCTAACTAGCATACAGGATTATGCTAACTAGCATATAGTGTATGCTAACTATCACAGTATATGCTAACTGTATACTTGCTACTTTATAGTGTGTGCTACCTAACAAAAAACCCAATACATAATTCTGTAACACATAAAAATGGAATAGTAGGAGGCAACTGTTGAAAAGATTATCTCATCATTAACTTCCAGCATCAAATAACATTACATAGGGTTTAATTTTACAATGAGTCACACCCGCCAAAAATCTTTACGCCTCCTCAGAGGGCGTTTGTAGTGACCGGGCTTTTTTGCTCTCTCCTTTTTCTCTGCTTTCTCCTTTTCCTCTGCTTTTTCCTTTCTCTCTGCTTCTAGGTCGCCTCTCTGCTGTTCCTTTTCTTTTCTTTCCCTCTCCAGCCTAGCTTTCTCCTCTCTCTCTGCTTCTAGGTCATCTTCCTTTTGTTTGCGCGACGAAGTTCTGCTTGTCTCTCAGCCTCTAGCAACTGTTTGATGACTGCATCAGAGAAGTTATCAGAGCATGTATCAAAGAAATTGTCAGCCACATAATCTTTCAAAGTTTCTATAAGAAACTGTTGTCTCTCCTCAGCACTCTGGTCCTCTAGCTTCGGAGTAACGAGCCAAGCTTGTGCTGGGTTTTGAAACACTTTGTAGAGGCTATCATCAATCGGAAGCGTGTTTTGGGCGTTGTACGTCGGATTGTATTTCCAAAACAAGGCTAAATCTTTCATAAACACAGGTTTATTCAAGATCTGCCAGGGTTGCAGACTGCAGTGCTCTTGCGCAAAAAAACCGGCAATCCTTGGCACCTGCAATTTAAAAATAGCCCTGCAAATATTCATGACTTTACGATGCATGCTTGTGCTCCAAATATACACACTGAAGAACTGAAGACACCAGTCCAAAAACATGTGGCTGTCCTTGCGACAGAACACCTGCTTATCCTCTACATTGTATTTTAACATTTCATCTGCATATGCAGGGGGCTTTTCGCCGAAGCGAGTCTCTGCCACCCTCAGCAAAAGACCGTTGAGATCTAGTAAAAGAGCCCTTTTTTCATCACACAATCGCTTAGGCACCCATATTGGGTCTGGAAGAGGATACCATTCAGCATATATAACCTCCCCTGATGAGTGAACATAATTTAGGCGCTCAAAAATTCTATGGGCATGCTGTGAATATCGTTCGAGCCGCTTTTCAATCTCCAATTTTTGTCTCCTTATCTGCCTGACTTTGCGGATTCGCCATTTCCGTAATTTCTGCCATTGCATGGCAGCATTTATATCAGGCAATACAATTAATGCTAGTTTCTCTTCCTCTGCAAAGAAACAACGATACGAAGTGAAGAAGTTCATAGATTGGCAGAAAATTATAATGGACTGCTGCTCAACATTATATTACACAAAGACATTTTCACCGGGAAAATAAAAAAAATTACATGACAGCCACAAGAGGCATTAGGTTTTCAAAATGGCATAGCCATAAGAGTGAAGGGCATAGGTATGGGAACACTAAGTAAAGGCTAAACAACTGAACAGTGATAGTTGCCTGCTTACAGTACAGAATCTGGGCAAAAAAGGAAAGGTCTTAACACAGTTTTTTGCAAGCTCTTGAGCGGGTGGCTTTCTTTTCACCTTTGGTGCTTTCAGCTTTGTCCTCCATCTTCTTTGGGAAACCATAGCCATTGCTTGCAGTTTCTTCAGGTACCTCTTCCGGGCCCACTTTTCTCTTTGCCTTAGCCTTTCGCAAAAAACCCTCAAGAGGGCTGTTATCACCAACTTCCTACGGGTCCTTTATGCTGTTAGTCTTCAATGTTTCCCCTGATGCACTGGCACTAGCCATTGTCTGCTGAGAAGTTTTTACTGTGTCAGTTGCAGCAGGCATGGCACGCGCATGAGGAACCATGACAAAAAAATCATCTTCTTCTGATTTACTGCTCACGTCACCGCCTTCCTCTGTTGTTTTCATGCTTGCACTTTGCATTTGCTGGGATCCCACATCTACTCCTTCATTCATTGTATCTAGCTCACCACCCTTCTCAGTCGAAGGGTTCTCAGTTTGCAGCCTTTCCCTTACCTTTGGTGTCATGCACACTGCCCACATCATGTAGGGGCTTTGAGAGGCCTGCAACAAAAAAATCTTTGATTACACCCTTTATAAGCATGTCATGTATGCTACATAGTATGTTTCATATGCTAACTATGTGTGCAGCTAGGCCAGTATGCTAATTAGCATTCCCGTGTATGCTAGCTAGCATAATCATATATGCTAACTAGAATATCAAGTATGCTAACAAGCATACCAGGTATGCTAACTAGTAAACCTTATAATCTCTAAGCAATTCAAGTGTACCAAAAGCTTCTATGTGCTTACTAGAGCACAGTATATGCTAATTAGCATATCCAACATGCTTAATAGCATATCAAGTATGCTAATTAGCATATCCAGTATGCTAGTTAGCATACAAGATATGCTAATTAGCATATCCAGTATACTAGCCAGCATACTGGATATGCTAATTAGTATATCCTGTATGCTAACTATCATTCCAGCTAGCATATCCGGTATGCTAATAAGCATATTTAATATGCTAACTAGCATACCTAGTATGCTAACTAGTAGACCTTATAACCTCTAAGCTAATCCAATATGCTCCAAAATGCTTACTAGCATATAAAAATTGGTAATTAGCATATCCAACATGCTTAATAGCATATCAAGTATGCTAACTAGCATATTCAATATGCTAATGTTAGATATCCGTAACGCCGCTACGGGCGTTACCACAGGAGGGGACGGCCTCTGGCTCACCACCCAGCCATAGAGGAAGAATGAGGATTGCCCCTCATCCCCCAGGCTATATAGTGTGTGGCCTGCCGTCCACACTAGCCTGGCCGCCCATGACTCCGCATGGGCATCCTCTCCCACTGAACCCCGGACATGGCCATCCGGTCTGCCATCGGTCTCACAGGCGTTACAGCCTACGTGACATTACCCCCCCCTTAAGAAGAGTTTTCGTCCTCGAAAACAAACTGGGGAAACCTTTTGGAAATTGCACTACGGCGTTCCCAGGTAGCTATCTCCTCATCCCTATCTCTCCATTTAACAAGTACCTCCTGGTACACTTTATGTCGGGTTTGTTTGTCACGATACTGTAGAATCTTTTCAGGTTCATGTGGTATCTTTGGTGGCTCTATCAAGTCCACCAAAATCTCTGGAGAAATTGCGTTCTCTAACCCGTGAACTGATTTCTTCAGTTTACTGACATGAAAGACAGGATGGACTTGAGAACTATCCGGTAACTCAAGTTTATATGCTACATCCCCAATCTTCTTAAGGATTTTAAAAGGACCACAATATCTCGGAGAAAGTTTATCACACTTTCCCGTTTTCATGGTTTCTGATTGCGCAGGAACCTTGAGGAATACAAAGTCACCTTCTGCAAAGGTCACCTTTCTACGTCCTTTATCCGCATAAGTTTTAGCGCGATTCTGAGCGCTACGAATGCTCTCACGTGCGGCTCTGAGCATATCATTCATATCTTCAAGAAAATCCTTGACAGATTGAATCTTCTCCTTTTGTAGGCCTACAGCCATCGGAGATCTCGGCTGGAATCCATACATTAACATGAATGGTGTAAATCCAGTCGTTCGCTGAGTGTTTGGAGCTGTTATAAGCAAACTCCAATATGGGCAAATATTCTTCCCAATTTGATTGCTTCTTACTTACATAAGAACGCAACATATCCTCGAGTAACCATTTCTGTTTGACCATCAGACTCCGGATGGTCCGCCATACTCATACTCAGAGTAGTATCCAGCTTTTTGAAGACTTCCTTCAAAAGTGGCTGTTGAACTTTCTATCTCTATCTGACACTATATCTGCGGGCAAGCCATATAGCTTGTAGAGATGTTCAATAAAGAGTTTTGCCAACTCTGGCGTTTTTACCATTTTCTTGGTGGCAATAAATTTTGCCGTCTTGGTTAACCTATCCACCACCACCTAGACCGAGTCATTCCCTCGACTTGTCGTGGGTAAACCGGTGATGAAATCAATGGAAATGCTTTCCCATTTCCCTTGAGGAATGCTTAAAGGATGGAGCAAGCCCCTAACCTTTAGCCTTTCATGCTTATTGACCTGACACTTATTGCATTGCAGCACATAAGTCTGGACGTCCTTGAACAAACTAGGCCAATAAAATTGTCGTTTGACTAGTGCATAGGTCTTTTGTATCCCGAGATGACCAGCACTTGGACTATCGTGACTTTCTCTAAGAATGCATGCTCGAAAGTCACCAATAGTTGGTACACACACCCTACCCTTGTAGAGTAAGTACCCGTCGTCAATGGAGTAGTTAGCATACTTCTCCCCCCGACGAAGTTTAGCATCATCCTTTGAAACCGTGTCGGAAAACAAAGGTGATGAAGGGCCTACGTCTGAGCTCTCCGGCTCAAAACTATACCCCGAAGACTCGGCTAGCCTCTCCGGACTAACTCTCGCCTCGCTACCCGCCGCACCTACGGCCAGTCTCTCCGGACTAGCATTACGTGCCGGCGAGGAAGGTGGGCGCGGCTATGACAAAGTGCGTACGCGTACAGCGCGCCAGACCTCTGTAAAGACAGGATCATGCTCACACAAGCCACGGAGTGATTCCAAGAACTCATTCTTGAAAACCGTAAAGCTTAACTCATTAATTTGTGTCATGCGGTTAAGCGCATCCGCCACAACATTATATTTACCCCTTTGGTAGCGAATCTGAAGGTCAAACTCCTGTAGGAGCTCTGCCCACCAAGCTTTCCGACCTTTCAACTTGTTTTGACTCGAAAGCCATGTCAGGCTTTCGTGATCCGTACGTACTTCAAAAGTGGCACCATATAAATAGTGTCTCCACTTTTTAAGTGCATGTACGATGGCCAGTAACTCCCGCTCGTAAGCCGAGTAGTTACGCTGAGCCCTATCTAATTTTTGCTCTCAAATGCAATAGGGTGTTCCCTTTGCAAAAGCACGGCTCCAATGGCCTCACTACTAGCGTCTGTCTCCAAGACAAACGGCTCAGTAGGGTCAACTATAGTCAAAACAGGTGCAGCTGCTATGGCTACCTTAAGTTTTTCGAAGCTTCTTTTGTTGGTCTCCCTTCCAACATATATTCTTTGTTTTTGTGCGCAATTGATCCGTCAACGGGGCTACCTTAAGTTTTTCGAAGCTTCTTTTGTTGGTCTCCCTTCCAACATATATTCTTTGTTTTTGTGCGCAATTGATCCATCAACGGGACTGCGATCTTCGCGTAGTCCTTTACATACTGTCGGTAAAACCCTGACATGCCAAGAAAAATCTGCAGTTCTTCGAGATTCTTCGGCGCTAGCCACTTGAGAATAGCTTCCACTTTCTCAGGTTCCATCCGCGTACCATGGGCGGATATAATGTGGTCCAAATAGTGAATTTCTCTTTCAAAAAATTCACATTTGCTCTCCTTCGCAAATAGCTTGTGTTGTCGCAATAACTGGAACACTAATCGCAAATGTGCCAAGTGTTTTTTACGTGTTTTGCTGTACACAAGAATATCATCTAGGAAAACTACTATGAATTTTCCTAAGTATGGACGTAAAACACTGTCCATCAGCGTCATAAAAGTCGCTGGAGCATTGGTTAGCCCAAACGGCATAACCAAAAACTCAAAGTGACCGAATCATGTCCTGAATGTTGTCTTCGCAACATCCTCGACCTTAATTCTAACCTGATGATACCCAGATCTCAGGTCTATCTTAGAGAAATATTTCGACCCATAGAGTTGATCAAACAACTCGTCCATACATGGCATAGGGTACTTATTCCTAATCGTGACTTGATTAAGAGCTCGATAATCTATGCACATGCACATAGAACCGTCTTTCTTCTTTACCAGAAGAATCGGTGATGCCCAAGGACTCGAACTAGGGCGAATAAACCCTTTCTCTAAGTATTCGGTCAACTGCTTTTCCACCTCCTATGCCTCGGAGTGGCTCAACCTATAAGCAGGCTTGCTTATTGGTTTGGACCGAGGCATAACTTCGATGCCATGGTCTACTTCCCTTGATGGTGGTAAACCATCTGGAAGCTCCTTAGGAAAGACATCTTGAAATTCCTGCAATAAACTTTTCAAAGCATCTACGTACTTTGTTTTTTAAAGTCTCTTTTGCCTTGGACTTTGTTGTTTCATCATCACATGCATGCCAAACTGGGTTTTCAAAAAACAGTGGGTCTCTTCCAAGGCTTTGTTTTCCATGTTTGTCTACGCAAACATTACTTTCAATTTCAGCTACGGAAACAGAATTTACAAGAGGGTAACAAGCGTATACTTGTGCTACCTGGCCGCTGTGCGGACCGCGTGGCATAACTCGAGCGATGATATAAGTGGTGAAAAGGGGACACTATGGTCTCCCTGTAGGGTGATGATATTACCCCCAGACTCAAACTGTAATGTGTTGTGTAAATAACTCCGAACTAGGCTAGGACCGAGGCTATACAGCCACTCCCTGCCTAAGTAAACATCTGCTCTAGCCTAATGCATGACCTGGAAGTCAAGCACGGCCTCATAGTCCTGCATGATCAAAGGGACTCCCAAGACCACGGTATTCCATACCTTTTTATCATAACCATTGGCCAAACCAACGGTATACTCATGATCACTTGCGGTCTCTTTTAATTTCAACTTCTTGACCAATGAATAGTTCAAAAAGTTATGGCTAGCCCCATCGTCTATAAAGACAGTGACTCTACGGCCACCTATGGTGCCATACATGCGCACCATGTCATGCGGACCAACACTAGGCTGCCACATAGATGGTGTCACTGAACAAGCGTGACGCTCGTCACAATGACTCACCGTAACTTCTCTGAACTCTCCGGCACTGAGAGGTAGCGTCTGCACCGTGTGCAACTGCCTAGAGGATTTACCATCGCTCTTAGGCGCCTTGCCACTAGTGGTTGCTTTTAACTTTGGGCAATCAACCTTGTTGTGCCCCACTTCATTGCAGTTGAAGCAACGATTTTCCTTTTGTGCTTGCAAGTACTGCTCCTTTTTGTGGGTTTCAGAACTTCGTTTTTTCTTGAAGGGTCTTGGTTTTTTAGACCAACGACCTCCTGACTCCCCTCCGTCCTCTCCCCTGTTTTTTCACTACGGAAACCCTTTTTTTTTAAAAAAACCCTGACCCCTTTTTTTCTTTATCCACTGATCTCCCTGCCCCATCTCGCGCACCACGGCGCTTGATGTCATCATAGATTTGCGCATACTTGATGGCCTGAGAGAGGTCCTTAGGCTGCAAGGGCTCTACATACTCAAGATAATCATTTGTTAGGCCTCGTTTGAAGCCCCTCAATGTTTGGAATGCATCGATTCCCTTCAACTTGAGTATGAGCTCTCTGTAGTCAGAGATGTACTGGGTGAGGGTCTTGTGTTCTATCGAACACTTGTCCCACGCATCCCAACTTCTCTCTTCTTCATTGCCTAGCAAAAACTCCTTTCGAAACATTGTTTCGAAAGCTGCCCAAGTGGTAGGGCGAGTGGTAAGACTCATCCACCACTTGTATGCCTTGCCAGACAATAAGAAACTAGCCTCTACGGGCTGCACATGACTAGGCTGCTTACGCAGCTCATGAATGTCCGACCATTTCGCTAAGAACATATTAACAGAATCCTTGTTACGCTCTCGTTCCTCGCCGCCAAAACTAGGCAACTTAAAATCTTTAAGTAACGCCGAGGCTGCCTCTACGGGCGACCTCGCAGGCACTGCGGCCTGTCCTCCCGGGACCACGGGTGAGGCTGCGCTGACGCGTGTCGCAGGCTGACGTCTATCACGAGGAAGAGGAGAAGATGTCGAAATAGCGGACAACACGTCTAGGCGTGTGGAGATGCCCTGTAGCATCGTGACAACGTCATTCTGGACCCTCTGTAAGGTCGTCAATTGCGTGTTAACATATCTAAACATCCCACTAGAGCGCTCCGTCTCCGTGAGGATGTCGGCAGGGTGAGTAAGGTACTGGTCAAAGTCGTGGTCTGCCAAGAGGTCATCGTCCCCCTCGGCGACGTCAGTGTCCATATAATCCAGCTCATCGGCCGGAGCGGGGTCAGCTAGGTCGGCGGCCTCTACGGGCACGCCAAGGTCAAGGGCAGGGTCACGAGACGTGGAAGGCGCCTGCGGGTCACGAGACGTGCCCGGAGAGAGCCCCTCCGAACGGGAGACGGCCTGGCGTCTACGGCCAGCCAACTCGGTCGGGGTAAGGCCCGCGACCGAGGAGAGAAGTCCTAAAAAACCTATCGGACTAGTGGGTGGGGACACACTGGGACGGGCAGACATTTTTATTTACTTGCAATGTAAACAATGCAATAAACCAGAAATACACAACAGTAACAGTAAAAGAAAGAGTAATAGTCACCCCCTGCAACAAGTAGTAAACTGAAAAACAAACACACTTGGAAAAACAAGGTAAGAACGTGTTTGTACAAGTTTAGTTACTCGACGCTACGGTCGAGGAGACGGCTTTTGTTTTGCAAACAATTTACACGGCACAATGGCCTTCGACCACTTGCTCTAGGCACTACGGCCTAGGAATTTCCAGGCGCTACGGCCGTATGTTTTCTCCTCTAGGTGCACACGTGCAGTGCACACGTGCTAGATGAAATTTCCTCTAGGCGCTATGGCCATAGAAGTGTTCACTAGGCACAACGGCCATAGAACGGCTCTCTCTCGAAGGACTTGGCACTACGGCCATGGGATTTGTCCCTCTCTTAGCACGCGGCGCTACGGCCGAGTGCGGTGGTCTCTTTCGTGGAAAACGGGCACTACAGCCACACGGCACGACGGCCGTGTTGGGTTTGTTTCGTGGGGTGTACCGTTGTTTTGTGTTTTTTTTTAAAAAAAATAATGGGCCGGGCCGGCCCTCGCCACTTCGGGCGTGGCCGCTCGCCCCACAATGGGGCCGAGTCTGGCCGCCGTTGCCCGGCTGGTCGCCGCCCCTGGCTGGCCGGCTGGCCTAGCCGCCGCAGCCGTCTCCTACCCAATCGAACCGGCTAGCATAGGAGTGTGGGCCTACTCCATCTTCACGGTCTGCTGGCCGGCATAGGAGTGTGGGCCTAGATTACGTGTGGCCTACACAAAATCACCATTTCACAGCGCGTCGGAGCGAGCTGCGGATCACAGCCGAGAGGGAGAGAGAAAGCGGCTTTGTGCTTTTCTGCACAACGTAGGCCAGCAGGTCCCCAAACGTTGCATTACACCAAACGTTGCAATGATACACAAGTCGTGGGGCTGGTCTTCGCCCCCCCCTCCCCCACACACAGATAGAGATAGGCGATTTCTCTCTCTGCCAAACGAATTCGATTCGAAGTCAATTTCAACGCAGAGAAAAAAAAACAAAACGAGATGCTTACCTGCAATTCGTATAGTTGTGCAATTCGTATAGTTGTGTGAGACGGGGAGAGAGAGAGAGAGAGAGTTCTTCCCTTCAATTCTTCCTTTCAATTCTGTCTTGGCCTCTCTCCACACACTCCATTGGAGATAAGGATGAGAAGATGAATGGTTGAAAACCATTGAGTGGGCCCTGACGACCCCATCGAACCGACGCTCTGATACCAGTGTTAGATATCCGTAACGCCGCTACGGGCGTTACCACAGGAGGGGACGGCCTCTGGCTCACCACCCAGCCATAGAGGAAGAATGAGGATTGCCCCTCATCCCCCAGGCTATATAGTGTGTGGCCTGTCGTCCACACTAGCCTGGCCGCCCATGACTCCGCATGGGCGTCCTCTCCCACTGAACCCCGGACATGGCCATCCGGTCTGCCGTCGGTCACAGGCGTTACAGCCTACGTGACAGCTAATTAGCATAACCAGTATGCTAGTTAGCATACAGGATATGCTAATTAGTATATCCTGTATGCTAATTAGCATTTCAGATAGCAATCCAATATGCTAACTAGCATACTGCATATGCTAATTAGCATTCAATATGCTAACTCCGGTATGCTAATAAGCATACCCAATATGCTTACTAGCATATTGGATATGCTAATTAGCATCCACTCATCCAACTAGCATATCCAGTGTGCTAGTTAGCATACTAGTTACGCTAATTAGCGTATCTTGTATGCTAGTTAGCGTATCCAGTATCCTAACTAGCATATCCGTTGTGTTTATTAGCATTCTGGATACGCTTTTTAGCATATCTGGTATGCTAGATAGCATGCTAGTTAACATATCCCGTATGCTAGTTACTGGATATGCTAGTAGGCCTACTTGATATGCTAATTAGCATATCCGGAAAAAGGCCAAAAAGAAGTAGAAAGCAATAGATAAAAATCAATCCGATAGTGCGCCATAGGAATCTAATGTGAAGACGACTCAGAAGAGAATTTAGAACCTCACAAAGAAGAGGATTCAGACGGCTCAGAAGAGGATTCGGACCCTCATGAAAAGAAGGGTAAGAAGGGTGCGATGAGTGTAGAAAAAGCAAGGCGCTACTTCGAGAGATGGGAGACCCTAATGTGAAGACGGCTCAGAAGAGGATTCGGACCCTCATGAAAAGAAGGGTAAGAAGGGTGCGATGAGTGTAGAAAAAGCAAGGCGCTACTTCGAGAGATGGGAGACCTTAAAGAAGTATTTGTGACCAAGTCAGTACCATAAGTCTAAATGGGTTCGTATTTTGAGAGGGAGTGTTTATTGCGGACAATGCAGGCAAGAAGAAGGGCAACTCAAGCAAGAGTGCACCTCTGTGGACGACGTCAAATTTATCTTACATAGAATCACTCGACATAAAATTGGATACAATGGATGAAATAGAGCCCCTATTGCTCCAGTAAATCAGGTGGCAGTTAGCAAAGATAATCTACCACAAAGGTAGTACTATAATAAAGGCTTAGGAAGAGGAAGGTACAAACCCTCACAGAAGGATGTCTACTATTATTGCAGAGGTGCAGGGCACCAAAAAAAGAAATGTCAATTTTCTTACAACATCAATAGGAATTATAGGGTCAGCGAGAATCCGGAGAAACTAGCCAACCAGGTGTAAATATATTACATCTGGTGTAGAGATAGAAGAAGAAAAGCCAGAGGTGATGGTAGTGACAAGGTCACAAAAGGAAAACTTATAAATTCACAAAAATTTAGCAGATAAGAAAAGTAAAGTAGTCTCATGGGAAGACCAGGTAAGAGTAAGGCCTCAAGCCATGAGGATGGTGCAAGAAGCCCATGGTATGAGATGAAAAGTAAAGTAGTCTCATGGGAAGACCAGGTAAGAGTAAGGGCTCAAGCCATGAGGATGGTGGAAGAAGCCCATGGTATGAGATGAAAAACCCATAAGAGAATACTAAGTAGAGAACAAGAGTAAGGATGCTAGCAAGAACAAAGGAAAAACCAAGGCAACCAAAGTTAATTGGCCGAGTGAGTCGAGAGGAGCTGAGAGGATGACCTGAAGTGAGAGTCCTAATAGAGATAAAGGAAAGGCCAAAGTAGCCCAAGATAGCCGGCCAAGTTAGCCAAAGCAGTATGCAGATAGCTGGATGAACAGGGAGGATGTACATGACACCTTCGATTCCCAATTATGACATCACTAAGAAAGGGAGAAGACACCCTAGAAAGCAAAGAAGCTACTGTAAGAAGATGTAGTCAAGGTGTAAAAAAATACAAACAACATAGTGCCACTCTACAGACGATGATAGTGAAGACACCAGCAAGGTCAAATCTCTAGCATGAGCTGAAGAATATGAAATTGAACATAACACTAAGTAAGCTGTTGAACTTAGTTCCCAACTATCACAAGCATCTCTTGTCTAGGTTAGTGGGTCGGTTTAAAGAAGAGGAATCTAAAGTTTAACTTCTAATAATGGTTGCATTTGCCTTTCTTCTTCGGCTTATCACCCCCTTCTCAGCATCCTTGTGCTAGAAGTTTGGGTTAATTCTACCTTTGGCTTGAAACCATCCTAAGAGAAGAATTTACCTTTATCTTTTTAACTCGTAGCAAATTCATGATCTCCTACACGTATACTACTTTGGTTTTATTGGGATTGCTCTTCTTGCAAGAGCACATCAACAAACTCATCAAACATGAGGGCATTGGGTTTACCCTTCATTATAATCCGAAGTGTGGATTCAAAACCTTGGTATGAATCCAATTAAGTTGTGAGACCAATAAACACCAATGAACTACCCAGATAGGCCTCATCAATACATGCAAATTGCTCTCTGAGACCTTTGATCCTTGTGAGAAACTCATCCATCAAGTCTCCCTCATTCATATGCTTAGTCTCTAATTGCTTGCATAAGTAGGCCACACATACCTTGTTCTGCTTCATTATTATAAGTCGAAGTGTGGATGCAAAACCCTGGTATGAATCTAGTAAGGTTGCGAGGGAACAGACACCAACAATGAATTTCCCAAATAGGCCTCATCAATACCTAAAGCTACTCTCTGAGATCTTTGATCCTTATGAGAAACTCATCCATCAAGTCTCCCTCATCCTTACACAAAAGTAGGCCACATGTGCCTCATTATGTACTTAGTAAACCGCAACAAGCGTGTCCCCAAGCCTACTTGGCAATTTAACATGACCAAATATGAGAAATAATACTCCTTTTCATGAAAAGTGTTACCAATGCATGTGCATGTGCATGTGTATGTCTATCATCCCACCTAGTTTGTTTCATTGAGAGGCAAAGCCAGATATGATAGTTACATCTAAACTAGTATCACCATCCAAAAAGTACATGTACTATCCTCTACACTAGTAGCGAGACACGGAGTGCCTCAATGCCAATAACAACATTTGAAAGCACTTTGGTAACCAATACATGATGGATCATATAGGACCACAATGGGTAGTTGGTCCCATCAAGTTTATCTACAATGGAAAGCATCCCAAATGGGTAGAAGCATGTTAACGTGCTACGCTTTTTATGCTAGTTCACATGTGTGAACAAGCATTCCTAGTTAGCATAAGTTTAGGTATGTAAGTCACTATATTAGTAATCATATTTAAAACATCTGGCTAATACAAAAAGCTCAAATGAGTACTTCAAAAAAAAAAAAGAATAATCAATGAAAGCTGTGGTATATTGAATTACGAGCTAGTCTTTGAAGCCAGTTAGCACGGGCGTTACAGCGGAGTGGTGGAGTGATGAAGTGCAAAGGCCAGAGCACCATGGAGCCCGCAAGCAAGGCGACGCATTCGCGTTCTCCTATACCCAGAAAACGCAGAGCCGCGCCGCCTTCTCCTATACACAGAAAACACAGAGCCCCTTCTGCTTCTCCATCTCCCTCCAAAAGCGCAAAGCGATCTCAAGGTTCCCCAATGTCCCTCTCGGGTACTTACTCTCTCTCTCTCTCTCTCTCTCTTGTGCGGGTTCTGTGTGTTTTCTCTTCTACTTTTAGCTTCAGTACCACAAGAAGCTCCATGCAATATAGTTAACATGTCCATGCAATATAGTTGAGCACATTTCCCTTTACAGTTGAGCACATTTCCCTTTGATGTGTGCAGGCCGATGGAAAGCTCCGAAGGTCATGATCCCCATGCAGGAAAAATTCTGTACGACTTTGGTAGAGTTCAATGCTGCTTATGGCCTTTCCATGGAGGGTTTAGATCCCAAAATGGTTAGGTGGGAGCAGGTCACTGATGCTGAATGGTTCAGTGTGTTCAAACAAACAAAGGATCCCAGCCAGTACCGCATCAAATGCAGCACCATCCACACCGAAATGTATGAGTCGATGATGAAACTGCACTACAATGTATACCAGAAGGCCCCAACCAACATGGAAATTTCCTCTACATTTGCAAAGGGTTTCGTGAAAGAATTCAGTCCTACCGTGATTGCAAGCGGGACAGCCATTAGGTTCAATTGGGCCGAGTTTGCAGTGCAGTACTTGCAGGATATTCGAGAGAAGGGCTATTATGAGGGCCATGTTAACAAGTGGAGACTACGCAATCTTCAGCTTCCAGCTTCAAAAATTGAGGATGAGTCTGCTGACATCTGCGAGGAAAACATGGCATTGGCAGGAAAGAGTACTGCCAAATCTACCAAGGCCACACTTCAGCCTCATCAAGATAGTCGACAGGAGATGGAAGCTTCTTCATTTTGTGGGTTGGAGGAATGGCAGTGCATGAAGGCAACTGTCCTTCAAATGAAAACACAGCTACATTATGAGAGACAGAATCTAAACAAAGTGCAAGAGGGCCTGGAACTTGCTAGGGCTTTGAATGCAAAAAATGCGAAGGTCACTCCTATTGTCACGGCCATGAGACAGAGGTTGCATGAGATGGAGTTGCAGGCTCTATTGCAAAGCAATGATGTGGATGCCTGGCGAAAGATGGAGCTTGAAGTCAGAATAGAGACAACCAAAGACACCATAGAGGCTATGGGGTTTCCTCTTCGTGAAGATGACCCCATAGATAGTGACATAGACATAACCTGTAAACTGGCAAGTGTCCGTAAGTTTCATCTCTGCACTTTATGTTTGGTACATGTGCTCAGGTAACTCATGTACTTACCATGCTCTTTTTGTCTTGGTTTTGTAGGTTGAGATGGAAATTGCAAAATCCAAGGTGCAGAACTCTGAAAGCCAACTTGAACTTCTGATGCACATGCAGTCCAAGCTGCAGGGCTCATTTCTCCAAACTGCCCTAACTAATCTAGCCCTTGCTAGTTTTATGAAGGATAGAGAGATGCAAGACAGCATCGGAACAAACCTGTGTACTGGCTGTGGTCTGCCCCTTGAGGTCCAACCATTCCTTGCAATGGTCAAGCTCCATTGTGAGCATAATTATCACCTTCTGTGCTTTGCTGCTACATGCTCCCTTGGGACTGTATGTAGGGCTCTCTTCTGCAAAAAAGGGATACCTACCGCATGGTTGTGCAACCTTGCAACACAACGACATCCAACCACACCAGAGATTGGTAAGAAACCATACTTGAATGTATGCTTGCTAGCTAGCATACAGGACATACAGTCTGCAAGCTTGATCATATTGGGAATAAAAGGTGTGCTAGTTAGCATAATGAATATGCGAATTAGCATGCCAGGTATGCTAGTTATCATACTAGATATGCTAGTTAGCATATACAGTATGATAGTTAGCATATTGCATATGCTAATTAACATATCCAGTATACTAGTTAGCATACTAGATATGCTAGTAGGATGCTAACTAGCATATACCGTATATGCTAGTTAGCATACCCTGCATGCTAACTAGCATCCTCGTTAGCATACTCTGTATACTAACTAGCATCCTAGTAAGCATACCCTGTATACTAACTAGCATAGCATATATGCTAGTTAGCATACCCAATACGCTAACTCGTACAGGTTCTTCTTGGTTGTTTTGCTAGTTCATAAACTCCCAAGTCTTCCACATCCATGATGGTGATTAACGGTTAGAGCATTCAGCCTCTTTATGAATCATTCGCCCATTAGTTCTTTAGAGGGTATGTTGGCTTTATCTACCTGGCCGCTTCATGTCAGGCTCAGAATAGTGCAGTCTATTGTAATGTCATATGTGCAATTTTATTTGCCATTGTTACATTGGTCCTCTCGGGATATTTCAGCCTTTATGTCACAAGCCATGGAAATACTCTGGAGAACAAAAGCGGCAGTGAAAGCATTAAGACTGATGAAGATGGAATTGTTGTGCTCCCCAAGGATGCATGGTGGTCTAAATATTCTAAATGTGCGGTATCATGTCCTTGCAAGGAAAATCACTATGCTGCATACTTTTTTCCGCCAACAACAGCCATGGACATGTATGCTTGCATCTATGTGTGTTAATATGAGGACTTCTGCTTATGGCCAATGGACTACTGATCCCTGGGAGGTTGTCATTGGGAGATTTGCAGGAAAGATACCAGGCTGCCCTTTCTCTACTGCTTTGATTTTGGACTGGAAACAGCTACTTTCAAAAGTTAAATGGGCTCCTAATAATTGCTCGGGGACAAATTCCATGAGACAGGAAAGTATTCATTGGAGTGCCATCTTTGACACTCCACTTGCCTTACAGGAACCGATCCGAGCATACAACCTCTCTAAATTGGGAATTCGGTATATACAAGATGTGGTGGATGATCAGGGATATGTTTTATCTTTTCCCCAGGCTATGGCTTCCTATCCTTTGGGAATGCATCACAGGACCATATGGAAGAAAATTGCTGATTTATTATTTCCTTTTCTACCAGTTCCTCCTATGGCTCCTATGGATCGGCTTATGGATTGGCAGCTGCTTTCCTCCACTACAGGCACTCATCCTGTTCCTCTCCCCGCTCTAACCTCCATTAAAGCCTATCTTTTACTTCAGCCTGCTCCATGGATCCAGCAATATGGCAATTCTTTATGGCATATAAGGAAACCCCTTTCATGGTGGAGGAAGAATATTCGAATGATATGGAAAAGTAAAATGCCTTTGAAACAAAGACTTTTCCTCTGGAGATGTTTGACAGGTACATTGTCAGTGGGGGTTACACTTGCAAGACGCCATATTGCATCATCCACCTGTCTAAGATGTATGGCTCTTTCAGAGACAATTCCTCATTTGCTTTGGCATTGTCCTTGTTCTAGGATCCTCCTCAGGCGTATTTCTGATTATCTTTGCCTTCGCTTCCCAACTCATAGATTTGGGAAACATTTCTGGCTCTTTGGCAGACATCTCAGAACTTTGTCCCAATACTCACTTTTTCTATTTTGGGTGAGATATTGGGCCCTATGGACCATCTGGAGTGAACACAATTTTGCATATTTGGGAAGGCACAATCTCCAATCATATGAATCTTTCCGAGCCTCATTGCGACAATCTGTATATGCTGCTTGCCTTGAGGGTGACATGGATGCATCTTGTATTCAGCTTTTCTTCGAGTGCTTTTGATCTTTGGATATTCTCCACTCTGGAGAATATGATTATGTAAACTTTCTTGTGTGCTTCCATTAGGCTCTCCTTTGGAGTCTAATGTCTTGTATATTGACTTTATGAAAATATAACAATTACTGGTTTTACTAAAAAAAAAGTATGTTGGCTTTATCTCTAGTCTCTTCCTTAGGGATTTGACTTTTGTTGCATCATAAGCCTCAACGTCCATATCTTCTTACTTTAGCTCCCTCAAGATAACTTGAGGTCTTGACCTTTTGGAACCTCTTTTGTCCCTCAGTTCCTCATATGTGTCAAAGTGTTCATCATCGAATTGTATGAACCACTCCATTGGCATGTCACCCAAAGGTGGCTGCAAACTAGTTTCTCTTCAATTCTTGTAGCATTAGACCACCAAAGGTCACTACAAACTAGTCTCTCTTTGGTTTTTCCAACCTTAGAAGCTAGACTCTGGAGACCTTCTATGCTTGCTCAAACTTTTTGACATGGATGTTTGGGTCTTTAGTTTTTTTAACTTTGTTTGTTGGGAACTATTTATGGCTTTTCCCCCCCCATTATGAGGCCTTGTTCAAGTCTTCTTGGAATAGTTCTGGAAATCCCAAGTACTCCGATTGGAGTTTTGCTTCTCGCTCTTGAGCTTCTTCTTGATTCTGCTCCGGTTCTTGTATTGGTTGTTGTTGCTTGGTTATTCTGTCTCCTCTAGTGCTTCTTCTCTGTCTACTAGGATTCCTTTGAAATCAACAGCCTCAATGTCGACACTTCTCTGCTATTAATTCTACTTCAATACCATGGACGCTCCTCTGATATCAACAGCGGTGTCCCAACATGATCACAAAAAATATAAGGGGTCAACTAGCACATCAAGATAGACATTTGATTAAGATAGATTGGATACGCAATATGCAGGATTACAAATCAAATGGTCCAATTCGACGTGCACACACCCGTAGAATGTTGAAATAGGGTACACCATGAGTAGAGCAAGGGGGAGAGCATACTTATTAGAAAGGTTAAAAGACTAAGAGTCCTAACTCAAAGGTTGATTTGTATGGTTACTTGTAAAAGGTAAAAAATGTAGCTCATGGAAAGCACAAGGAGGCCCATAGAGTATGGGCATTTATTGACACATGGATGGCACAAGGGTTGTGGCAGCTCTCTATGGCTAATGAAATAAATGAATAAAAATGAACAAAAAACTGAAGAGACACACGTACATAATACTCAAATTTGCACCAAGCCAAGAGATCACCTTTCCATTGCAAAAAGGAGTTTTATACAGCTTCAAGGCCATTTCATACCCATTCACATATGGGATATACTCACACACTCTTCTCTTAGTACAAACAATGTTCCAGCTTATAAAGCAAGGCAATAGACCCTGCTAAAAATACCGTCTTGATGAACAACCATTAATAAAGTTGCATATTTGATGCCTAGGAGTGTATCCATGGAGGAGGAGTGTCCATGTAGCAAGAGGTTGTTGGAGAATCACAACTCTCTTTGACGGAGTATTCTAGCTTGAGCTCCTTTAAATCATGAAGTATAACAATTTTCCTTCATGTGCTTTGCGTTGCATGAGAGAGAGAGAGAGAGAGAGAGAGAGAGAGTGATAGCAGATTAACCACAAGATTTAAGTATTTTGGGGTAAGAAGATTATCCATGCTATAGAAAGAGAAAAAATAGAATTCACCATGAGAAAGAGAGAATGAATCATAGAGAAAAGAGCATCCACACACTTCGTAACTTGGAGCAAAGCATGGTTGGAGTAGGTGCACGACTACAACTCAAATTTTTGATGGGGAGGTGATCACTGTGCATTTGCAGCCACGACTATTGGGAGAAGTTGAACGCGAGCAACGTGTGTGCTGCATGGGCTACCATTGATGTGGGCCGCTAGGTGGTGGGTGGCAGTTCGAATTAGGTGGCGGTGACAAGGGCAAGCATGATGGCGAGGGAGGTGGCAGGCACCGAGCATTAGAGTGGATGCGTAGTTGCACAGAGGCAGTGACAAGGGCAAGCGAACTGGCGAGGGAGGTGGCAGGCGAGCATTAGAGTGGATGCGTGCTTGCACAGGGGCAAGGGCGGTGTACGGAGCAGAGTAGAATGAAGGCTTCAACGGCAGCACAATAGCAGCAGCGCCGCTTCCCCCCGCCATGTGCTTTTGCTTGACAGTTTCTTCTTTGCCTTCGCCCCCCAGCAAGTCACACAAAAAGATTCTAGGTCCTTGAAAACTCTTTTATTCTATGGCTTCTTCCTCCTGCTTGTCTACTACTGTACACAACACTGGTCAACTCTTTGCCCAATAGCATCTTCCTCTCCCCCGCTTGCTTTGCACTAGTAAAGCTTCCCTCGATGAATCTGTCGTTTTCTTCCCTTTTCTGCTCCTGTATTGTCTTCCCCTTATATGTGGATTGGTGACATTATACTCTCTGGCCATGACTATCTCTTCCCCCTTTTCTGTGGACTCGTGAAGCTTTTCGGCTATGGCGTTCTTTGTGGATTTGCAAAGCTTTCTGACTATGGCGACCTCTTCCCCTCTTTCCGTGTATTCATGACATTCTTGCTCTTTCCTCTATAGGCAATGCGGCATCTACCTTCCCGCTCCATTTCACCCAACCAACAAGTCTGCACTCCACTATGGTGCCCTAAAACAGCACTCATTAATCTTTTCTAGAATTATCTTACTCCGGTCTTAATTATCTTTGCTGTCAATCATGTCGAGCTGCCCTAGGCACCATGAATCCTAACATGGTATCAAAGCCCCCTACGGCTAACCAATGTAGGTTTCCTTCAGATATTAGATTTTAATTATATTTATCTTTATTTTTTACCAGTAGGGTTTATAGAAAGAAACAGGGAGAGAGGTAAATCTCCACATCTTCAATTAGAGCTCATCATATAGACGTAGCAGAGAAGAGCTAAACTCATTTGTCTCCAGGGCTCACCACACGTTCTCAAAGCACAAATTCAGCAAATACACCAAGAATAGGCATATTCATATTCTATGCAAAGAGAGACTTCAAGCATAGATCCTTGACCATAGACATCAAAGTCTTTATGGCATCACCCGAAGGGAGGGCAATATCTAAGATAGAAGAGAGATGAAGCTCAGTCTACCTAGAAGGGAGCTATAGCTTTGAGTACCAAAAAAGAAAGGCACACACTCGATGCACTCTGTAGATAATCGGAGAGAGGTGGCAAGTTTCTCCTCAACAAAAAGAGTAGTTGTGGACCATCGCCAATGCATGCAACAAGGAGAAGCCTTCAGACCTACAAATGTGTCGGCTTCGAACAAGTATGGTGACAAGCAGAAGGTGCAACAGAGCCTCTCTGAGCTAAAGTAAAGCATAGAGAGGGGAGAAGAAGACGACGATCTAAAGTAAAGCGTAGAGAGGCTCTCTCTCCAACAGAGCCTCTCTGAGCTAAAGTAAAGCGTAAAGAGGAGAGAAGAAGGCGAAGGAGACATAACGCCGAAGAATCGGTCATAATTTTGCGGCCAAATGAGCATGCATGGAATAAGTGTGTGTATATGAGAGAGAAGAAAGTGCTCTTGGCAAAGTCTAGAAACATAGCGTTCATAAACAAGAAGACCAAGCTCAAAGCTTCTACCTCTAAAGCGAAGAACAAGCCAATAAACCTAAGAACAAGCCAATAAACCTAAGCTACTAACTTTAATAAAGAGCGAAAGGGCATGGCTTCTCCCAAATGTGTATGAGAAATTGAGAGAGAAACTCTTCACTATGCCTTCTTATGTGTGTGTTCTTCTTGGGAATGGGCTATAATGTATCTAGAAGAAGAACTAGCCAGTCTTGAAATACACAAATAGAGTCGTGTGGACTAAAGAAGAACAACCGACGTTGAGGAGCCAATGATCATGCCTTGATGCAAAGAGAGCCAGCTTGGTTTATCGTCCAGCCAGGAGAAGCTAGCAATTATGTGTGCTTGTGGCTTAATCACAATGATGACATTGATGTTAAGGACGATGATATCCTTGCAGGTTGTAGGGATGTTGAAGTAGCCGTTCATGAAGAAGTCAATGTTCTTGATGTTCCAAATCATGGAGTTTGAAGGGGTGATTTCAAGAAGGCTTTGCCATTTTCCATTCATGGAGTTGTAGAGTGTTGGTTTATAAGTGAATTGAAGGAAGCATTAATGAGTTTAAGGTTTTAAAACTTAGGCATATAAGGATCTATTCATACTGTGTAAAGGAAACCAGTAAGGTGTGGCAATCCAAAATGATAGCTCAATGATAGCAGGGTTGAGTTGGCATTCTCATGGGGGGGGGGGAGAGAGAGAGAGTTCGTGCAAGGCTGGGACAAGGTAGCTAGTTAGGGGGTCAGAAGGGGGGTGGTGGTTGTTGGGCGAAGAGAGAGAGAGAGAGAGAGAGAGAGAGAGAGAGAGTTAGTGTTGTAGAGGGCTAGTGGTGGGGGCAAGCTAGTGCAGTAGAAGGAGGGTGATGGGGGGTGGGGGGAAGCTAGTACAGTAGAAGGAGGGTGAGAGGAGCGTGTGGCTAATTAGTTAGGTTGTTGTTGTGAGTCATCCAAAGGGTGAGAGTGGGTGGTAGATAAAAAGAGGGGCTGATAGGGTAGTGATAAGTGAGGTCGAGCAGGGATTTGAGTAGGAGCTATGAGTGTAAGTAGGATTAGAGGGGACGAGGGTAGGCATGGGTAGGGATGGATGGAAACAACTATGGGCAAGTGGGAGAGGGAGTTGAAGGGGGGAGATAGTAGATAGTTATAATGGGGGGACTGAGGATGGGTTGGTGTGTGGTAGGGGGACAACAAGGGTAGAAAGTCTAATAGGAGGGGTGAGGGTAGGTAGGCTAAGTAGGGGGAGCAAATGGGGGTAGATTGGGTGAGGCGATGTAAGAGAGACTTTTTGAGGTTTTTCTTAAAAAAATTTATCCGGCAATTTTGGATATTTTAGGGCATTTTTTAAAACATTTGCCCCATTTTCTATAATTTTAAATTTATATAAGAGAAATAATTGCCAACCCACCTACACTTATATATTCATGGAAGCGTATTAATTTTTACCCTGAAGCTCGATCCCACTCGAGCAAGATGCCAGAATTTTGCTACACTTGTAGCAAGGTTGAAAGGAAAATGAATGCGAGACAAAGATAGAAGCATGAATTTTATTACTAATTGTTGGAATGAGTGTGTGCAAGGACATGTGCACTTCGGGAGATAGTTAAAGCATTTTTATGTGTGTATGGTTTGCTTTAGACAAGTCGTGTGTGAACATCCCCTTAGACAATGTGTATTGACACTTATGTGTAGTGGGCCACCTTGAGGTTGCTTGCTTGCTCGCTCACTCACTCACACTCTCTCTCAATTTGCAACGCTTACATGGTATCATAGCTTAAGTATTCGAGATTGACGGAGAAACTTGTGCATTGGAGATTGCACTTCTTCGTGTACAGTCAACTAGAGCTCTGCATCTGCAGTAGGAGCGTTTGGCTTCTACACAAGGAGTTCTTGTGGTCGCGGCACCTTAGGATACATTTCAGCGAGATCATTTTGTCTTATTCACACATCTAGGGGGTGAGATAACTTTAAAAACTGCGCCCTAAAAGTGACTTGGTCTCACCCCTATTTGTGGCTGAAATCTATCTGTTATAGTGGCACACCAATGCTTGCAAATTGCTATACGTGTCTAGAACTCGCATGGGACTGTAATTCGAGGAAGGTGAGACATGGAGAGTCGAAAGCTTCAATGGATCGTGGGTTGCAGATGGTCGTGTGGAAGACACGACGAGGCGTTGAAGAAAAACATTATTTTTTAAAGCTTCAAAGTCTTCCAAGCTTAAGGTATCCCCTATGCAGTGGTTCGCACGCTGGTTGTGGAATTACACACGAAGGCGTGCACATGAAGGCAGTAGCATCGGTTTGCACTCTCGGGATGAACGGCCCTTGGAGCCGTACAAAGTGTAGCCAAGCTTCTTCACTGCAAGCGACTGAGGGACCAGTTTGGGCAACTAGATCTCCGTCTTTTAGAGACTGTTAATGCGAGTAATTGAATAGGTAAAAAGAGCGGGATTCAGGTGGTACCCGGGTGGTGTTGCTGTGAAAGTGACGAGAATTGTGAAGTGCTTTGTGACATGCGTCATCGTTTCAACCATTGGGGTTGACAGAGGAGGGAAAGGCCAGCAAGAGGCGTTTCCCCATAAGACACCCAGTGAGCGGCGGCAACCGTGAGCTAGTTTTTGACTGGGAAAGGCCTCTTGCTGGCCTTTCCTGGCTGTCAAGGACTGGGGAGTGAGAGAGAGGTAGATGAGATGGAGACATACAGATGGATTGGATTTCGACACTTGAGATTCTACCTCTGATAATGACATGCAACTGTGGCCGATTCTGACCTCTCAGCACTACAGAAATTAATGAGTTATGTGTGCTGATGTGTCATGATCATGAGGGTTACAGGGTTGCATTCTGTGAAATAATGCAAGCCGATTTGATGGTTGGGATCGATCTTCCCATGACCCCCATCCTTGCCAGAATATAGCATGTTGGTTGGATCAAACTATCCACCTTGAAAGGTGGCGAGGAAGTTGTGGAAAGTGGTCAATGGAACGGAAACAAAGCCATAATATACATCTAAAATGCCAACAAATTGTCTAATTGTTGATCATGATATCACTGGTGATGACCTTAAGGACATGATTTCAGACTCAGAGGAGAGTGATGCTCAAGCCTATACAATGATTATCATGGCTACAACTGATAAAGTTATTCCACGAAGGAGTCGGTTAGTTAAGGCATGAACAAACGACATTAAGTATATTATTAATTAGTGTTTCCCTTACTTCTTTCGTGTGGCTTGGTACAAAAAACTCCATTGACTTAACTGCATCCCCAACATTGCTAGCACCCCTAGAGGCACACACATCTGCATGGGCCTACAGAGGCACTGGCATGCTAAGGCACAGCCCCAGTCTACCTAACCATCCCTCCAATTTTCCAAAAAAAAATAAGCTTGGGGGTGTTGAGTATTGTAGGGGTCCCTTTAGACTAATTATGAAGAAGTTATCATTGAAGGGGCTAGTTGCTGGCGAGGCTAGGTTGTAAAATAGAGTGGGAATGACATCATTTGAGGACAACTAGTTATGCTTGTGCACCTTTCAAGAGAATCCATGTGATGCGATCCAAATTATGGATATTTTCTATCCACATTCCTAACTTAAGCTTAATTGTTTTATTGCTTATGGAGAATGTACATTAGAATGCCAAGTACACGCTATATGATATCCATATTGGTCATGCAAATTATGTGAAGATGAAATTACATGCCATATGATATCCATATTGGACATGCAAATTAGGTTCATGGTACCTTGTTGACATTCATCATCTCCTTCTTTCATGAGTCACCAAGGACATTACACTTGGTATAGTAGAAGTTCTCCCTTCTGTGAGTCTATAGAAGAAGTTCTTCTTTTCATGAGTCACCAAGGGCATGCCACTTGCTATAAAAGAAGTTCTCCCTTATAAACCTAGATAATTTGTATTTTCAAAAATTTCAAAAATCTCTATGTGATTTCAGATGTAATGTAATGAGATTGGGAACATTTTAGCTAGGCAACATACTACAGAGAGGAGGGGGTTTAATCACTTCCACAGAAATTGATTCAATATCATAGCTATGGGTTGTATCTATTCATGTAAGAGACTAGATTGATGTTACAAGCCATTTGAATACACATGGGACATAACATTCGGATAGTTTCATGTCCCATAGACATACACATACATGATTGGATAATTTAATGTCTTGAGAGGGAAGGAACACTAAATGTTAAAAGCGAAAGAGGGAAGAGGCTATAGACACAAGAGCTAGGTTTTGGTAGATATTATTGGTACACATTGTTCAAATGATCTACAAAGGAGAACAAACACTGCTTCCTCCTCTAAGATGATGATGTTTGCTCCACTATGCTGGTCCATTAAACATCTTACATGATGAATGTGAGAAGCTTCATACGTCTTCTCATCTTTTTCCAATCTATATTAAAGCTTCTTCCTTAAAAAGAGACTTGCCACGACTGCATTGGTTTGTCTACTAGGAGATGAACTTACTCGATGTATTTGATTGTCACTTAGTCCACTCATAATGTAGGAAAGTGCTTAGGAATCACTTGTTTCTTCCGACTTACTCACCAAGTCTGGATTTTTGCTTTTTCTCACTTCCATCCCCAATACTCCATAACTCATTATCTACTAATGCCATTTGCATCTTGAAGTAATGCACTATTTTGAGCGGTTCACTTTTTAAAGAAAACATTATGAGCATGAAATGTTCAATGTTATGTATGCCTTTTCAAGGTAGGCCAAAAAGTATCATGCACCCAATACATGGGCATTTTGTTCACAATTAGAACCTTGGGTATGCCAAAAGGTAGGCCAAAAAGCATCATGCACCTAATACATGGTCATTTGTTCACAATTGGAAGCTAGGTGTGTAGACACTCTCATTACCAATTGGTGTCTTTAAAAACCACACTTGCACTTTGTATAAAAAGTACATGTTAATTCATTTTTCAAGGTTCGAAATTCTTATTAATCTCTAGGGGGCCTAGTTTTTTGTTTTAAAAAAATAAGGGGGAGAACAAAGTAATTATTTGGGTTGTGGAAGCCGGTCTAAGTTTTTTTATGCTAAACACTCCTTTCTATATCATAAAATGAGCTTATTAACGCAATGGCTTAGATATACACTATCGGAGCCGACATTACCATGGTTGCTCACACCAAACTTACCCTCTAATGGATCTTCTCATTAAAGGATTTTTATTGTACTTATTCTAATAATCAAACTTGAAGATGCTCATTATTGATTATTATGCTTGGGTGTTTAGTTATAAACATAAGAAATCAAGTTCAAATACTAGCTTACTTTTGAAGGTTCAAGGTGAAGGATGATAGACTTTTGCCATGTTCATGAGACAAGTTTGCCTACTCGAGGAGCTCACTACATGTAAACCTAGTATATCATGTGTGTTTAAGGCCTATATGTAAAATCCCTTATTTAAATTAACCCTTTTTCAATACAAATTTGTATTTTTTTTCAAAATTCTATTAATGGCACCCTTTTGTAAATAAAATTCTCTTAAAAAATTAAATAAAAAATGTCCTTCTGTTGAACGCAGGTGATAGGTTACATGCTTTATAAATGAATCCCTCGAGTTTGCCTACTACACTAGTAAACTCATGCTTATTCTGCCACGAGGAAAAGAGTCTTATGCATGATTTAAGTGGGTTTACATGGCAAAGATAGCTTCAGTGTGCCCACTTTACAACCAAGGAGGATGCATTATTGGATAAGTTTAAAAGCTATTTCTTACACTTTTTTCAGCGACATTGCTTAAATCTATCCTGCTATGTATCTAGGTATTATCTCCTCTACAGACCCATGAACTCCTTGTCCTCCCTACTTTTGTTGATTAAGTGCATGGAGAGGAGTCTCTTATATGGGCATGATCTCCTTTGCATATGCCTACATTCACGTGTCTTAAATCCACCAGTCTCTCTCCATGCCACTCTCGCATCATGTAACTCCTAATATTCATTTGTGCTTGTTTTTTAGCCATCATGTAATATCATTGTTTCTTTCTTGGAATGTAAAAAATACATAATTTAATAATATATCCATATTTCTTGGATAAACATGCTGGTGGGATCATGTGATTTTTCTCAAAGTAATTGCTCCTCTTTTGTGATACCTTAGCTTAGGAGCTCGTGGGTTTTTAGCTCGGAAAATCCCAAAACTGCAACGTGTCAATCGACAATTTTATTAACTCTACTAAGATCCCACCTTCTAAAAATTTCATCACCTAAGGTCATCCATTATCTCCATTAACTAATTAATGGAGAACAAAATTTGGTACCCAAATATTATTATTGTGGCAAGAAAAAGTATAGACGATTGATGTAATTATTTATTGGAAGGAGCTTTAACCCGTAAAACCCGTAAAACCTCACCTTTTGCATTTTTGGCATCGTACTGAAGGGTAACGATAACTACCCTCCTTCGTGTTCCTGTGAACCGGAGAGGGCCAAACCCTCTCAGGGCCTGCTGGCTATGGCGCTTGACTCTTCCACATGAACAGGAATCCTCACCTCTACGTCTGACGTACTCGCAGCGCGCATCCGGAAAGCGTAATAATTAGGGAAGATTTTCAAAGTCAGATACAGCATCCAGCTTCTGTTGGATCCAGTTTTGTAGATACCAAGTTAATGGACCTACAGGAAGACTGCGGGTTTTGATCTAAAATCTGCAGCAGGTCAGAGTGTTTCTCATGTGACAGCCACCTCATCTGCAACAGATTGGGCTTTTTTTCTTCATATGAAAGCCACATAATCTGTAACAGGTGATTTTTTTCCTCATGTGAAGGCCACGTCAACTGCAACAGGTTGGGATTTTTCCTGCCACATCATCTGCAACAATTTAGGGTTTTTTTTAACTTGAAGGGGCCATCTACAACAGGTTAGGGTTTTTTAAAAGAATGGAATATCATCTGCAACAGGTCTGGGTTTTCCCTTGTATGAAGCTCACATCATGTGCAACAGTTTAGGGTTTTTTCTCATATGAAAGCTGCATCATCTGCGACAGATTAGGCTACATGAACAGTTTAAGGTTTCTGAGGCTTTGAAAAGTTGATCTCAGACATGAGAAAAATGCAGAGCTTGATGATGGAGCAATTAACAGCTCAATAAAGGGTCTATGTGTAACTTTGGTCAAGATGGGACCTTCCAATGGCTACCCTACAGCTGCAGAACAGTCTTCTCGTCACCATCTTCAAAGCAAAGTTCTACCACCGGTTAGAATTCGATGGCCCAAGGTCTTCTATAAGCCTCATGTAAGGGCTAACCCAGACACCTATGATGAGCGCATCTCAGATTTTCACAAGCTATCAGAGCCATCTTTGTCATCACTTTCAATGGCAGCAGTAGAGGAAGAAATCAGCCACCGACCAGAGGAGATGGGATACTATGATCCAGAACATGTCGGTAGCTACCCTCCAAAACCACACAATATGCTGCTTTTCAGAAACTTGAAGGCATTGGGTGGTTGTGGTTTGGAAGCTCTAGAAGAAGATGAAGATGCTAAAGCTCAGCCTGAGAAGGATCTGGAAGCTCTGGACAAAGAGACAAGCACAAGAAAGACAACTTTTGCTTTTCCATTGGACCTCTTTCATAATCCAGAGCTGGAGCTCCACCATCCTAGTGTGGACATTAAGGAGGTATGTAGTTTGTTCAGTAGGAACATGCTTTGATGAAAGGTTTGGGTTCTTATTTCTTTGACACGCTTTTCTGTCTCTCTTGAAAAGGCTCATCAAAGACAAGAAAGAGGGGTGCCAGGAAGATCACGGTTCTACTCTGCCAAAGGGCACTGCTCTTGGGAGCATTGCTTAGTATTGAGCTATGATAAAGATAGAATGGATTTTCTGATTGAATGGTTGAAGAATGGGAAGCAGAAGACCGTAAAGAGGTACACACCAATTTTGCTTGCTGTATTCATTGGACAGCATTTGGACAAATTTATGGGTGGCACTGAACCTTGGATTAATTTAATTAGTCAAATTTGGAAAATTTGCTTGGAACTGCTTGAAAAGCTGTTCATATTGCCCTGCCCTTAGCTCCCACCTTCTCCTTCAAATTGCTGCTCAACCACCCTTCTCTATTCTGCTGCGTTGCTGGCCTCCTGTGCAAATGCTCGATCCTGAAGCCTTTCACTGCAGGGTCTTGAGAATCTTTTTTTTTTTTCCGGGCAAAAGATACTTCAATTAGTTAAAGAAAAAAACAGCCGCAAAGGCTAAGTACAACCACGAAGGGCTAGATATAAACTCGCCTCATATAAGGGCGGGAAACAAATAATCAAAGGGGAAGCTCCGGCTGGCCGCTCTGAGAGGAGAAGGCTATCGCATACAACAGGGGGAGGGGGGAAACAACCATACGGGTGGTTTGTAATGCCAAATGGGGTCACCGCCTCTATTTGTGAGGAAAGGGCCAGGCCTCCAAAGTCTCAAGAAGGCTTCCCACCGCTTCTGCATCATGCAGTCAGAACCTCCGTGCAGCTTCCCCCACCATTGACCGTAGAGGGTGTGAATGATATCAAGCCATATGCTCCTGACGGTCTCAGCCGGCGGAGCGTGGGTACCCTCAATGGCCTCGCTGCATCTAGCATGCCAGATGTGCCCAGCTGCGATGCTACTGCAAATCTCCCATCTCTGGCATGAGCCTGGTTGCCAATCACCTGTTGGTGGGGCTGTGACTGGTATTGTTGCAATACGATGGTGGGAGACCTGAAGGGCTAGTCCTCCCCCATCCTCCTCATAAGTCCTGACCACTCTAGCCTTGGTGGTCCAAGTGACAGTACCCCAAGTGATGATCTGGGTTGATGCCTTGTCCATAGCGAAGATGCGGAGAATCCACAACCAAATCTGCTGAGCCTTTGGGCAATCCCAAAGGCAATGTCGCTGAGACTCTTGGGGGTGGCCGCACCTTGGGCAAGTTGGTGACCGACCTCCAACTGCTAGCCAAGTACCGATTGCCAAACTCCTGTGTGCTATCAGCCAAAGAAAGAGAGTGATCTTCCTCGGCCGATAGCTGTCCCAAAGCCTCTTTCAGAAATCTAAAAGGAAGCGTTGTGGTAGGCCCTGAGACTGCCAGTGTGCGGCTGCTTCTGCTGACGGTGTGCCATCTATCTCTGGCATTTGGATCCTGCAGCCGAGCCGCGCTATGTATGCAAAGAAGGGGGCATCGAGAGTCTCGTCCCCGATCTGCGGGATCATGCCAAGCCCACTCACCAAGGTCCCACTGCAACCGCGTGAGAGGTCTGATCTCCCAAATCCATAGCCGCCATAGTGTCTCCCTGGCCACCTTGGCCGGTGCTGGATCTATGTGCCATTCCCATGCCCGAAAACCAATCACCCTCACCCTCTGCAAGGTGCATCCTCTGAAATCCTCCAAGGGGTGCTGTGATCTCTCTAGTTTGCCATGAGATCCAATAGAAAAAGTGAGTAGACCACTGTCCTCATATGCTCCATGGACCGCCACAAGGATATTGTGTCTGGTAAAGACACCTAGCCATATCGGGGGGTTGGGTCGGGAATAGGCATCAGCCACTTTGGAGGAATAGTTGAGTCAATGTCGATGCTAAGCCTATCTCTACCCCGGATCCCTATCAGGCCTCTCTCCTGCTCCTCCGTAGGTAACTGCCTATGTGCAATCCGATCTCCGGAGACCTGGCTGGTCCCATGCTCAAGGCGCCCCAAGATATATGCGGTCGGGCCCCTAGCATGTGGCTACTTGGTAAACGGATTAGGGGGTTCCAGACCAAAGGTTGCCGAAGCTGCTCCTCTGAGGCCACTGGAACAATCTGTTTGAGGGCTGGCCTGAGATGATCCCAAGCACGAAGTAGATTGGCTGCGAATTTGTCCTCAAAGGCAGGGCTAAAACCATGGGCTCTCATCTCTGTGAAGATCCATCTAGTACTTTGTGGCCACGGGCCTCCAAGGCTCGGAGTGCGGGCTGAAATCTGGGCCGGGAGGAAATCCTTCCAAGGCTCACCATTGGGTAGGAGTCCTTTGACAATCAACTTGCCCAGCAGGGCATGGCTTTGTGTAGCAGGATCAATGAGGTCAAGCCCCCCTCTGCTACGTGGCTGAATGATCACTCTCCATGCCACCTTGGCCCTGGACCGAAGGGAGGGGGGAATTACCTCTCTCGTGTGCCTCTAGACTCTCTTGCGTGCATCCATCACCTGGGGGGATAATGGGGCACCAGTGAGAAGAGATCGGAAGAAATCCGTGGCAATGGCTCTCACATGTGGGGAATCAGAAACAACAGCTCCATCCTCGCCAAGCAATCGACGAATACCGTCTCTCCTCCTGTGGGGGGCCAGCTATCTCAAAGAAATCTCCAGTAACTCTGTCTCACCGGCCTGATTCCAGAATGAAGCCCTGGCATGGTATCTATACTCCACCCTCCTCTCCTCAATGGAATGAATCTCCGTACGGGCGGCGGGAATCTGACTCTCAATCCACGGACTGTCTTGGGAACTCTCCTGAAGACATTGTAAAGAGGCTAGGCCCCTCCTTAGACTCCTCTCCTGCTCCTGAAAACCCTCCAATCTACCCTGGGTTGTATCCTATAAGAAAACACTAATCTCCCCCAGGCCATCATCCAAAGTGCCCGTTGCAGAGCTTGAGGAAAATTCCAGTCCTGCCCATATCTGCTCAATTTGGCTGCAAATCTTGGGGTCCTGAATGAGGCTGTCTGGAATCCTGGAGCTCGCATGCCTGTCATGCCTCCATGGATCCTCTAGGGACAGAATAACTGGGGCATGATCTGAAAATGTAGTGCCTGCTAGAATACCAACCATGCCTCCATGGCTGCAAGCCCACTCGCCGACGTAAAACCTGTCCAGGCGAGAGAGGTTGGGGCTAGTGCTCCGCCTATCTAATCGAGAGAAACTAAGACTCCCAGGGCTACGCCTAAACTCTGGGAGATGCCAAGGGTTCTGTCCCCTAAGAATCAGTATCATCTCCTTCCAGGTAGAGTACTCCGTTCCTGAGACCGTGGCCGTGCCACCTCCAAGTATGTCCTCTGCTGCTTCTATCATATTGAAGTCACCACACCGCCCATGCACCAAAAATCAGCCTGGGGCAGGGCCTGTCGGACAGTGCTCCAAAAGATAGCTCTACCTGCAGTAGCATTCGGGGCCTAAATGTTGAGGAAGCCAATGCTATCCTCACCAATCAGAATGGTAACCCATTGGGCACGTCCTGGAACTATGACTCGTGATCTTGTCACAGTCGGCAGAAGCTGCTCACTGATAGATAGACACACTCCTCCTTGCGTCCCTCAAGGGACAAAGGCTGGGGACCAAAAAGTATGACTCTTGCCTGGTAGAATCTTCCTGCAACGGCGGGTGCGCCCCTCAGTAAGGTGATGCTCCTGGAGGAAAAGAATGTCTATAGGTCCCTTCACCATAGCTTGCTGACGCTCTCCTCTAAGGACGCCTTGTCCCTGAAAGCATTGAGGCCCCCCTAAACCCTGAATGTTCCATAAGACAATCTTCATATCAATCTTTGTGTGAGGCAGAACTATCGGAATTGCCCTCCACTCGAAGAGTCTTGGGCGCTGGTTTAGACAGGGAATAGTCACAATCTGTCCTAGTGTGAAGTCGCGCCAAGTGGGCGTGGATCCTGCCCTCCATGTACTGCCACTCTGCCCGAGCGCGAGAATATGCATACTTTGTGCTCCATCAGTCACAATGAAGATATCTATAAGGAGGGGGGAGGTACTGCGATAGAGGTATGCATGAACACAAAATGTAGCACCTCTAGGCTGGAGATCACCATCTCCCCTCCTTGGTCGGCGACAAAGGGAGAAAGGGGGCGACAAAAGAAGAGGCACGAACACCCGCTGGGGGGGGGGAGGTGCTGATGGGGGCAGAAAAGGGGAGAACGGAAGAAAAAAAGGGGGGGCAGAAAGGCGGGGGGAGGCGCAGGCAGGAACAGAGGGGGAGAAGAGGGGACCAGGCGGCGCTGGTGGACAGGACAGAGAGGAGGGAGGCAGAGCTGGCGGGTAGGGGCACGCGGGGGGGGGGGGGGGGGGGTTGGGGGGCGCGCAGGCGGGAGGGGGCACTGGCGAGAGCAGGGGGGTGCGAAGGCGGGAGCAAGGGGAGAGGGGATGCGTAGAAGCAGCGCTGGCAGGCAGGGGCTCAAATGGGAGCAGGAGGGGGCGAAGGGAGCACGGGGGCGACGGGAGGTGCAGGCGGCGAGGGTGGGCAGGAGGGGCGACTGGAGGTGCAGGCGGCGAAGGCAGGAGCAGGGGGGCAACGGGAGGCGTAGGTGGCGAGGGCGGGCAGGAGGGGGCAGATGCGAGGCAAGGGAGCAGGGGATGGGGGGGGGGGGAGTTGGGGGAGCAGCTTCACTCGACGGTGCTTACTTGGATCTTGAGAATCTGACAGTCCAAGTAGCCACTTTTGCACTCCCGCACATGCCCTAGTTGGTTGCCTTCCTGGAAGCAAGCTGGTAATGCAGCTGCATTCTGTATTTGCATGTCCATGGTAAAAATCATTCTTTGCATGTGCAAGAGAGAGGCAAAAGGTCATATTTATTTGTACAAGGAAAAATGCCGTCTTTGAAGCTTTAGAAATGCTCTGGATTCTACAGGCTGAATCTAATTCTGGATAGAGAGAAGGAAAACAGCTTCATAGTTAAGGTCCTTGATGCCAAGAACTTGCGAAACATGATCGAGGCTCAAATGGTACAACATCAACACTATGTTTGCTTGCCATCTATTACGTCCTCTATTTCCCCGCATCCTGCATACATTCAGAGAAAATGTAACTGGATAGCTTGGATGTTGGAGCACTTAACTATTAACTTGATTAAACACACAATTAACCACAAATGAAATTTCATAATTCACCCAGATCATCAACACCGAACCCCTTCTCCCCCTTTAGGCGATCAATCTCTTTGATCTTCTACAGTTAAGCCCCAATGTCCGACAACACCTCAGTGCAGTCCTGCAGCAGCTTGATGGTAAGCTACTGAATTCTAGTGGTGGGCAGCAGTTCCACAATGGTGGGTCCCCACTTTCTATAGGTGCATGCATTGCGGGTTGCATGGGTATCAGCCGCACCAACCCCTCCCTCACTGTCCCTGCCTATCTGTGGAGATCATTACTAATTGTATGGCCATGGCTCAGAACTACAGGAAAACTACATGATTGGGGCTCTGACCATTTGTAGATTCCCCAAGAGCACGGGCCAGTGGAGCTGAAATTGGAAGAAGGCCTGGACCCATGGTGCCACAGTAACTCCTACCTCTTCTAAAACCCCTTAGACAACCACATGTTGCCCCATGTTTGAAGGCGGCCTTGTTCCCCATGGTGACGAGTCAGAACTTCTTTATTGGCTCCAGGCAGCGGTCAGAGCGCTATGAGGCACTAGGTCTAGGAGAGCCGGTCATGGGACACCATAGAGGACGAAGGGTTGTCAAACCTCTCTGGAGTAAGGTAGAGAAGCACCCAATCACTGGTCCAACCACTCCCCCAACGCCCCAGCACCAAGAATCTGCATAGGTGCCCTTGGAAGAACCTACCATTCCCTTAGGGGAGCTTCCTAAGTCTTGGAGGGAAGAACAATAAGGCACCTTTCTAATTTACCAACAGCCAGCTCACGATCCCACTCCTCTCTCCCAAGGCTGCTGAGACAAGGGAACCTCTCTCCCTTCCCTCTTGCCAAGACCTAGTACACGAATTCAACCTCGGTAGTGCAAAGAATCCCCAGCCCATCGTGTTAGCCTCGTGGTTGTGGGACCTCCTATGTAACATGTGGAAGCTTCGGGGGAGATTGGTAACTTCAATGCTCAGAAATCAGCACACTTGTTGCGACGGAATTAACACAAAACTAAATCTAGATGTGCAGAAAAATAGAGAGAGAGAGAGAGAGAGGGAGAAGCGGACACAGTATTGGGTCCCAAATACCCTCCGTAGGCCCCCCACCACGAATGGTGTATTTGCTTAATTAGAATGATGCAAATCTGAAAAGAAAATACAGAAACACTTGACCTTTCTTGGCTGAGATAACTCTGCCCTTGACCTGCAGTCCTTCACCCCTTCTGCGTTAGCTTATCCTTGGCTGTCCTGGCCCTTTGATCAGCTTAGGCTCTTGGTGAATTATGAGATGAAGGAATGGATTGTGGGCCTTGGTATTTATAGTACTCCAGGATGACCAGTCGGCTGCCTTTAATGCAATCGGCTGTCCCAGAATGGCTCCACGACTGAATATTACAGCATTAAATTATATTAAATGCTGTGCATGACTTAATCCATGGCTGGGCATTTATGTGCATGGGAGATAGGGGCTGGGCACTTAGGCGCCTGCTGTTCTGGAGGCTGGGCAGCCTGTATGGGCTGCCCCATACTTACCCTACAGCCATCACAAGGCTGGTTGACCTGTCGGCTGCCCCTGGCATGCCCCTAGGGCTGTCCTACAGCCCTCCATGGCCTACCCATGGCTGGTGGGTACAGCCAGGACCTTCGTGGCCCTCATGGGGGTGGTTTACACTGTCCCCATGCCCACACAAGTACTTGGGGTAGCCCTATGGGCTGGCCCCTTTCCTTTATGCAAACCCTAACTATCTACACAATGATCTGGTATCCAGTACCATACCAGATACACAATCACTGACATCATTCCAGAGGGAGATCGTGGATTCTATGAGTTCCTTGTGCTCAAGTCGTTGGTAAACCAAAGGACTTGATGCTGGAAGAGTTTTACGTGGGGATATACATGCTTCCTTCCGTATCTACGTAGAATTCATGTCCATTGCGCGTAGCAACGACAGCTTTTGGGTTGTCAAGGATCTCTGGCTCACGACTTGGCAATGCCGGAAGTGACCATCACTCTAAGAGTACCCCGTTATGGTCAATGTAGATTACCTCAGGTAGCCTGGCTGCTGGACGAATCCATCCTCAGTGAGCCTAAGGAAGTGATCTCTGTAGAAGTGCATCTTCGGTGAATGATCACAAGACAAAGGCAATTGATGCAAGAGAGATGGAGAATAATACTAGATTACTATCGCAAACCGAAGTTACAAACTAATGGCGTATGCTTGTCCGTGTGCTCTGCCAAAAGGAGCTTCGATGGAGATCTAGGTAGACTCTAGACACTATCATGCACATACAAGAGGCAAACAACACAGTGAAGATAGATCTAAACTCAAGAAGGTTGTGGAACGTCTATATATAGATCCAAGGTTGGTCGTATTATAAGTCAGCCCATATTGGCCACCCTACGAGTGGTCCAGATGGACTGAACCAATTGCATCACACAATTGGGACCATATTGAACTACAACAGATACCTATTATATCAAAATTAGATCATGTACCTCCCTGCTCAGAGAAAATGTACAAATTCGCACGGGCTTTTAGAATGGCTAGTACTCACAACCAACAGACCTAGGATTAGGGCTAGGGGTGCTAACCCAAGATTGGGGTTAAGGGCTTAGCTAGGGTGTGGGGACCCATAGGGTCGTGGGCTAAGGACACTAGCAATAAGAGATAGTGTATCAAAGGATTTGCGGAAGTCCACACAGTGGCAGTGAATCCAGCGGCCTCCTTGATGATGACTCCAAGGGTAAAGATGTGGGCCAGGGTGGAGGAGGTCCTCCAAAATCCTGCCTGTCTAGGTGCTGTGTCCCTCTCTCTCTGCTAGTGTGTTGAGCTCAGACTCAAGCGATGATCCATAGAATTTGCCAATATGTGACCAGTCATGATAGTCCAGTAATTATTGGGATCTGTAGGGTTTCCGGCTTTATGGATGGGGGCGATAATGTGGGATGATCAGGTGGGTGAAAAGACTTCCGACAGAGCTTGGTTAAACATATAAGCCAGGAGTGGTGCTAGAGCGTCTCCTGCATGAGAAAGGTGTTCAGCCATGAGTCCCTTGTGATCCTGAGATCTGCCATTTTTGAGCTTGTGGCTTTGGTCACCATATCGGAGGTGAAGAAGGTGGATGTGGTGGAGCGCGGCTGTGGAGGATGTGGGAGGGGAGGCTAATTATGTGATTGTGCATAGGAGTGCCATGTCTGAGGGCAAGTGATGGGGTGGGTGGGCGGTGCGTGAGTATCCTCCAAGCTTCCTCACAGTTCTCGATCAAGAAGAGTTGGTATAATTCTTCCCAACCTTGTCTACAGTGTGCTCATTCCTTGCAAACGAGTAAGGTATTAGTAAATCTGTTGAGCGTCTCGCTCTTGGATTTGACCAGTAGCTTGCTCATGTTTGAGACTGTCACGTGTGGTAAGACATTCGTCATCATACCAGCAATTCTGGGGATTTGGTGATGGATCATACAATCGTACAATTTATCGGAAGGCGGCTACAGCAGATGTGTGTATGATGGTGGTAAGTTGAGAGAGAAAGAAAGAAAGATATATTAACGTCTCCTAAAGGCCGAAATGGCCCATGAGACCAAAACAAGGTACAACTGATGATGATGATGTCTCATCATAACAAATCTGAAAGAAAGAATGAAAATAGTAACATCCTAAGAGAGCTAAGAGCTGAAAGCTGAACCGCTGAATCGTCGCTGTAAACTCCTCCAGTGGCGGGCAACGATGGCTCGAATCTGCCGAGGTTCAATAACGTTTTTGGGGAGCTGAAAACAGGTCATGAGACCAATGATGATGTGATATGTGATGGGTGGTTAGTTATTTCATCTTCTATCTATGCACATGTTCTCGTCTCTCATGAGGTGCATGTTGAATTATCAAGTGATGTGGGGTAAATGTTTGGAGCAAGGGGGAGTGTTATGTGACCCTAAACATTTGTAATGGTTGCATAAGTCATTGACTATGGTTGAAAGGGTTAAAGCGAGCCCAAAGATTGATGAAAAGGTGCAATGGCCAGCCCATGGGGAGGCCAAAAGTGGGCACCTGGAACAAATGGGAATGGATGCTTTATGGGTGCTCACTTCAAGGGAGATGGTGCTCAAATCTAGAAAAGACTAGGGGTTGCTGAAGCAATGTTATGGGCCATGATTAATGGCTAATGGAAAGCATATAAAAAGGCACTTTATCTTATGGATTGAACACATGAGCTTTTAAGCTAAACCTCTTGCCTTGCCATTATCTTGTCATTATGCTTCACTTTTGTCATTAGTGTTAATCTCTTTCTTGCTCTCTAGCATGCCGAGATGATTAGTTAAATTCATTTCTACACACCCTAATCAACTCTAGATGAAAATCTCAAGTGTGCATAAATGTCTAGGCAAACTTAGTGCTATGTTTGTTCGTTTCTTAGCTATCGGTAGAGCTCACATGCATATCATCAACATTTAGTTTGCTACCTTACAGATTGATTGGCTTCCTCCAGCAGATTTCATGGGTGGCCATCCTTATCTGGTGACAGATTTCTTTTCTGATTCTTGGTCTCTGCAGTGACCTCCACGGCCTTGTAGGAGTGTGGTTGGCTACCGTGGGTTGTGAACAACCATTTGCAGGCGATATGGTGTGGCACGAGAGTCCTCATTTACTGTTTTTAGGACTGCTAGCTGCAGCTAAGTGAGTGTCGCACTGGATTGCACCACTGATTGGGCAACCTGCCACCAGCTTCACCATTTGTTGCATGGTTGTTTGGGCCATGGAGACAGGTCCTGCCCTCTGCTGGGAAGCCCTTGGTGCTGCACATGCATCATGACATGGTTTTACCGCTTTTGAGGCTCCTATAATATGGGATTCCGCCTAACCCAACATTCTTAATGGGAAGTGATCAGCATCCTTACAGCTCGACACATTTGGTAAGCTTGTTTTTGAGGCAATCAAGGGTGTAGCCATCCCTGTTGCCGAGACAATAAGCACCATCTGGATGGTTCTCATACATACACTCCGATGCCTATGGGAACGTAAGGGGGAGTCTCATGCCACCAAAGAGAATAAGGTCCCTCCAGACCTAACATATATTGTATGCACTTGTTATGATCCATTATGTGATAACATGAGATAGTAACTTATTTTTCTAATTGATAAGACAACCCATGTGAAGGGACTGTGGTTAGTTTCCAAAATAGGCATCTTGAGTGGACAGCAGAGAACACCCTTCAATGTTGAGAGAGGATCTTCTTGTAGGATATTTCAATGAGATATCCCAATTCCTTTGGATTGGATGGGACACAAGAAAACAGGACCTCAAAGTTGGATGGGTGTATTCTGTCATCAATTAGCGTACCTTTGCTTGTGTTCATGCCTTTTTCCTGAGAGATGGATGGTTAGTTAGAGATCTCTTGCTTATCTGATGTGAAGCTTTGCAAGTTTTCTAGCCATTCTGCAGTTAGCTCAGAGGTACCGTTTCATTAAATTTTTAAAGCTAAAAAAGTCAAAGAAATATTTTCTCGCTATCCAAATTAACGAGTTGTTCTGTTGCTTGCATTTGGCATTCAATGTGTGTTGATATATTTTCTACGTATAAGAGCTTGCTTGGCATTCTGATATAATGCAGAGATACTCCGATTATGTTGATGACCTTCCATTTGAGAATCCGGAAATGTTGGATACACCATTGAAAATTCGGCTTATAAACTTGGCTGGGATCTGTCTTAGCAAGAGATACCCAGATCTTGTAGCTAAGTACATGGAATGCTTAAAGGTTGAGTACTGTAGAAGTGTGAAAAAATCCATACTTGACCACAAGTACTTTGTTACCAAAGAAGATCTTGCAAGGTTAAGAGCTCTACAAATCATTCATTGTGATACTCCTGAACCACCAGTACCCAGGTAATGATAATTTTCAGCCTGTATTTAAATCTTAATTACTATCTTTTTTAATGTGTTGTACCACCTTATTGATTCCAACTCTGATATTGTAAAAGCATACATTTTTTACTTCATTCACAATTCTCCATGCATGTCCTTATTGTCGGCATAGAAAAATAAGCAGTCTGCCTGGGCACCTAGCATTCCTGTATCCACACAGGATGGTGGCCTAGGAAGCCAGATGGTTAAGAAACATCTTAGATAAGATTTGTCTCAGGCTGCATGCTAGAGTGGACCATTAACCCATAACGGTTCACCCATGGAGTAGGTAGACTGTCCTGACTTTGTGAGGCCCAAATATGGCCCAAGATGAGCATGAATAGCCATGGGAGGTGGTGAAAACTGCTTAGTAGTTGTAGCAGCTTTTTATGGGCCGATGCGGATGGTGGCACCAACTATGATTGCGGACCCCTTTACGGAGACACTCCGGCCCCTTCTCCATGCAGTTCATCAATCATCACTCTTTAGTTTTCTCCCTAGCTTCTAATAGCATACAGATTCCGTGTGAGCAATTCCAGATCAGCACTCAAAGAGCTCCCTTCATTGGAGTACAAAGGTGTGGAGGCTTTGCCATCTATTGTATCACATCGGTAATGTAGTATTGTTCTCTATCTCTGTTATTGTGTGCAACTGGAGTTTAAAAATCCTACAGTGATTTGGTGGGTATTTTAGTAGTTGATGGCTAATCACCTGTATTGTTAAAGGGGATCCTGTGGTTTATCATACAAGAGCCAAGCTTGTTTTGAGGATTATTGCAGATACTACATAGAACTGTGTAGTGGCCTGGCTAAAGCTGCTTGTGGTGGTTGGGTTAGAGCTACGTGCTTTCCTAACTGAGCTTTATTCTACTTTAGCATGCTGTCTTGTTTCTTCTGCATTCCTATTCTCTGTTTTGTGTAGAGGTACTAGATTTTCTTCTATTATGGGCCTGGTACCACAACAGTGGTATCAGAGCTTTGTATTGGATCCTAGGCTAGGGCTAGAGTTTGTGTGATTCTTGGCTTGAGCTAGGCTTGATCCTTGGTTATGACACAGTTTTCTTTTGATCCAATGTGATTGGAAGAACAAGAAATTCGCAGTTTGATCTGAATTATAGGATTTCCATCTTAGCCTTGAAGTCAGTTTGAACAAGTAGAAGTGCAGAGTTCTAGGCTTTTTCTTTCGAGGTCTAAGGAAAGAGAGGTAAAGAGAGAGTTATTCTTGTTTCTGGCTTCTTTTCACCTTTGGAACAGAACCTAGGGTTTCACTGCTTGATTTGGAAGGGATAGGAAAGAAGAGAAAAAATAGATGCCTTGTTAGAGTTTTTGTGCTTTGTTTTCTCTAAGCCTTTTTAAGTTTTCATTGCTCCCAGTTAAGTTCTGACTATTGCGATAACTGAAGGTTAGGTTGCATCGGGAGTTAGGTCTAGAGCCTTGCTTAGAAGAATGGTGTGGTAGTGCCAGAGGTCCATGATGACCAGTGAGGTGATGTGATTTTGCAGTGGTATCTGTGGACCAGTGAGGTGGTATGGTAACCGGTAAGGTGAGATCTAAGGGGATCCTGCTGAGCACTTGCATTGTAGGGACGTAATAGTATGGACCTAGCAAATTTGAATTGACGTAACATGAAACCTATTGTAGTGGTTCTCCTCTAGACAGTATCTCCGGAGTCCTCAATGCTCACGGCGCAGCGCACACATGAATAGACAGATTAGAATGGAGCATGACACAATGACAAGATTGACAAGAATACTGTAACAACACTTGTATTACTCCAAGACACTGTTACATGCCCTTCATTGTACAGAAGTGGTCAAAGTGAGTAGGATGACACACACGCTGAAATAGACAAGTGAATACATCACTCAGTGGATAGACTCAATGAACCAGATGAGAAGGTTAAGGATAAGGATGTAGTACGAAGGATGTCCTCTAGGATGAGCGGAGGGGCCATTTTAATGATTCTTGCAAGACGTGGTGGAGTTGGTAGCATCTCCTATCTCTAGTTGGTGCCTTCAATGCCGGTGCGTGCACCTCTCATGTATCCATTGGTGGTGTGCTTTCGTTTCTGGATAGCTCACCGAATGCTCTAGGATGGTTCTTCTAGCTTTGGGGTGATCCATTGTATGGTCCGACCGGAACAGTCCAGTGTGGGAACCCTTGGTGGCTACACCTATCAGAGAAAAGGAACCATGAAGAGCAACGAAGGTCCATGGACCCCCTAATTGGCACCAACGGGTGACATCTCCTTGTGCTTCAGGACCCTATAACAGAAGCAAGGAGTGGGCTCAACTATTAGGAGTAGAAACTGCGGCAGTCCAGAAGTTACAACCCTTCAAGTAGGAACTAGCTAATCATGAGTATACCATGAGGTGACGGAGGTTGATGAACCAAATACCTTAAGTGAAGTAAGCAGTGGGAAAGAGTAATAGACCAGACCATCCTACAAAAACAAAACGATCTCTTCTTAGCCAATCGTCCTGTAGCTAAACTGAATGCCAACGAAGAACTTGAAGAAGAGAGAGAGATTGAATTCATTCTCCATCAATGGGATAGCCCCCTTTTATACATTTTCATGGCTCCAAGGTCCTTGTTACAATCCCTTGCATGTGGGATAACTCACACAACCCTTTACTTCCACTTGTCCATGGACAGCCTACCCCTCTACAGGTGCCCCGGGTGTTAAGAGTTCACCGTCCCGGTGAACAAGCATAAAAAACAAGTACAAGGATAGGGTGGTGGATAAGCGCAGGAGAGAGGTGAGAGGGATCTGCATCGGTTGAGCCCATACGTAGGTGGCGGAGGGAGGAGATACAGCCCGATTGGTGGGGTAGTGAGTTGGTGTGAAAGCGGCGGCCATCACAGCAGCCATCAGCAGGCCAAGCCAGATGAACGGGTCGCACTGGGCGCTAGGCAAAAGCCAGGTGTGGTGTGAATTTCGGCAGTAGCCAAGGAAGACCGCTGAGCAACGGCGTGAAGTGCGCCGATAATGTAGGTGAACCCACGTGGTCAACCGTTGAGCCATGAGCAAGAGAACCGAACCAAGCGCCTGAGGGCAGGCATAGATGCAAAGGAAGCTTGAGGGCGAACAAGGTGCCAACAGTAGATGCAGGCATCAACGAAGACACACAGTTGGTGGCGAGGTGGAGTTGGCTACAAACGGGAAGAATGAAATGCAGACGATGAGCAGCAGAACAACCTCAGACATCCACGTGAGCAGAAAAATAAAACCCAAACGATGAGCATCCACGATGAGCAGCAGAACAAAACCCAAACGATGAGAAAAAAAAGAAACAACAAAAAGCTAAAACAGGAACGCAAAGGTTCTTTTCCCTCCCCAGCAGGATCGCCAGAATTTAGCCTACCTGTAACTAAACTTAATGCCAACGAAGAGCTTCAAGAAGAAAGAGAGATTGATTTCGACGGGAAAGCCCCCTTTTCTACATTTTCATGGCTCCAAGGCCCTTGTTACAATCCCTTCAATGTGGGATAACTCACGCAACCCTTTACTTCCACTTGTCCATGGACAGCCTACCCCTCTACACATCCTTACTATCAAATAAATCTTTCGGTTCCTTGGAAGATTTTCCAATGGCAATGGTCATAGTTATTCCCTCACTCAACTTCTCAAACCATTTTTGGGTTCCCTTCTTTGCATTCTATGAAGTGGTATAGCTACATTACTTTGCTGAAGATTGAACCGTTACATTGTTGTCTCCTCTGAAAAAATCGTTCACCAAAACAACATACTTCCGGCAGTCATTACATGAGAATGATACTGATAGATTTTTAGAAGTCTTTCACTTCCTCTCTTCCTTATTTGTTTTCATTCCATCATTTCTCTGTTTTTACCTTAACCTTTTCTTTGCTGCTGTCATCGTCGACAGTCCCCTCCCCCGGGCGTTCGGAGCGGGAGCTGCACCTGAGCCTCATTGTAGACAGCCCCCTCTCCTAGGAGCCCCACTTGATCAGCTCTATCCCCAGTCGATGGAGGAGGACCCCGTAGAGCCAATTAAGTCCTCCCACTGGGAACGGTTGCGCAGCAAGACAATTGCGAGGTGACACAATCGGGAGCACCGGCATGCACATGGCCATTTCCAGCTTAAGCACTCCAGAGAGCCAGGATGGGAGCCCCAGGCTCGTGTAGAGGAGGGGGACCCAGTCTAATAGTCCCATCTGCAGACGCCTCGTCATGATTCCTCCTCAGCAGAAGGGGGAATAGCTCCAGAGATACCAGTCCCCGCAACGAACCGTTAAGAGCCCTTACTCTCGAAGGTGGCAGCCATAGCTCGCCTTGCCTATAGAATCCCAGAGGGCCTCCCCCCTCACCCCTGGTGGACCCCATCCTGCCCCATCTGCAGACTGTGATATGGCCTTGTATATTATCATGTACATGCTGATTTTTTCTTTTCCTTTCCTTAAGGGCACTTTGCCTTTAAGTGGGAGGTTGTTGGGGTAAAGGCGTTATGCCCACCCTTATAGTGTGTACAAGCCCATAAGTTATAGTACATAGTACACTTAGTACTTTTAATGTACTAAGTGCACTATGTGTACTAGTGCAATAAACATGTGTGATAGGGGAGTCACACACTCATGCCTCATGAGTTGACTTATCCCCACAACTCTCTCTCTCTCTCTCTCCCTTGCTTCTCTGTGTATGTCTCCCATGAATGAACTCTAACCTAACCCTAATTCAGGTTTCTCCCCATCAACTGGTATCAGAGCCGGTGCCCTTCGAATCTCTGTGCAAGCAGGCTTGCTCGTGTGAATGTGGTGAGGCGTTCATCAGCCAGCGAACACAAGGAAAGGCAGTCGGAGTAGTCAGGCGCCTACATCAACTGGTCGCAAGGACACGACAAGAGCACCACACAGGCTGCGCCCAACAGGAGAAGAACCAGCAGGTAGTCTACGCTGCCCAACAGTCGCAGCAGCCAAAGCAGGTGGCGCTCATAAGCGTGCGAATCAGTAAGCGATAGGCGAAGTGTTGGGCGGATGAGCGATGGCGTAAAGATACGCAAGCGAAGCTAGTCCACATAGCGAGCGAAGGCACTAGGCGGGCGAAGGCAGCAGCCCTAGGCGACCTGTAGCGTGGCTGAGGCAGCACACGTCCATACTCAGGCGAACAGCGTGAAGCTTGCGAACGTGGAGTTCCAGCGCACAGCGCTAGGCGAAAGCAGCGTGTGAATCGTGTAGGCGCTAGGCGAACACGTCAGGTGGGCGTTAAGCGCAGGCAGAAGCGGGCCAGCTCTACACGGCGCAGGCAATCACGAAGCCCACACAGCCAGCCCACGTGGCTGCCCAGGCTGCCCACAGCCAGCACACCGGGCTGCCCAGCTGCTCCAGAAGCTGCCCAGCGCCGAAGTCGCCGCCACCACCGCCTCCATCTCAGCCTGCAAATCAAGAAACTCAGAAAAATCAGAAATTTCAGAGGTATTTGCCTTCAATATTTTGGGAATTTCTTATCAATTCAAGCAATTGAGCAGGTACAGGTGCCCAAATTGCTCAATTTTGAGCAAAATTGGCAAAATTGGGTGACATTGGTCACAATCAGGATCAATTTGCAGGAAATTGGTCAAATCAGGATCAATTTGCAGGAAATTGGTCAAATCAGGATCAATTTGCAGGAAATTGGATGTCGAAATTTGGGGTTTTTGATGTAATTGTGCAATTAAGCACTCATACCTGCTGTATGATGTGAAAAATCGCACATTTGGGCAAAATTGCAGCAAATTGCAGCAAATTGCAGTGCAAATCAAGGGGCTTTTGTGCCGATTTGGTTGATTTGCATGCAGGCAATCGCATTTGATGCTGTGGATAATGTGTTGATGCCTTACAAGCACTCAATGTGCCTGTAAATCAAGGGGCTTTCATGTATTGGATGTATATGTGGCCAAGGGGAAGCATCGTGAACACTCTGGATGCCTTCATGTGCGTCAATGTACCATGTATGATCAGAAATTGATCTCAAATCAAGGGGCTTTTCAAGTTTGTATGCTTGTTGAGCTTGGCAAAGCAGCAGGCAAGACATTTATGCCTTGAATCCTCAAAAAATCAGCTTGTAGTCAAGGGGCTTTTGCCCAATTTCTGTTCGGGACTGTTGTATGCAGTGTTCGAGACTGTAGAAGTCTGATTTTCACTCATTTGGACAGCCAGGAGAGCATTTATTGCTATTGTACCTGCTGGTACAGATTTGGCACAGCTTTGTGCATGTTTTGGCATGGCTGTACACTGTTTTGAGTGACCAAAAGGTTCAATTTCAGCTGCTGTACTTGCCGGGACAGGTTTGGTACATCATTGGTGAGCACTTGGTACTGCTGTACAGTACTTTGGAAGGGCAAAAGAGCACATTTGAGGTGCTGTCCAAAATCTGCAGCAACCAGATTTTGGTGTTTTCATCACATAAAGTGGGAGAAAAGTTGCATTCTTGCTTCCGCAGTGGGAGATAAAGCTTGGGAGAACATTTGTGAGCACTTTGTGTGCTTTGGGTGCAGTGTTTGCACATCTTGGGTGCAGTGTTTGCACATTTGCAGGGAGTCAGGCATTAAAGGTTGCATATTGCTATGGCAACCACAGGTGAGAGCTCTTCATTGCTTCACATCAAGAAGCTTGAAGGCTCGCATAATTATGATATTTGGCAAACCCAGTGCTACAATGTGTTGCTCCAGAAAAAGCAGCACAAGCCTATCAAAGAAAGGGGTGTGATGCCCGCTTCTCTTACAGTTGAAGAGTGGGAAGATATGGATGAGCTGGCAAGATCTACTATCATGTTGTCTGTGTCAGACTCATTACTTTTCAGCATTCGTGAAGAGAAGACAGCTTGGGGAATGTGGCAGAGATTGCAGGACTTGTATGCCCAACAAAGTGCCTCAAGCAAAGTGTATTGGTTGAAGAAACTCATAGGTCTTCAGATGAAGGAAGGGGCGTCTATGACAGCCCATCTCAATGAGTTTAATGGTATTGTCAGCCAAGTCATCAATCAAAAGTTGGCAATGGACGATGAGTTCAAAGCCACTTTTCTGTTATGCACTTTGCCAGAGAGTTGGGACACATTCAGGACAGCCACTAGCAATTCGAATGCTATGTTGTCATATGCAGATGTTAAGGGTGCTCTTCTTCAAGAAGAGATGAACAGGAAAAACAACTCTGTTGGAAAGTCCAATGCAATGAATGCACGTGGGAGATCCCAGCAAAGGGGGAAAAGCCAAGAAAGGGGAAGGAGCAAGTCTCGCTCCAAAAAGGATTTGGAATGCCATTATTGTGGCAAGAAGGGACACATCAAAAAGCAATGCTACAAATGGAAAAATGATCAAAAAAAAAAGGGAAAAGGCAAAGACAAAGAGAAGGATGAAGCCAAAGATGTAAAGCCAAAGGGCAAAAGTGGAGTCAAGATCGAAGAAATCAATGTGTCACATGCAGGTGGCAATGAGGATGAGGTCCTATTTACTTCTTCACTTGATGCCCATTCACTTCTTACAGGTGGTCATGGTATGCACTCATGGATCATTGATTCAGGTGCCTCCTTTCATGTCACAGGTTGCAGAGACTTGTTTGTCAGGTATACTGCTGGCAATGAAGGAGTGGTTTATTTGGGTGATAACCATGCATGCAAGATACTTGGCAGAGGTGATGTGAGGCTTGTATTTTCAGATGGCTCACAGCTTATGCTCCATGATGTCAGGCATGTGCCTGAGATCAAGAAGAATCTACTTTCTACTGGACAGCTTGATGATGCTGATTATGTTACCACATTTGGTAGTGGAAAGTGGAAGATTAGTAAGGGCTCACTGGTTGTTGCCAGAGGCTCTAAGGTGGACACTCTTTACTTTATGCATGCAGGTGTTTGTCACCATGCTAATGTAAATGCAACCGAGCTGCCGGAAATTTCTATGTGGCATAGCCGGTTGGGACACATGAGTGTCAAGGGAATGGAGCAATTGTCTCGTTTGGGTTACTTGCCTTCTCTAAAGTTTTCAAGTTTTCAGTTTTGTGAGCATTGTATATATGGTAGGCAACTACAGTGCCCCCACAAGAAAGCTCTTGGACAGAAAGATGCTCAGTTAGAGCTTGTGCATACAGATGTATGTGAGATGCCTCAGCTTTCTTTGGGAGGGGCAAAATATTTTGTGTCTTTTATAGATGATGCCACACGCAAGGTGTGGGTTTATCCTCTTCGTTTGAAGAGTGATACATTCTCAGTGTTTCAGAAGTTTGTTGCTCATGTTGAGAATCAAACTGGCAAAACACTGAAGGCTTTGCGTTCCGACAATGGTGGAGAGTATACGTCCAAACAGTTTCAGGACTTTTGTGATGCTAAAGGCATCAAGAGGGAGCTCTCTACTCCTTATGATCCTCCACAAAACGGGACAGCAGAGAGGATGAACAGGACCATATAGGAGAAGGTCCGTTCTATGTTGTCACATGCTGCATTACCTCATGGTTTTTGGGCTGAAGCTGTTATGACAGCCGTTCACCTTATAAACAGGTCACCTAACACGAGGCTTGGTGGGAAAGTGCCAGAAGAAGTATGGACAGGGAAGCCTCCGTCATACAAGCACTTGAGAGTGTTTGGTTGCGTTGCGTACGTGCACATACGCAGGGAAATGCGCACCAAACTTGATCCTAAGTCTCACAAATGCATATTCCTAGGATATGGTGACAGAGGTGAAATGGGGTATAGACTTTGGGATCCCATGAATAGAAAGATCATACGCAGCAATGATGTCATTTTTGATGAAACATGCATGTATAAGGAGCCTGCAAGGCAACAGGAGCCTGGCAGAGTCATCTTTGATGATGATGGACATCATGGACAACAACAAAGGGCTGTAAATCAGCCATTACAGCAGGAAAACCAGCCCTTAAATGGTGCTGAAAATGGTCCAAATGGACAGCCAGAGATGGCAGAAGATATCCCTATGGATATACCACAGTTAGAGGAGATACCGGGCATGATTTTTCAGCCTTATGGCATGGAACAGGAGCCACCAATGGGTGATATGCAGGCTGAACAGCAACCTGCAAATGATGGTCATTGGGTACGGAGGTCCACTAGACCCTCCAGAGCCCATGACAGGTTTGTTCCAGGGGTTGACTACTTGATGCTCACTGACTGTCGGGAGCCCTCATGTTACAAAGAGGCTTTACAGAGGGCAGACAAGGCTCTATGGGAGCGTGCCATGAAGTCAGAGATGGATTCTCTGCATAAAAATGGAACTTGGAAGTTGGTGCCTTTGCCTGCAGGCAAGAAGGTTTTGCCATGCAAGTGGGTATACAGGCTCAAAGTTGCACCAGATGCAAAGCCAAGATACAAAGCCAGGTTAGTGGCTAAGGGCTTCAAGCAGGAATATGGTGTGGACTTTGATGAGATCTTCTCCCTAGTGGTCAAAATGACCACACTTAGAGCTGTGTTAGCTTTGGTTGCACATGATGATCTGGACTTGATTCAGATGGATCTGAAGACTGCTTTTCTTCACGGTGATCTCCATGAGGAGATATATATGCAGCAGCCAGAGGGTTATGCAGTGAGTGGAAAGGAGAAGCTTGTATGCAAGTTGAAAAAGAGTCTTTATGGGCTCAAACAGGCACCAAGAGAATGGTATCATAAATTTGATACATTCATGAAAACTCAGAAATTCAGGAGAAGTGACATAGATCACTGCTTGTACACCAAAAAAGCTTTGGATGGCAGTCTATTGATTCTCATTTTGTATGTTGATGATATGTTGATTGCCGGGAAATCTCGTAAAGAGATGGATGCCTTGAAGCAGAGGCTGCATCAAACCTTTGATATGAAGGATTTGGGTGATGCAAATCACATCTTGGGTATGCGGATACTTCGGGACAGAAATCAGCATGTGTTGTATTTGTCTCAGAAGGAATACATTGGCAAAGTTTTGCAGAGGTTCAATATGGACGGGGGGAAGAAAGCTAGTACTCCTTTGCCTCCATATGTGAAACTCAGTGCTATGGACAGCCCACAGTCAGATAGAGACAGGGCTGATATGGCCAAGATTCCGTATGCTTCAGCTTGTGGCAGTCTCATGTATGCCATGGTTGCTACTAGGCCTGACATTGCATTTGCAGTGGGAGGGGTTTCTAGATACATGGCCAACCCTGGCAAGAAGCATTGGGAAGCAGTGAAAGGTGTCATGAGATACCTGAAGGGCACACAGGATTTGTGCATTTGCTTTGGCAAACAGGATGCATTAGTGCATGGTTACACGGATTCGGATTATGCCGGTCATCCAGATAACCGGAAGTCTACTACCGGTTATGTGTTTACATTCACAGGAGGTGCTGTGTCATGGATATCCAGGATGCAGAAGTGCACAGCCTTATCTACTACAGAGGCCGAGTATATTGCAGCCACAGAGGCTTGCAAGGAGGCATTATGGCTATCTCGGTTAGTGGTTGATTTGGGCTATACAGGGGATATTCCATTGTTGCATTGTGACAGTCAGAGTGCCATCCAGTTGGCAAAGAACCCTGTCTTTCATGCAAAGACGAAGCATGTGGATGTGAAGTATCACTTCATCAGAGAGGTGATAGAGAACAAGCAAATTCAGCTTGTTAAAATTCATACGGATGACAACCCGGCTGATCTGTTGACGAAGAGTTTGCCTCCGGAGCGGTTTGCTCATTGCAGACACTTGATGGGCATTGGATGAGGCCATTTTCAGCCTTGATATGGCCTTGTATATTATCATGTACATGCTGATTTTTTCTTTTCCTTTCCTTAAGGGCACTTTGCCTTTAAGTGGGAGGTTGTTGGGGTAAAGGCGTTATGCCCACCCTTATAGTGTGTACAAGCCCATAAGTTATAGTACATAGTACACTTAGTACTTTTAATGTACTAAGTGCACTATGTGTACTAGTGCAATATACATGTGTGATAGGGGAGTCACACACTCATGCCTCATGAGTTGACTTATCCCCACAACTCTCTCTCTCTCTCTCTCTCTCCCTTGCTTCTCTGTGTATGTCTCCCATGAATGAACTCTAACCTAACCCTAATTCAGGTTTCTCCCCATCAGACTGACCACTTGGACCCTGTAGGGAGCCACGCCTTTCATCGAAAAATGCTCTGCCCCCTCCCCATGCCACACTTCACAATTGTACTTGACAAAAACCACACAAATTTGCGAGTGCTCCTCATGAGTGTACTGTCACAGTTGAATAGACTGCAACGTGCTTACCTGGTACATGGGGAATATTCATGAGCGAAGGATAGACAAAATCCCTCCTCTTTTGCTATCATGCACATAACATGAAGAAACCCTAAACATTACTCCTCTTTTGCTATCTTCCAGATGTTCTACTTTTGCACCTTAATGAATAGATGATACTTCTACATCTTGGTGAAGATTTTTTTTTTTTTTTCAGAAAGAGACTTCTATTAAGTATGAGAAAAGCATACAACAATCACAGCTACAAGCCGGAAGAGAATAGAATCACCCCAATATGTAAGGTGATTTCAACCACTGAGGAGCATCATGATGCCATGTAAGACCTGTGGTACTAGAGGAAAAGAAGATGCCATGGTCCCATTCCCGCATAAATATCACACGCTTCACCTGCGCAGAACGAGAGGGCCCCTGAATGCGAGCCCAAGTAGCCATAAGAGTGTGGATGATATCACCCCATATAGTACTAATGCACTGAGACCCAAAAACCCTCAATAGCCTCCGTGCATCTAGCTCTCCAGATCTGCCATGCTGTAATACTGGCAATAATCTCCCAACTGGTGTCAATCCTCTGTCTAGGGGGTGTATAATCAGAGTGAGGAACATCCTGCAATAAACCATGCTGGGCAATACCTCTACGAATGAAAAAAACAGAATCTGTACCACTACCCTCATAAAAAAGCTACGGACTGGACTGGGAGAGCCAAGCAACTGCCCCCCAAGTCACATGCATGGCTCGGCCACTCAACTAGCCCATAAGTTGGGCTACAGGACCCCAAATCTGCTGTGCAATGCTGCACCCCCATAGACAATGTTGTACGGACTCAGAATCTGCCGCCGCATATCTAGGACAGGAAGGTGCTACACCAAAAACTGATCTCCACTGATTGGTGGGGAGACCACCATGTAAGAATAACCAAAAGAAATGAGAGATCTGGCTCCTTCTGTATGAGTGCCAAAGTCTATGCCAATATCTGCGCTGTATCACTGGAGAAATATCATAGCTCTCCCAATGAGGCCTGAGAGTAGGAATCCTATGCATCTGTCGAGTGAGGAGAAGCGTGGCATTCCAAACAGTGAAACTGAAAAAAGGAAGGCTTTTCAAAGGATCGAAGGCATCAATCCACTCCCACTCTCCTGGATCCCACTGAAGATATCTGATAGGACTGCCACCATATAGCCACAAACACCAAGAGCCATGAGTCACTATCTGAGGAGAAGGGTCAATGAACCAGTGCTTCCCCGAGCGACCAACAATCCTCACTGGTCTAAGCCATGCTTAGTTCCGTACGTCATACGGATCTGGTCGTACGTACGATTCGTACCGTATAGTACCGTACGTATCCGTACGATCAGGTACGAAATTTCCTTGTTTCTGCCCGTTGGAAGTAGCCGTTTTCTGCCCGTTGGAAGTAGCCCGTTTTTTCTGGCTGTTTTTTCTACCCGTTTTTTCTGGCCGTTTTCTGCCCGTTTTTTTGGTTGTTTTCCTTTCATCTCTCCTGAGTCCTTCTATAAAAGCCTCAAGGACCAAGCCTCTCCTCCATCTACTCCAAGCCTCTCCTCCACCACCCTCCATCTACTCCAAGCCTCAAGGACCAAGCCTCTACTCCAAGCCTCTCCTCCACCCTCCTCCAAGCTCCTTCCATCCCACTTGAGCCTCTACTCCAAGTTCTCTTCCTCCAAGCTCTTTCCATACTTCATCTTCTCTACGCTCTCTCCTCTACTCCACGCTTTAGCCCTTCTCTTATCCATCATGCCTCGGGAGAAGCATGAGGCTTTTGATTTGCATTGCCTCAATGTGGAGAAGGACACCAAGAAGTCCAACTCCCATCATTGGACATGCCGATATTGCGGCAAGTCATACACCAGTGGAACAACAAGGCTTCTCCAGCACCTTTCAAAGATTGGGGGACAAGTTGCCCCATGCAAGGAGATTCCGCAAAGCATTGCCGTTGACATTTCGTGGAAGATGAGCGGCGGCTCAAATTCAAGTAGAGGAGCATCATCAACACAGCACCACCACGAGCACCACCATCGGCACATGATGAAGCGGCCACCGGCTCTTTCATTGGTGTATCCTCCACTGCCACTTCCACGGATGCACGGTCCGCCTCCACACCGGGCAAAAGGCAAAGGGTGGTGGAGCGTGAAGGGGTGCAACCCTCTCTCCACCAAGTCACGGGTAGTGTGAGAGGTTCGGTTGCATTCCTTAAGGAGCGGCAACGCCTTGCGGAGATAGAGATTGCTCGCACCATTATTGAATGCAATCTTGCCTTCAATGTACTCCAAAAGGATCAATGGAAGAAGATGGTGACGGCGATTGCGAATGTGGGCCCATGTGAGGGGTGGACGGGGTCTCTTACACGGCTATGTGCACGAGGAAGATTGATGAAGAGAAGGAGAGAATTGATCGAGCCCTTGATCCGATTCGAGCCGCATGGACGAAGTATGGATGTTCTATTCTCACAGATGGATGGAGTGATCAAAGGAAGCGTGGCATTATCAACATCCTTGTGTCTTGCCCGCTTGGCACATACTTCTTGCGTGCGGTTGACACCGGGAGAAGGGGGAGAAAGACTACCGGGAGTTTCATCTACCGCCATATTAGGCAAGCGATCATAGAGGTAAGCATTATTTTACTTAAGTGTGGCTGATTTTGTCATTTGTGCAAAGCCCTCAACTCATTTGATTTATCTACCATGTAGGTTGGAGCTCAAAACGTGGTGCAAGTCATCACCGACAATGCATCAAATTGTCGACGCATGGGCCGCTTGCTTGAGGAGGAATTCCCCACCATTGTGTGGACTCCATGTGCGAGTCATTGCATTGACTTACTCATGGAGGATGTGGCGAAGCTCGGGTGGGTGAAGAGGATTGTGCAACAAGCTACATCTATTGTCAACTTCGTCATGCTAAAGGTGAAGGTGCTTGCTATGTTTCGTGAGCATAGCAGGCTTGACTTGAAGAAGCCATCGGTCACCCGCTTTGCCTACATGTGGCTGGTTTTGGAGCGTCTATACGATGTGAGGCCCGCCCTTCGCCAGACAGTTGTTTCCACCATGTGGAACGAATGGGATGAGCACGTCACTGAAGAGGCCAAAGCCATGCAACGCTTTTGCCTAGAGGAGAGATTTTGGACTAGAGTCCGAGCAATTGTCATTGCTATGACTCCATTCTATAGGCTCTTGCGGATGACAGATTGCGAGGGGTCCACCATGGGCCTTCTTGTCCACTTCTTTAGAGCTGCCCTTGTGGAGTTGGAGGCTTGCACAGACATTACATTTGACGAGCGAGCACAAATCATGGAGATTGCACAGAAGAGATGGAGGTGGATGCACAAACCAATCCACGGGTTTGCAGCATTGGTACATCCAGCCTACAAGTCTCCAGTAGTTTGCACCGATAGGGAGCTTCGACAAGATCGGGATGCATATATGCTTCGAGCTGTGCCAGTTGATGAGCACAATGCCTTTCTAGAGGAGTTGGGCTGCTATGTTGATCAGAGAGGTCAAACCTCCTTTTCGTCTCCCACTTGCTGGAGGAGGGAGTCACTTGTGAAGCCCCTTTTTTGGTGGGACAATTTTGGGTATGGACTAGAGCATCTCCAACCCATAGCCTTAAGGGTCCTAGCCTAGGATTGTTCTACGGGTGCATGTGAGAGGAACTGGAGTTCCTATTCTCTCATACACATGAGGATACGCAATCGACTGAGCACACGACAGTTGGAGCGGTTGGTCTACTGCCGCACTAACTTGCGCATGATGCAGGGCATTCTTAGTATGGGTAGTCCCAAGCAGGTAAGTGACAAGTCTAGACTCTAACTTGTCATGATTCATAACTTTTAAGTTTTGTGTACACTGTACAGACTATAACTTTTGTGCCTTAATGTGTAGGTCAATGTTGACACTTTCACGTTGATGAGTGAAAACTTTGCAAGTGTCAATCAACAACCTGATGAGGAGGAGGAGGCAATCTTCATGGAGCTCTATAGTGAGCTTGTGGCAGCAGATACTCACAGCACCAGGAGTCAGCATGGACGGGACCGAGCAGTTGGAGTTCATAGGCCTCCGCCTTCGACACCGGCAAAGGGTGGCCTTCGCACATATGTGAGGCGGGGATCCTCGAGCTCCAATCCCCGCCTTCATGATGATATTCCATTGCCCCCTCATGATGATACCCCACTGCCTAGAGAGCCCTTGTTTGATGATGATGGCAACCTACTTAGCGAGAATGATCCCTAGAGTGTCTCGTCCACCTTCGAAGAGTCCTCTTCAGAGAACTCTCTTGATGGACACTCTAGTAGTGATCATGTTGATGATCATGCAGATGTTGGTGATGATGTAGACTTTTGATATGTTATAGCTCTCTAGGCATTGGGCATCTATCTCCTTCTAGCCCATCGATGATGTATTGTAGTATGTAGTATCATGTATGTACGCATGTTGGCGGTCGCCCATGCCATGAGTTTTTGGCCTATCCTTTTGTAGCAATTTTGTACTCTAATGGCATGATGACATTATGTTCATGGTTCTACTATTTTGTAACTTCTTGTCTACAATTTTTAAGTTTAGGAAGTATTTTTTTTTAAAAACGTACTAATATCGTACCGTGCCTCAAAAAATTTAAGGTACCAATTAGTACCGTATTTTATCGTACCGTACCGTATCGTATCGTACCTATCGTACTAACTAACCATGGACTAAGCCTAGTGTTTGGTATGATCTCCTCCATACTACATCTCCTCAATCTCCCACCAGGCATGATAGAATACATGAGGAAATCTGTATCCTCCTGGCCTGGCAGAGCAATGACCTGCAGAGGTATGCCTATCCTCAAAAAAACTCCCAGCCAACTCGGATGATAGTCTGCGTGAAAGGTCCCAGAAAGCCACTCATGCGGAATAGCTGCATCAATCTGATCAATACGAATATTGTCTCTCTCCCCTCATGAATATTTTCCCTTGTCATCGACTCTGGTTGTAATATTCCTGTTTTTTTTGTCTCTCTCCCCTCATGAATATTTTCCCTTGTCATCGACTCTGGCTGTAATATTCCTGTTTTGCTATCTTCTCTTGACCAAAAAGATAATTCTGGATGAGATGCGAGAACAATTCAATGCAAGAGCAGGAGAAAGGACCATCAAGGTATGATTTACCCTATCATGGCTACCAAGGCACTTGATGGTGGTGCTGTTAGCAGTCATCTCCTGTTTGTACCATATTTCTTAGTAGGGAGTGAGGGCCATTGTTGTGGGTGTGCCCGCTTGTTTAGGAGTTTCTCCATTTTTCCTCATTGTCCATATTTTCCTTGTTTTGCGGGTCGTGGGGGGGCTGTTTCTGCTGGCCAATTGATGATCTGCTGGCTGACCTGATCTTGTACTGGCCGACTGCCTTTTATGCTGGCCGACTGATGATTTGTTGTTTTATCTGATCTTGTGCTGGCCGACAGGACATTTTCGAGTTGTGGGCCCATTCTCGGGCTGTCGGCCCAGTTGCTACTGGCTGACTGGCTGCCCCAGTTAGTATATATTGCATGTCATCCCCCCACACCATTTTGTTCCGGTTTCTGGTGTATATAGTAGAGATTATACCACCTTCTCCGCTCTTTCATTTCTGTACTTCTGCTCTCAGTACTTTGTCTCATTTCTGCTGCCCATTTTGGCATGGTATCAGAGCCCCAGGTGGCTTGAAGATTCACAAATGGTGAGAGCATTCGGGACTGCTGTGTTTTGGTGCTGATTGGAGTATTGTTGGGCTGTTCGGGGCGTGGAGAAGGAGGTAGAAGGCGGCATCACTGTTGGACAGCCACTTTTGCACTTATTTGCAGCCTCTTCTTCATATTTTTTTTCCCACCCACCCTCCCTTCACAAGACCCACAAGACCAAGATGGCATTTTTTTTTGTTTTTTTTTTTCAGAAAGAGACTACTATTAAGTATGAGAAAAACATACAACAATCACAGCTATAAGCCAGAAAAGAATAGAATCACCCCAATATGTAACACCCCCTAGACAGAGGATTGACACCAGTTGGGAGATTATTGCCAGTATTACAGCATGGTCGATCTGGAGAGCTACTCTTATTCTCTTATGGCTACTAGGGCTCGCATTCAGGGGCCCTTTCGTTCTGCACAGGCGAAGCACGTGATATTTATGCAGGAGTGGGACCATGGCATCTTCTTTTCCTCTAGAACAGCAATGGTGAGAGGCGTGTAACTCTACTATATATACACAAGCTCCCGAATATGATACAAGATGAAAATAGCAAGGGGTGTGGGGGTCCATTATATATGGACCCCAGGCAGCCGTCGGCCTGCTCCAGAGGCAGCCGACATGTGCAGATTCTCCACGACCAGCTACAAGACCAGTCGGCCAGCACTGTACTGAAGTCGGGTACAGTCGACCAAAGAAAGAATGCGCCTGCTAGCTCACGACTGCCCTCCAAGCCACAGATAAATGGGAAAAATATGGGGAAAAATAAGGGGTCTGGGATAGGCGGCCAATCCATGTAGTTCCACTCAACTTGCAAAGGTAGCTCCTTCAAGCGGCCAGGATTGTGTTTTTTGTTTAGCAGATGGTAGAAATGATCATAGAAAAAGATTCCTGAATCTACAAGGCTTTTGTTGCTCCTTCCCTCATACTGTAGCCGACCAATGTGTGCGTGAACCACATTCATAATTCCAATAATGCACTGAACTGCCTCCCACTCCTCATATGATGAGGGATACACATTTGCAACCCCAAGTCACATGCATGGCTGGCCACTACAATTTGCCCATAAGTTGGGCTACAAAACCCCAAATCTGCTGTGCAGTGCTGCATCCCCATAAACAATGTTGTACAATCTCAGAATCTGCCACACCTAGGACAGGAAGGTGCTACACCGAAAACCGACCTCCAGTGATTGGTGGGGAGCACCACATGTAAGAATAGCCAAAAGAAATGAGAGATCTGGCTCCTTCTGTATGAGTGCCAAAGTCTATGCCAATATCTGCGCTGTATCACTGGAGAAATATCATAGCTCTCCCAATGAGGCTTGAGATTAGGGATCCTACGCATCTGTCGAGTGAGGAGAAGCCTGGCATTCCGGATAGTGAAACTAAAAAAAGGAAGGCTTTTCAAAGGATCGAAGGCATCAATCCACTCCCACTCTCCTAGATCCCACTGAAGATATCTGATAGGACTGGCACCATATAACCACAAACACCAAGAGCCATGAGTCACTATCTAAGGAGAAGGGTCAATGAACCAATGCTTCCCCGAACGACCAACAATCCTCACTGGACTAAGCCTAGTATCTGGGATGATCTCCTCCATAATACATCTTCTCAATCTCCCTCCAGGCATGATAGAGTAAATGATGCAATCTGTAGCCTCTTGGCCCGGGAGAGCAATGACCTGCAGAGGTATGCCTATCCTCGAAAAAACTCCCAGCCAACTCGGATGATTGTCTCCGTGAAAGGTCCCAGAAAGCCACTCATGCGCAATAGCTGCATCAATTTGATCAATACGAATGCGAGAGCCCCTAAGATGCTGAATGGATACATCTCTCCGATCCTCCGGAAGACTCTTAAAGGTCTTCCAAGCAAGAACTGTGTATGCACATCTCTCCCATCTTGACCACTGCATATAATGAGATGCACCAAGTGGCCGACCAGCCTCATCCCTAATGACCTCGTTCCACATAACAAGTTGTCGGTCAGCCTTATCCCAAGACCTAGGAAGCTTTTGTCGCAAAAAAGATCTCATGCTTCTCCATGCTTTGACAATGGCTGCAATAAGAGGGGAAGATGGTGCCTTGATATCAGCCTCTGTGAACAAAAAATGTCTGTTGGGCATCCAGTCTCTCCCGACCTTGGGTGTACATCCGGAAATCTAAGACAAGAAAAAATCCTTCCAAGGCTCAGTGCCTGGTAGGAAACCTCTGACCACAAGTTTGCAAAGCAACGCTCTGCACTGAACATCCGGATCGATAATATTCAAGTCCCCCCTCTTGTTTGGACTGAATAACTGTGAGCCAAGCTACCCTGGCACGAGTGTCTGAGGTGCCATCCAAACCCGACCAGAGAAAATTGCGGATCAATCTTCGCAATTGGCCAATGCACGCACGAGAGAAGCACCAACAAGAGGCAATAAACCAAGTTGAGGCAAGCAATACCTGATTAGCCACCAAAGCTCTCAAAGCTAAATCTAATCTCCTAGAGCTCCAATGGAGGAGCTTCTTCTGGATACTCATAAGTACCGGAGCAAACTGCTCTGCAGGAGAAATATCAATCCCAACTTGGCATCCCAAATATCTAGTAGTGCATCCTCTGCTGATCCAAGTAAAACCAAGCTCTGCACCCCAAGCAACTCTCAGTGAATGACTAACCCAAAAACCAATAGATTTGTGCCAATTAATGAGTTCCCCTGCTGCCAAACAGAACTCCTCTAGTGCTACCCAGAAGGAACATAAGCATATATGTGAAGCCTCCACGAACATGGATGTGTCATCAGCTAACTCAGAGTCAACCAATTCCTCTCGACTATGAAGAGGCAACCTCAATCCCGAAATACCAGTAGTGGAGCGGAGAAAGATGCTCATGGCCTCTACAACTATGATATATAATAATGGGGCTAAAGGGCAGCCCTGCCGTACTGAGCGAGAAATCTGAGACCACTCTCCTCTATCACCGCAAAAGCGAGCACTCTACTGTGGGCATCACAATACATGCATGAAACTCCCTTGCTCCATCTCTGAGAGAAGCCCATATGGCTAAGAGTACCCTCAAGGAAGTCCCAATCCACTCGATCATAGCCTTCTCAAAATCCAAGAGCAGAATGGCTAAGGACTGATTGCTTGCTTTAGCCCATTCGATTGCCTCCCAAAACAAGAAAATGTTATCAAAGATGCTCCTGCCGTGTAAGAATCCATTCTGAGTATCATGAATGACATCCTGCAAAATTGGCTGCAATTTGATGCTCACTGCCTTAGCAAGAATCTTATAGGCAGTCCCAAGTAAGGTGATGGGTCTCCACTGGCCAATCAATGTCTTATCCCCGCTCTTAGGAATAAGATAAATAAGCCCCTTAGTGAGAGAGGAAGGCATAGAACCTGTGTCCCACATCTCTTGCAGAGCCGATGTGATCTCAGCCCCAATCTTATCCCAAAAAGTAATGAAAAAAATAAGGGAGATGCTATCCTCCCCACTTACCATGAGGTAAGGCATGAAGAGCATGACTGAACTCTTGCATAGAAAGATGGGCATCGAGAGCGGCACACATCTCCTCAGTGATCAAATGTGGCAATGCATTCCAAACCTTCCTCTGTGCCCTGTGTCTCAAATCAGAGTGCGGCTCAGTACTAAGAAGCTAGCGATAGAAATCAGTGGCAATTTGTGTAACCATAAGAGGATCTGAGTGAAGAGTGCCATGTGAATCCTGCAATTGCCTGACACACTCTCTGGCATGAGATGGGCCATGAGTAGCAAAGAAATGTTTGTTACATCTGCCACCCATCTGTGTCCAAAAGGATTCTTGGGCATGGAAATGGTACTCCGCGCGCTGCTCAAGAGAGTGATGAAGTTCTGCCCTAACAATACATAAAGAATCTGCCACCGATTGAACATGAGGATGTTTCTCGTGCTCTTTCTGCAAGGCAGCCAATCTACGTCTAATAGCCCTTTCTAAGTCCATGGCCTCCTTCCTCTTAGATGGGGCACATGTGTGATAAAAGTCACTAATATCACAGAGAGCAGAGGCCAGGCTTTGAGAGGCTTGGAAGAAATCATGAGATCTCCAAATATCAAGCATACGATGTGATAGCTCTGCATCTGAAAAAAAATGATCAGGGATGCGTACATGGGGTGCTGATCCATGGCAATTCGGATCTCTAATACATAAAACCACTGGGAAATGATCCGATTTAGAGGTGCTTGTAGCAATAAAAGTATGCCCATCTCTGTCAAGCACCCAATCATCCACATAAAATTTGTCTAACCGTGCATAGATACATCCTGCATCTCCTCTCGTGTTAGACCATGAATAAATAAGAGTGGATGGACTCCTCAAAATGTCATCCTCATGCCAACAATCTCTGCCATGAATGGAGAGTATAAACCTTTGGCAGAGAAACATGTGAAGATTCCCACTCTCCTGATGTTCCCGGTGAACCGATAGTTGGACGGGAACAACTATGGCATATGGAAGGTAATGACGGAGTCTGTCTTGGAGTCTTATGATTTGGCTGATTTAATTGTGGTTGGAGTTCCAAGGCCATAGTTGGAGGAGGACCTTTCACTATCCACCAAGAAAGAGCGGGAGGCTCAAGCACAGTTGTGGGATTGTGTTAATGCCTATGTGTGTTCTTTCATCTTCTTTAATTGCACACCCCAAGTGATCAACCACATCAAACACATGATGTTGGCCCGAGGGATTTGGGAGCACCTGGCTTCTTTGTACAACAGGGTATCGCCCATGAAGAGAATTTCCTTGGAAGTGCAGATGCGAGTGATGAATCCTTCAAAGTCTTCGATGATGCGTGAGCATATCAACAAACTCCAGGCTGTTCAGCAAGAGGTTCTTTAGGCTGGGAAGGAGATATCTTTAGAGGATATGGCCATCACTTTGCTGTCTCATCTATCCCCTCAGTACTCAGCTTTGTATTCTTCTTTGATCACCAGTGGGAGGCTCAGCAGCATTACATGGGAGGAGCTTGTGCCAATGGTTTTGGACCAGGAAGAGCGGTTTTTGAACCCTTCACAGGGCGGAGGTTTTGAGGCTTTGAATAGCCAGTGGTCGAAAGGCCGTAACAACAACAACAACAACAAGGGCAAAGGGAAGTCTTCACCGATGAAGTCTTCTGAGAAGAATCCCGAATCAGAGCGTGAGGCTTTGAGGGCCGAGCGGACTTGTAACCATTGTGGCTAGAAGGGCCATTATTGGAGGAAATGTCCTCAGCGGAGCACTGAGAAAGGTGTTGATTCCTCAGCTGCTGCAGCCGCAAAGATTCTAGCGTTTATGCACTTGGAGATTATGGACGCCGAAGTTTCATCTTCTTCGAGCAGGGAGGAAGTTGGTCTCACCGTTGGGGATACTCGGGAGTGGATTCTAGACAGTGGTGCTTCCAGGCACATGACTCCGTCTCGAGAGTTGTTACAGGATCTTCGAAGGCAAACAGGTCACATCTTTATTAGTGACAAATCCACTATCCCGATTCATAGTGAGGGTAGGTTGGAGATCATTCCCGATGGTAGAGGAGGGAAGCATTCCTCTTGGGTTCTTTATTTTCCATCTCTTGGTTTTCACCTTTTGTCAGTGCATGAGGTTTGCAAGAGTGGCATGCGGGTGGAGTTTGATGAGCATTTTGTTGCTCTCCGAAGCAACAGGCTAGGTTGTTTGGGGAGCCACTTGAATGTGGATGTGCTGCGGCGGGCTTTCCAGGACCAGATGGTGGATGGCTTGCGAGATGTTGGCAGCAAGCAAGGACATTGTAGTTCTTGCATCCGTGGGAAGTAGCACAGGGAGTCTTTTCCGAAGCAGGCTACTAGGCGGGCTTCGAAACCATTGGAGTTGGTACACACTAACTTGTGTGGACCTATGCAGACCCCATCTTTGGGAGGTTCTTTGTATTTCATGTTGCTTGTGGATGATTGTAGCACGTTCACATGGGTTTATTTTCTCTCATAGAAGGACCAAGCCTTTGCTCAGTTCAAGCATTGACATGTTATGGTGGAAAAGGAGTCTGGATTGCAGGTGAAGACCGTTCGGGCTGACAAAGGAGGGGAGTTTTCTTCTAATGCTTTTGTGCGGTTTTCTGCGGAGCATGGCATCAAGCGGGAGCTCGCCAATACTGGATTGCCTTTAGAGAATGGAGGGGTTGAGCGAAAGAACATGACCGTGGTGGAGATGGCGAGGACGATGTTGGAGCATCGTGATCTTCCTCGTCCACTTTGGGGAGGGGGTGTGGCTACGGCTGTCCATACCCTCAACCGATCTCTGACGACTTCAGTACCTAAAATGACTCCATTTGAGGCTTATTCTGGCAAGAAACCAGATGTCTCCCATTTCCGTGTGGGAGTGATGCCTATGTTCACATACCAAAGAAGTGGAGGGGGAAGCTTGAAAGGGGGTGTTAGCAGTCATCTCCTGTCTGTACCATATTTCTCAGTAGGGAGTGAGGCCATTGTTGTGGGTGTGCCTGCCCATTTAGGAGTTTCTCCATTTTTCCTCATTGTCCATATTTGCCGCCCTCTTTTGCTGGTCATGGGGGGGCTGTTTCTGCTGGCCGAGTTGATTTGTCTCTAGCCGATTGCCTTTTACGTTGGCTGACTGGACATTTTCCAGTCATGGGCCCATTATGGGGCTGTCGGCCCAGTTGCTACTGGCCAACTGGCTGCCCCAGTTAGTATATATTGCATGTCATCCCCCCACACCATTTTGTACCGGTTTTTGGTGTATATAGTAGAGATTATACCACTTTCTCCTTTCTTTAATTTCTGTACTTCTGCTCTCAGTACATTGTCTCATTTCCGCTGCCCATTTTGACAGGTGCATCCAGGTATCACACCGTAGACCTATCTCAACCAGTTCCTTTGGAAGGTGGGGACTAGCATGCAGCTCCTAGTGGGTTTCCACATGCCTTTCAGCAGCTGTATCCTTTCCAAAAAGTGAGGGTGATTCTAAATGTGGATGGAAATGCCTTTATGAGACTCGGGCTCATAGTCTTTACTCTTGCACATAGTTGCATTCTGTACTCGTTACTCAACCTCATGACCCGTACAATACTTTGTGTACTGCACACATACTATATGGAGGGTTCCGTACGCCATACAACATGCATAAGATTCTACTTAGTCCTAGACCTTTTTACGTGGCTTCTATGCCTTGTCCATGCATCCCATATGATTTTCCTTGCACGTGTTTCAAACGATCTGTTTTTTATTTTATTTTTCTTGAGTACATCCTTTTGTAGTAGCAACTTGAGTGCCCACCCAAAGGCGGCTTGTTCTCCCACCCAAAGGCGGTACAATTATGGCTGCAAATAGCCCAGATTCCAGCCTGCAGGGATTTGAACTCTCGGAACACGCCCCCCCCCCCCCCCCTCTCCTTTTCCCGGCCACAAATCCTATCTATTTTATATTTGTACTATTCAAACTAGAAAAAGAGTGGTGTACTTCACGTACCTTATCTTATCAGTGCTTTCCATACTCAGATCGAACACGTATTGTAAGTATGGTGTATACCTAACTTTTCTAACCACCTTGCTCTTGCATGAAGTCAACACACAATATCTGACATTATCACTGTTGAAATGAGCTTTTCCTTCTCACAAGACCATACCTAGTTTAGGTTTACTTCTAATTCAGAGCCATTTCCTGTTTTACTTGTGCTCTATATCATGCTTAATAGAAAGATTTTCTGAAAGGAGCCATCTTTTCATTGTTATACAAATGGGGATGGCTACAATGACATGTTTTGTTTCATTGTAAGCTGCTTGGTCATGCACTGATTAGAGATATACAGACAAAACTATGCATAAATCGGTTAAGCACCCAATTGATCAAGGCAGAGAAGACCCCAAACAGAGGGTAATTACCTCTAGCAAGATGGAAGGGATGAGATCTTGCCATGTGGAAAAATCTCCCTTGCCACCTTATCACATACACTGCCAGCTTGTCATCTATTTGTGACCATGTCCACACGTATTGCCACCATGTCACTGTTGCCACCTTTGCCTCCACCTTCTTGGACATTCCTTTTACGAGCTTGTAAAAATGTTTTGAATAATTTTTTGTTGGAGTATGTGTCAGAGTCTTCCTCATCTGAGATGCATTTTTGTTGTCGGAAATAAGACTAGGCAGGCGTAGTGTGTTTCTGCTGCTTGTTAAACATGTGGAGATGATTTTAAAGGAACATTTTGATGATGTGGCTTCAGGCAAGGGTGCATCCCACTCGAGTTCGCATTTGACACTGCAATGCCGTGTTTAAAAGAGGAGATTTTGAAGACTTTATGTGTGGCAGAGGAAGCCTTTCTATTAGGCTTGGCACGCTTTCACAAAGAGTTGGATATTACAGATGTATGCCTATTCAACCCTCTATTGTTCACACTGCCACGGCCTTTGAAGTTGGAGGACTTTCGATTGATTCAAGAAGACTACCTAAGGGAAATTGTGGACAACTTCCGGAATGAGTAAGAAAGTTTTTAAAGGAAACATGTGACTTACTAGAAAAGAGCTTAAAAGGCCTCTATATGAATGCATTTTTTCGGTGGGTTTTGTTCCTAATGTTCGTGCCAGGGTCCAAACCTGGGACCTGCTACACAAAAGGCACAGTTGCACCACTTGGGCTAGAGATGGCTGGCTCCACATGGATGGGATGCCCTTTTTTGGCATGCCCCCGCCAGAGGCAAGATATTCCATATCATCGTTGCTGTTGAGACAGATGCTATGCTACATTTCAAACAAGTTACTGCTGTTGTTGAACCATCTCTTTCATGTAGCGCTTATTGTTCATGCAGTGTGCGGCCACAACTGTTGTTCACGTCAACAGGTTTTGGTGTTTGCATCCAGGCCGTGCCCCATGGCTGGCATCTAAGGCATCAATGGCTCTAACAGTAGTACAAGCCTACCTGGCAGACCACCCTCCAGAGGAGTCACCCTGGACAGAGCCATTGCCATCTGTAGAGCGAGATGCCCACGACCACGAGGATTGCGTCCACGACTCCCTCACCATCGGCAGATTCGAGCCATCATTGCCCGCCACCGGAGGAGTTTACCGTGACGATTCAGCGGTTCAGCTTTCAGCTCTTAGCTCTCTTGGGATGTAACTATTTTCATTCTTTCTTTCAGATTTGTTATGATGAGACATCATCATCATCAGTTGTACCTTGTTTTGGTCTCATGGGCCATTTCGGCCTTTAGGAGACGTTAATATATCTTTCTTTCTTTCTTTCTTTCTCTCTCTTAAAAAAAAAAACAGTAGTAACCATGCGACTACCAATCAGCCTTCTGTGCCTGCTGCTCATCCTGTCCACCCAGTAACAATTTGTGGCAGGTTGGGGAAGTTTAAGGGGGTGGGGGGTGCGGGGTGGGTATATATGGCAAACGAGGAATATGAGAGCTGCCTCTGGCAGTCCAGCACTGTGGGCATTGCTTCGCCAAATGCTTTATAGGCGAAGAATTGTCTTGGGAGCCTCGAGAACTCACCTGGAGGAAGGCGGTGTCATCCAGGCACCAAAGAGAGGGCTGCTGGGGGAGGTTCCTTGGAGAAGGGATAATCAGCATCAGAAGGAATACACTGTGCTGCACGGTTCAACTTGATTGCCTGTTTGAGGTGACAAGAACGAATCCCTGGAAGACGGTGTACTCCTTAGGCAGGCTGGGGAACAAGAAATCCGACCTTAGGCACAAAAGGTCACAGTTTGGTGAGAACCCATGCTTCCATAATTGCACTGTGTAATGTGAAGGGGCTTCAGGACAATGCCTGTGAGTGAGGCTAAGTTGAATGTGATCCTGATGTATCCATGGCTAAGAGTTTCAATATCAGTGATGCAGCTTGTGCAAAAAGGGCAGCAGAAAGGTAGGGGCAGCTCTGACGGGAGGAGAAAGCTGAAGAAGTTCCAAGCTGAAAATGAAAGGCTGGGGGGAAGTGTAAAGCAAAGGCAGCAGGGCTGGGACAGTGTTATTTTGAGATGGGGGGAACAGGAGTGGTACAAAGCATTGGTGAGGAAGGGGGGCGGGGGATCATGATGCTCCACGTAGTTTCTGCACTCATTGAAGTCCGCCACCTGTTCTTTTGAGCCTCCTCCCCAACTTCTTTTGTTTTGTAGCCTTCTTAGTTTACCCCCGTCCTGTAGCCCTACCCTTCTGTCAATCTGGCCAACTTGGCCTTGCCCTTTCTTCCTCTTTTATTGTTATCATCTTCTTCTGTGTACTTTTGGTACTCTATAGCAGCCACTTCAATTTCCCTAGCCAAGAATTCTCTTGAGTACAGTCTTATCAGCCTGCAGCACCAATGATATACCATCACTTACATTCAGAATGTATACACTCTTTATAGAGATCACCTCCTATGGCTAGCACTAGAGTCCTCTATGTAGTTATATCGCAAAACAGGGAGAGGGAGCGGGTGAGACGAGATGGACTGCCCTCGTGATGGAGCTTAGATGAATAGGGATGTAGTGCTGAGGCAGCCTGCTGAGAGATAGGCCCAGCCCTAACAGGACACCTCCCGGTGAGTCAGATTTCTTTGTGGTACATGCATACACATCAGAGTCCACCACCCATACTGGTGCCTCTGTTGCGACATCAGAGCCCACCACCCATACCCGCCCAAGAAGAGTTCTTAACGAGAGATCTCTATCCATTCTATGACCCAAACGCCCTGGATCCAGAGTATCAAGACCCTCTACCACACAGAGACAGATCCGGGAGGTTCTCCGCTGACATGACATGCTCCCATCATAGAGGCATGACCCTCCTGCCGCCCGGAGATTGGTGCTGGCTGAGGAGGGATCATACGATAATCATCTGCTATCTGGATGTATACACGCATTGGCGTTTTTTCCATTTTTTCATTTCCTTTTCAGTTTGTCCATGGCTCAGTATATTCGTTGTACCATTGTATTATTTACGGTCTCATAGACCATTGGGGTCTTCCGTAGACGTTAATACATTTTTTTTTTTGCTTTCTCATCGAGCAAGAGTGAGATCAATACAAACCATTAAACTAGGATCGCTAGGACTAATCAATTCTAATAGACTAATAAAGATGTCTTGCTGCTGATCGCCAAAAAGTATTCTAGGCACTTTCCAAGTTGTTGTGGTTGCCTTGTCGGTTTCTCATTTTGATGTGGGTTCCCTTTCTAGGTCTTAGCCTAGACAACTATATTTGCATTGTACTCACTCATTTGTGTAGTCTTGTAGAACGCGCCAGATGTCTCATGACCTTTAGTACTTCAGCTTTGCTACTCTGTGGGAGCAAGGCTCCAGTTAATTCTTTTCTTTTTTTATGGAGAAGAGACTGCTATTAAGTATGAAAAAATATACAAAAGGGAGATTTCAAACCGAACTAGGTGGAGATCTCAATCAATTGGGTGCCTTGTGTTGCCAACAAGGTCCCATATGAGTGGAAATGAAGAATAGACCATAATCTCACTCTCTCATAAACTGGCCGTGCTTTCTCTCTATGGCCCTCGAAGATCCCTGGATTCTGGCTCAAGTTGCCATAAGGATATGGATAATATCACTCCAAATCCTGCAAAGGCACTGTGTGTCCAAGACAATAGTGCCCTCTATGGCCTTAGTGCACCTAGCCTTCCAGACGTGCCAGGCTGTAATACTAGCAATAATCTCCCATGCACTATCGAATCTTTGTGCCGGCGGGGCGTATCCTGAATGTGGCAAATCCTGATTGCAACCCCGCTGAGCAACTCCTTGCCTGATCAAAATGGCGTGATTCTTGTCGTCCCCCTCATACCTAAGCTGGGTACCCGATTGAGTCAACCAAATGATAGCACCAAAAGATATGTAGGCATCCTTACTAATCCTGCCAAATAGGTGTGCTATCACGGTCCAAATCGTCGCATTCCCATAGGCAATGGTAAACTGTCTCTGAAGCTCTTACACATCTTAGGCAAGTTGGATTAACACCAACGACCGATCTCCACTGGTTGGTGGCCAGTCCACCTTGTAGTGAAATCCAAATGAATGAGGAGATTTGTGCCTTCCTGTAAGAGTGCCACATCCTCCACCAGAAACTCCTCTGAATGTCAGAGGTAATACCATAGGACTCCCAATTCTGAATATGTGGGTGCCTCACATGATCCGCAGCTCATGGTTACAAGCCCACAAAGAGCTTGATTAGTCATCTAAAAGCCACATAAGAAGGGTCTCTAAATGGAACCAAAAGACCATTTATTCTTCCTTTAGGCAAATCCATGATTGAAGAAGAACTTCTGGAGATACTCTATCTAACTCGAGGGTACAAACTCTAGAGTCAAGAGTGATCCTTCATTTGTGTCTCCATAGTGAAAGATCCACGAGCTGGCAATCACTCAAGCAGAGCATGTAACCTTTCCCTTTAGCTGTGGTCATTATCTTTGAAATGTGTGGGCTGTGGGATGCATGAAGCCTCAATAGCAAGATGGACTTCTATGCGAGATTGTTGATTTGAGAGTCTTGATACTAGGCATTTTGCAATGGATAGTTCTGTATATAGAGGGGACTGATACTCCTGGAGAGACTGCACAAATCTCATTCCTTTGAGAGTCACTCGTGCAAGCATGCAAGACAGCATCTATTCATATCCAGAGCCTGGGTCCCATCTTGATGGGGGCCCATGCCAGACCCAACTGGTCTTACCATCCCCACACACCAGTACAGGTAGAGATGCTGTCCAAGTACAGACACCAAACTGGGCAAATCTCCTTTTGTTTATTACTGTCTGCAGTGTGCACTAACGCTACTAGGCAGGGGTTTTTGCACTAGCACCAGCTCCTGGTGCAGACCCAAACCATCAAATAAACAAAAGTTTGGTAGGATCTGGGTGTTAATGTCAAGGATTTTATGCTTGAATTTGATCAAGGAATCCTCTAACTCGTGCTTTAAGTGATTAGGATTTAGTCAGATGCCTTTGAGTCTCCTGATCTGATAAGGATTCTTGTCGAGCCACAAGGTCAGTCCAGCATTCGTGATCATTGGCAATCACAACCCTTCATCAGTTTTTATTGTCAGTACTGCTCGTACAACAGATTTTACCTGCAGTATATCATGTAGCAAAGGAGACGCTGGCTGCATAGTTTCCTCATTTTTACAGGTGTATGGATGTCTGCAAAACAGGGCATTGTCTCTAGAGGGATGGTGTCGCACAAACAGGAGTAGCTCACATTCTGTAGCAAAGGAGCTGTTGTCAGCTGCATAGTTTTCTCATCTGTACAGGTGTAGGGATCTCCACAAAACACTGCATTGTCTGTATAAGGATGGTGTAGGTCACACAAAACAGGAGTAGTTCACATGTATGAGAAGTGGATGTAGGTGCTAGCTTTTTTTCTTCTCTTTGCTGATGCCTAAGCTTGACCATAAAGTCAATGGATGGAATGGTCTTATTTGTATAAGTTGTTTTGCTTTTGGAAAAAGCTATGACTTCTTTTTGTGGAAAAATCCTTGACTGTTTTTTTTTTCACATTTGATTTGATTGGTCTTATGTTTTTGTCGATAACAGCTGGATTCCTAGGGTTGTCGCAATGATTGATGAGCTTGCTCCTCCAACCACTGAATTTTCAGGCCCTTCTCTTGACAAATTAAGAGGATTTGTACGGCGTTTATCGCTTTCCATGACTCAACAGCTTCTGGATGTGGTACTGCAGTCAATAGATACATATAAGAAGCTATGGGAGCAATACACTCCAGTTCAGGAGAGGCATAGCCTAGATATTGAAAAGAATGCAAACAGAAGTCCAAACAAGGAAGGAGACAGAGCTAATACCGTGGTCAAAAAAAACACATTGAATACCGAGACAGAGAGCCTCCACCTGATGCCCATGTTCAAAATTAAGCTGAAAGTTGAATGTGATCACTTCATATTTGATCCTTCTCTGGCTTTGATAGAAAGCACAGTTCTTCTGCTACTCGACTCTATCCTTCTTGCAGTAAAAGGGATTGAAGACCTCCAGTCAAGAGTTACGACTATATCCACTATCTATGAGTTCAAAGAGATGAAGGCTTTACAGAATGATGACATTAGGTTTGTGACTGTACGTAAAACCATTGAGGTATTCATCTCTTCTATTAGTGTCTGCATTTATTTGGCAAGAAGCATCCTGTTTATATTATTCAGATGTGCAAAAACTTTGATTTTTTGTTGTAGAAGGAAGTATAATCAGATCTACTGGGGTGTAAGAGAGTTTGTGGGAAACTGATCCCCAGTGGAGGCAAACATAGGTGTATGCCAGAGTGGCTGATGAGGATCCCTACTCCCTGCCTGTGCACCCTTTAACTGCGCGTGATGGTACCATCTAGGCCCCTCAACCTTTGAATCCCGTCTCTGTGATGGTGAGGGCCGGCAGTCTCCAAGAAATCATGGGTGACCTCGTCCCCTGCCTATAACTTGGTTGAACACAATGCTAATCAATACACTTAAATACACCAAGATTTAATGGACAACATGCTCAATACAAGAAGTAATTTGCTGAATTGACAAGAGACGCACAATGGGCCGGAACGGCCGGCCCCTCCCTCAAATATAGTATATTGAACTTGGGAGAATCAAGTACATAGTGTCATGGGCATTTCTGACCAGATTTCCATACCAATGCATATGAATACAATATTTCAAACAATGCGGTTGTTGGTGTAGACTTGCAACTCACACACTACCCTCTCAAGTGCCCATGTTCCCTACCATCTGCTCTCTATTGTTCCACCAACACATGGTAGCAACAATCTGCAAGAGAGCACGTAGGACAAGAGAACACTACACAGGGTATGTGATCATGGAGTTCGGTTCCTCCCTCCTGCTACTTGCTTCCATATTTAAGCATCAAAGCTTACCAATTGCAAGTAGAGTGGATGACAGCGGAAGTCCTCACGATGAAAGCGTTTGTAGTGTTGAAATCTTCAATTTGTCGCAATCCCTCATGACAAAAGTCTTCATACAGTGGTCAGGATGGGAGAGAGGTGCATACACAGTTCTTGCTTGGAAGACCTTTAAGAGCCTTCGATCCATTGAAAAGCCTTCCCTTTTTCAGTTTCACAGTCCGGAATGCCAACCTTCTCCTCACTCGACAGATGCATAGGATCCCAACTCTCAGGCCTCATTGGGAGAGCTATAATATTTCTCTAGTGATACAGCGCAGATATTGGCATAGGCTTTGCCATTCATACAGAAGGAGCCAGATCTCTCATTTCTTTTGGTTATTCTTACATGGTGGTCTCCCCACCATTCAGTGGAGATCAGTTTTCGGTGTAGCACCTACCTGCCCTAGGTTTGTGGCAAATTCTGAGACTGTACAACATTGTTTATGGGGATGCAGCACTTCACAATAGATTTGGGGTTCTGTAGCCCAACTTATGGGCAAATTGAGTGGCCACGCTATGCAGGTGACTTGGGGGGCAGTTGCTTGGCTCTCCCAGTCCGATCCGTAGCTCTTTTACGAGGGCAGTGGTACAGACTCTGCTATTTTTATTCGTAGAGGTATTGCCTAGCATGGTTTATTGTAGGATGTCCCTCACTTTGATTATACACCCCCCAGACAGAGGATTGATACCAGTTGGGAGATTATTGCCAGTATTACAACATGGCAGATTTGGAGAGCTAGATGCACAGAGGTTATTGAGGGTGTCTAGATTTTTGGGTCTCGGTGCATTAGTACTATATAGGGTGATATCATCCATACTCTTATGGCTACTTGGGCTCATATTCAAGATTTCAGCATATCCCAGAAACGCATAAAAAATTCTATTGTGAGGCCATCCCATCCTGGGGGTTTCCATTTGTCCAAATTGTGCAATGCATGTTGTAATTCATCCATGGTGAATTCAACCTCCAGAGCAGATGCCTGCTGGCAAGACAGAATTCTATTCACATTGTGAAGCAACTGGTGCCGCGCATCCATAATTCTTCGAGTTGATTGGTGCTCGCTGAAGCTCCCGCCCCTCCCTGCTCGCGCTACTTGCACACCTGCGCCCCCCCGCCTACCTGCCTGCTCGCCCCCTCGCGTCCCCCTCATCCCTCGCGCCTCCCCTTGCCCCCCCCCCCCCCCCCCCCCCCCGCCTGCCTTCGCTACTGCGCCCCCCTCCATCGCTGCACTGCCCACCGCCCCTCCTCGCCTTCGCCCCCCCCTCTTCTCGCGCACCTCCCCTCTGCAGCGCCCCGCCCCCCCCCCCCCCCCCCCCCCCAGGGCTACTCCTTCTCCGCTTCGCCCCCCTCCCTTTTCTTGTTGCTTTCTGCCCCCAGGGGGGTTTTTCCTTTTTTCTCCGGCCTTCGTCTTCCACCTCTCCGTGTGCAGCTCGGTTCTTGCAGGATCTCTGCTTTCGCCTCGCCTACGCCATAGCTTCAGACTCTGATGGAGGCTCCTCCCGCCCTGCCTCAGAGGGATTCCCCCGCAGCCCCCTCGCCTGCCCCTGAGGACACCCCCATCAGGCTTTCTCTTTTGCCGGAAGAGGAAGCGAGCCTCACCGCAGAGGTGGAACGCCTCTAGGCTCATTCCACCATCTGCCGTATAGTCGGCACTCGCCCCAGCAGAGGGGAGATCCGGGATCTTCTCCAGGCCCGCCTTCTTGCAGATGTGGGCAAGATCCTGGACGTACAGCTACTGGGCCGTGGACATTACCAGATCGAGTTCGAGACCTTCAAGAGCGTGGCCAAGGTCATAGCCATGAGTCCCCTTTGACATCAGGGGTGCTCGGGCTTTCTTCAGACCTTGGCAGCGCGGCTTTGACCCAGCAGCAGCTGAGCAGGGAGAGCGCCTTTTCCATGTTACAGTTTGCTTCCCTGGACTCCGCCGGGAGTATCTTCCGCTCCTCTCTAGGCTAGGAGCATTGGTGGGCTCGGTACTAGAGACTGGCCCCATAGCAGCTTCAGTGGTAGCCAGAGCAGCTGGGCTTCCGTCGGTCAGAGTTTTGGTGTCTGATATCTCCTCCCTTCCTAAGGTCATTCAGCTACCTAGGATAGGGGTTGGGATGGATTGATCAGAGAGTGGAGTTTTCGGGGCTCCCGAACCAGTGCTTCATTTGCAGGCAGGTCGGTCATCTGGCCAAGGCCTGTCCTCGCAGGAGACCCCGACCCTCACCACAGCAGCAGGCCCCTGATGGCCCGCCCACAGATGCGGCTCGGCAGGCTGCCTCCGGGACATCTGCTCAGGCCACAGAGACCTCGGAGTGGTAGCCTGGACAGGGGTGCCGTCGAGGGCGACAGCCACAGCAGCACGCCCAGAGACCGCTGCAGCAGCAGCCACAGTCTCAGCATCACTGGGTTCCCGTGAGGAACAGCTTTGCTCCCCTCCAGGAGGAGACCCTTGCGAGACGACTGAGGACCAGGAGATGCCAGCACCCCCACCTTCACCCCCCCACCCCCGTCCCCTCCGATCGCCTCGCTTCCACCTTCGCCTCCTCCCGTCCCCGCTGCGGTTTCGGCAGCGGCTCCCTCTCCACCCCCCTCCCCCCCCCTCCTCCCCCCCCCCGCCCGCCTCACCTTCCCGGGAGGCCCTGGCAGTCCCCTGGCGTTCACCTGCAGTCCGGAGGGCGCTGAGCACCGACCTCGCTCGAGCGACACCGAGGAGACCTACCATGCCGATTCGGGCTTCCCGGATATCATCTATCCGCAGTCGGCTGAGTTCCCTTGGCATTAGACAGCGCTCGGAGGCTTTTGATTACGCCTTCACACGGCTTTTTGGAGCAGAGGGCCCCCATGAGCCAGCACCCATCCGAGTTCATGTAGTGATACGTCCGGCCCGTGGGGAGGAGGCACTTGATTCAGCAGTGGTCTTCTCTATGTGGCCCATGCGACCGGGAGTGGACTCTAGAGCTCGCTCTTAGCACTTTGAAGACTCAGGCAGTTGAGTTTTCTCATCATGTGAGCGATCTGGAGGTGACAGATGTGATAGGCCGACTATGGGAGTTGGCTCATTTTTTCTTGGATCCCGGCAGTGTGGATGCCTCAGGGATTCGTCATTTGGTCGTTTGCATAGTGGCAGACTTAGCACGCGACCCTGGATATGTATGTATACACGAGGTTGCTCTGTTAGAGCGGGAGGCAGTCGCCATGGGCCACAGCCACTGGCGCCTGATCCGTGATTCTTGCAGTACACCGGGTGGGCAGATTCGCAGCCGCTCGGATGGGGACTACTCTCCATCCAAGCCGCTTGTGAAGGCCCGCCGTACGGCTGAGACAGCATCCACCTCAGAGCAGGCCATCCATGAGGATCATCTCATGGAATGTACAGGGCCTTGGCGGAGCACATTTTATACGCTATCGTGGATGCTTGAGGCAGGAGCTTCAGAGATGCCTGGTTGGTGGCAGCATTGATATTTTGATGATGCAGGAGCACCACTTGGGTGAGAGCAGGATCCGGAGATATGGTTTGGTGATGTCTGGTAGATGGGACACCTTTTGGTCTGCAGGGTTTGGTCCTTTGGGTGGACAGGGAGGAGTATGCATGGTTATTGCAGATGTATGGCGGCACGCCATTGTGGATCGTGGGATCATTGTTCCTGGTAGAGCACAGTATGTCATTCTAAGGATACATGATGAGCTATTGGGCGTGCTCAACGTCTATGCGCCCAACCATGCTAGTGCCAGAGCAGAGTTTTGGACCCAGGTTACGGATGCATTGCCAGAGGCCGCACATTGGTGTGTTGGGGGAGACTTCAACATGCTTGAGGACCCGGCCGATAGAGTGGGAGGCAGTCATGTTACAGTGCACGGCACGGAGCTTGCAGCTTGGGACCGGTTTTGCATGTCACTGAGGATCACTGATGCATGGCAGCATGGGGCCTTCTCCCGCTCTCAGGACAGTCTTAGTTTCTCTCGGTCGGATCGCCGGCAGGGAGGGACTAATCTATCACGGATTGATTGCTTTTATGTGGGCGATTGGTTAGGGGAGCGAGGGGGCTCCGTCGGCATTCTCGCTGGCACCTCATTTTCAGATCATGCGCCAGTTATCTTGACATTGGAGGAGAGGACACGGGAGCCCAGCTTGCAGTTGAGGATCCCAGAGAGGGTACTTACAGATCCCAGTCTCGTTGAGGACATTGAGAGGATCTGGCATGATAGTCAGTGCTCTGACTAGGATGTAGCAGGCCAGTGTGCCAGGGACTCATCGAGCTTAGCTCTTTTTTGCACGCGGTAGCTTTGACACGGCTGGGAGAGATTCGCGAGCGGGAGCATCGGCTGAGACGCAGCCTTGCTTCGCTTCAGCGCCTTCAGAAGCAGCAGCCTGCATGTGAGTGGGTGGCGTCCCAGCTGAGCCAGGCACGCCAGGAGGTTAGAGAGGCAGAGGAGCAGAGACATGAGTTTTACTATCGTCGTCAGGCCTCTTAGTGAACGCAGCTTGGTGATAGAGTGACTCGGGAGTTTTTTGAGATCACTGGACCTCGCCATGCTCGAGCAGGAGTCCGTCAGCTTGGTAGGCCGGATGGATCGGTAGCTACTGAGCCCGGGGAGATCAGAGCCATTGCCACTGCATTCTATAGAGACCTGCTTTCAGCGGAGCCAGCCACTGAGGATCGGGATGCTTTCAGATAGACTGTGTGGGCCCATGTGCAGAGGAGGGTCACAGATCGTATGCGTACAGTTCTTGGTGCGCCTCTTTCAGAGATTGAGCTTGCCGAGGCCTTGAGGGTCCTGCCGCGACATAGTTGCCCAGGGGAGGACGGACTGACGCCGGCCTTTCTTATGCGCTATTGGGACCTTTTGGGGCCAGGCCTCCGCAGGGGCTTTCAGTATGTTTTGGACACTGGGGTGATGCCACAGAGCTTTTCAGAGGGCTTGATCTTTCTTATCCCCAAGGGGGAGGGAGTATTAGTTGATATTCGGCATTGGAGACCTATTACGATCCTCAATACTGTCTACAAGGTCTTAGCCAAGGCCTTGAGTTTGAGGATCCAGCCCTTCCTGGGGGAGTTGATTCATGCTACCCAAACAGGATTCGTCAAGGAGCGCACTATCCTTGACAACATCTTTACTTTCTGGGAGGCGACGGCCTGAGCTAGATTCCTTGGTGAGGACTTGGTCGTGATGCTTCTCGATTTTGAGAAGGCATACGATAGAGTTGATTGGGGTTTCTTAGAGGGCACCATGCTTCGCCAGGGCTTTGAGCCAGGCTGGATTAGAGGGGTGGCGGCTCTGTATTCCACAGCTCGTAGCCAGGTGTTGATTGCAGGAGGACGGGGACCGAGTTTTGAGCTGACCAGATTAGTTCGTCAGGGGTGTCCCCTCGCCCCTTTTCTTTTTCTCTTCTTTGCGGAGGCTATGAGCATGTATTATGGCAGAGGAGGTTGGTTTGAGAGGACTCCAGCTCCCAGTCAGGGGGGAGGACCTGCTCGATGCTTAGTTTGCTGACGACACGGCCTTATTTTTGCATGGCCAAGAGGCCAATCTTCTTCGGGCAGAGCAGTCGCTCCAGGTTTTTAGTGCAGCTTCGGGAGCATTGATCAATTGGCGCAAGACAGTGGCCTTTTGGATCAGCAGCGCTCCCACTCCGGCATGGATCCCGGACCCCGGTTTTAGATGGATTCCTCCTGGCACAGCAGTGCGGTATTTGGGATGCCAGATTGGACTAGATTTGTCACCTGAGCAGCAGATTTCCCCGCTTCTTCTGAGCATTCGGAAGAAGCTTTTGTATTGGAGTACAGCTCGACTATCCTTGGCTGGGAGGGTGGTGGTGGCAAATCAGGTGCTGTTAGCGACCATGTGGTACATTACGTCTTGCTGGATCTTTTCGAGCTCTTCTATCAGCCAGGTACAGAGGCTGATCAGGAACTTTCTTTGGTCTGGGCGGGACGGTCAGCCAGCCTGGGCAAAGGTTGCATGGGCAGTTATTACACTTCCGCTGGCTCAGGGAGGCTTGGGCATTATAGATCCAGTCGATCAGAGTAGAGCCTTATTGGGGAAGCTTATTGTTCGGGGGCTGCTTCCAGGCGCAGAGCCGTGGAAAGAGCTTCTCTTGCAGCGGCTGCAGGCTCGGGCTCCCCTAGCAGGGGGCACTTGGGCACCAGAGATTCGCTGGATCTTCATAGAGATGAGGAGGACAAGCCTCAGTAGAGGATGGGAGGACAGATTTGCTTTGAGCATCCTGAGAGCTTGGGAGCTGCTGAGACCGGGGCTCTCTCAGCGACCTCCTTCTTGTGTTGAGGAGCGGGCCAGATAGCCGCTCATCTGGAGCCCAGTGGTTCGCACAGAGCAGGGTCATTTGCTGGGTTCTCGGCCTCGTCTAGCCTGTGGACCTTTAGCGGCAGGCCCAGCACGTAGTTTTGGAGACTGGCAGGCCTTCTGCAGTCTCCCATAGGAGATCCAGGTGGAGAGGCTGAGTCACCTCAGAGGGGGGTTGATTATGAGGGATGATATTCAGGAGGCACTCACAGAGGAGTGGTTCACGCCTTTCGAGCTAGTGGCCCCATGGTGGATGGGAGCCTTTACAGAGTTGGAGATCCTGATTGCTGTCAGAGCTTGCACTGAGGATGGCAGATGCCTCTACTATGAGATTCAGGATGAGGGCAGACTTCAGAGAGTGGAGGTGGAGTCGCCTTTGGTTGTAGAGTGAACCTTTCAGAGGATACGGGTAGTGGCCGCTGCTTCTCGGAAGTGGCATATTGACCCCGATCCTGCAGATGTGCTCCCGGATTGGCGTATATGGGCATATGCGACGCGCCCCTTGGCCTGGCTACAGTGGGACCCTGGGGAGTACGAGTGGCATGATCCTTATGCATCCCTTGAGGCCACAGAGATCACGTTTTTCTAGTATACTGTTCGGCTGGGGTGGCATATTTTGACGGCGAGGAGGATGGTATCTCCAGCTGCAGCGGGGCACTGGCGGCTACAGGGACTCTCACAGGAGTTCCTGGAGGACTTTTGGGCTCGGCTCTGGGCTAGTCGACAGGCCCACAGGATCTCGACTTTCCAGTGGCTGGTCGCCCACAGGGGCTCAGCAGTTGGCACCTGGCTTGTTTACAGCGGTCTTCCGGCGGCCTACGTCCGATGCGGCCACCCTATGGAGACACAGAGACATTGCCTATGGGATTGCCCTCAGGCGCAACAGATTTGGCTGCGGATGCTACGTATTCTGGCCCCCCTCTCTCCAGAGGGTATGTTTACGTGGGGTGCCGCTACTTGGTCGACTTCGTCAGGGCCTGCTATGGGCTATGAGATGGAGCAGGACAGTCATTGCCATCAGATTCATTAGGGGCCAGCCTTGCCTGGTTCCGTCACCGGATTTCTCGTCCGCGAGCTGGACACAGGAGAGGGATTTACGATGGGAGCTCCTCAACAGCCTCACCATCTGGTTCACCTGAAGGGCCCGGTGTTTCACGGCCTTTGAGGGGAGACTGGAGCCACCAGCAGAGACTATACGGGGGATTTGGCAGGAGTTGATCCACACCCTGCGAGGACAGTACGACCGCATCCGGGGCGACTCGGATGAGGCGATCTTGCGGCGCCAGGCCTTTCACACCACTTGGCGCAGCGGCCCCTTCTATACCTTACACACGGGATCCCCCGTTGGCATTACACGCCACCTGTTTGGCTGTTCCCCCCTCCTATTGTATGATTTAGCCCCTCATTCCTTTGTACTGATGCTTGTATTTCGCAGCACCTTGGGAGAGTCTCCCGGGCTGCCTTGCTGTATTCACTGCTCTGTTTCTCTTATGAGCAGGAGAGATCTTTTGTAGCCCTACGGGCGTTTTTATATAACTAATGAAAGGATCTTTTCTCGGAAAATTTTTTTTTTCGAGTTGATTCATTGAGGGAAGGAAAATGGTTATTGAAGTAGCCATAAACTTCCCTTTCTAATTGCTGCGTATTATCAATCCAACAATCATCCTGATTCTTAACTCTATGAATGCATTGTAAAGTCTTGGAAACATGTAAGCTCTTAAAAAATCCTTTGGACGAGCAACTTGTGTCTTTCAGAGATTTTTGTCTGGATCTGATCTTCCACTTTTGGAGCTTTCTTTTATCATTTTTCTTAAGACAAATGGTTGGTTGCATCAATGCCTCTTGCTCTAAATCATCAAGACTTCTTTGATGACTACATTCAGTGAGTTGTTGAGTCACTAGTTTTGCATCCTTCACTTTGTCTTTCTTCTCCCAAAATCTATTTACCATAATCCAAAATAATTCCCTACATGGGAGTGGCGAAGCTACACCAAGCAAGGTGGTTCCAAACGTAGTGAACGATATGTTAGTACGTTTGGAAAACGTGCTGAAAAGATTCCAAACGTAGTGAACACTGCCCCCCATATATATGTATACAAAATTTATAGTTTACTTATAAACTTTTGAAATATGAAGCTTGAAGATTCATCAATGAACATTAAAGCACTTTTGAAATATGAAGTTTGAGGTGCAGTAGAGAGAGCCTTGTGGGGGAGAGAAATGAAATGAAATGATATATTAATGTCTCTAAGAGGCCATAATGGCCTATGAGACCAAAACTGAGAGTACATCTAAAGTTGGTGTCTCATCAAAGAGAACAACTAAGTGAGACTAAAAAGTACAATAAACTGATTGTCTTCCAGTTATAAGAACATAATTGTAAGACTCCGAGATGATACTGAGTAGAAAATACTGGAAAATACTAGAAAATGTATATCAAGTAGATCCATGTATGCTGATCAGTTGAAATGTTGCCCTCTCCTTAGATCAAGTATCTCCGCCATGGGACTGTCTAGAATGGAGAGGTCGTAGAAGCGAGGTAGGCGCCTCCGATGCCGAGCAATATTGGCTCTGATCTGGCGATGGGTGGTGAGGATGCCGTGGTCGGGATCGTGGTGGGCGTGGTCGACAAGCACGACATAAGATGACTGCTCTATCAGTGGTGACTCCCTGGGAGCATGGTCAGTGCCCTGATGGCCCAATGGAGGAGGTATCAGGAGGTATGTGGGCTGGGTTGCTAGTGCTGGTGCCGAAGAAATCTGTCAGGGTCCTCTGTCCAGGTACATCATGGCTCGGTCTCTTGTCTGCCAAGAGGGTCTCTCTGTGTCTCCTGAGCTCAAGTAGGTACAATCCTAGGCATCTCTTATCCTCAAACTCCATGATCCTGCGTAACGGCCCAAAACCCTCTTGGAAGAGGCAGTGATATCTCCCTCGGATCTCATAATAGACTGTACATCGGCAAATGTAGTGCTCCTCTATCTCTGCCTCCTGGTAGCATAGTTGACAAATGCGGTCACCCAAGATCTGATGCACATATCGCCTTGTCTCAATCCGGAGCTGGTGTGATGAGGTCCGGATCTGTCCAATGGCACAATATATCCATTGTGATAGGTGTACATCCATGTACGCCGGGCGGGTGATAAAATCATCCGGTGAGAGGTGTAGAAAATGGCTCTTGTAATGAGCCATTTTCGTGCCCAAGGGCTCAAGGGGGCTAGTCCATATCCTCTCTCTGTGTCCACTCTGATGATATCCATCCTGATCACGCAGTTTTGCTCTGAGCAGGTGAGATCCAAAAATGGACAATCCAGACTGTACTGAAAGGGTGGTAGTGCCTCTATCCGCAAACCATGTAGGTCAAACCATGATCTCATCTGAGTGTACCAACAATGAGTATCTCCATCCTCTACCAACTGTATGGATGAGGTCAATGCCAATCGGGAGTACCTCTACTGAGGGAGCTCCCATAGCCGCTGTAAAAAGGTAATTGCCTGGAATAGGGCCTCGGTTACTACTGGTGGGGCACCCAGCCCAGCCCGAACAATCTCATGTGGTACTGATGATTTGCTCCGAATCATGCGGGCAATCATCATAATCAGTGGTCTCTCCATTTGCCTCCATCCCTCATTTGTGCCTCTCTGAGATCTGTGATGTATACTGGGTCCCCAAATTGGAGCTCCGTACAAGAGGGTCGGTGTGACAAGCGTATCTAATAGCCACAATTTGGTGCGTGGCTCCTGAAATTGTATGTGTGCACACTGCCTCTCAAGTGCCCCCAAGGCTGCATGCCCTCGAGCTAATCTAGCTACTGTTGCCTCCTTTAGGGAGAAACGTGGTCCTGTGAAAGTAACTCCCAAGTAGACATATGACCTGACGTACTCTACCGGCTCCCCTCGGAAAGTGAACTGAGGCTCTGATCTCGTCACCCATGCCTATGTATTAACGTCTACTAGAGGCCGAACTCGACGTATGAGACAAATCAATGTACAACTGTCAATGTCTTCTGGATGTCCAGAAAAAAAAAGGACAAAATGAACATGAAATAAACTATGAAAGTACTGAGCTAGTGGGGGGGGGGGTGATGGATGGAGCACTACTGCTAGAGGCTCAGTATGCAACCTATATGTGCAGGGTATACAAGAATGCAATGCAGATCTGTCTAGCTCCAACCAGTACCATAATCGGGGTGTGTAATATGTGATACATAGGCGATGGCGAGGCAAAAATACCTCAGAGCATGATCTCCGGGTGTGAGTGTAAGTGAGCTAGCCGCTCCTGGATATGGTGCTGATGTCGAGCCCGTGTCTCTATGATCTCCCTCTGATGTAGTGTGGTAGCCTGGTAGCCTGAGAGAGAGAGAGAGAGAGAGAGAGAGAGAGAGAGAGAGAGAGAGAGAGAGAGAGAGAGAGATGGCGTGGACTTGCTCGCCTGTGGACCTTCTTGCCTGCGCACGTGTGTGAGAGAGAGAAGATTCTCCTTCGCTTCCCCTCTGGCTACAGCTCTCACTTGTGTGTGTGTGTATGTGTGTGTGTGTGTGTGTGTGTGTGTGTTGAAGTGTGTGTGTGTATGCAGGATCGTTGTGTGTGTGTGCTCCCTGCTGCCGCTGCGACTGTCCTCTAGGGCTTGTAGCTTCGTTTCGCCCTCGCCTCAAGCCTGCAGCAGCCCTCCCCGCTATCTCCTAGGGGTCCCCTTTGTGTGTGTAGGTTCTTCTTCTTCCCGCCTACCACCCTGCTTTCTCCTCTCTTCATCGCTGCGCCTCCTACTACACTTCTATTCCGCGAGCTGCAGCCTGTGTACAGCTGTGTGTGTGTGTGTGTGTCAGTGGTGTGTGTTACATACGTGTGTGGCGTCGCTGCTCGACTCTGATCGCCTGCTGCGACTTACCTGTTTCGGATCTTTACTCGCCTGTTGACCATCGCCTAAACCTGCTGCCGTTGAATGTTCTTGCTGCCGGCTGGCCTCCCCCGCCTTGCCTCTAACAGAAGGTTAATTAGTCGCCTGTGTGCATAATGGAATCGCCTGAGCTGGCCATTTACAAGCGTCGGAAAGCAATGAACACCTCGAATTTGGATGCCATGTCTTTGATTAAGGAATGCCTGCATGAGGATTTCGAAGAAGCAAGATGTGCTTGGGAAGGACCTCCTCCAGTCACAGAAGTGCGTATTCCGGTGCAGGAGCTCATGGATCCGGTTGCACAGTATGCATTGAATGCAGTGATTCTCTTTTTCCCGGGCAAGATGCCTAGTGCACAGGATGTGGGACAATGGGTTGATTTCTTGCTTAAGCGTCAAGCAGTCCGGGGTGTTTATTTTGGAGCAAGAGGATTCTATGAGGTATTGTTAGCAGACATGGAAGCTAGAGATGCTTTGTTGGAAATGTCTCCCCTCTTCTTCAATACGCAAATGACTCATGTTCTTCCCTGGGCTCTTACTAAAGATTATCAGAGCCTTATTCGACATAAGTGCCCGGTTTGGGTTGAAGTGGTGGATTTTCCTCGTACTTGGCGTCATTTTCTTCCTTTGTTGGCTGCTCAATTGGGCAAAGTGATTTGCCCCCCCAAGTTGGATGCCAATACAAATCGTTTTTGTATTCTATGGGACACTGATCTTCCTGCTCCTATGGGCATTACCGTTGATTCTGGGGACACAGTGGTCGGAAAGCGACCATTCAAGCTTAAATGGGGGAAATTTGCCAATTCCTGTTTTCGCTGTGGCAAATTTGGTCATATGCAATCTGAATGTTCTGAACCAAATCTACAACCCCCTCCTTCGGCTGTCCCTACCCCTCAGACTCCTCCTCCAGTGAAATCTTCCCCTGAGGCACAATCTAAAGGTGCTTCTGCATCCACATCAACAACTGGACTCAATAAAGGTAAAGGGAAGCAGTCTCAAATGCCAAGTGTTCCTGCTTCCCCGAATATCAAAGACAAGGGCAAAGAGAAGCTTCCTGCTACTCAGGCGTGGATAGTACCCAAGAAAACTGTCAAAGCACGTACTTTACCATCTTCTCGCAATTATGTGCCCCCCTTGAAGAATGTTGCTCAGCAAAAACTGCCTTGTAATGATAACTCTTCCCTAGCTCAGGCCTGGGATAAAGTTGTTCGATCCTATAAGGAAGTAGTTACAGGGGGCACCGCTTCAACGTCGGAAGGCCATCGCTTGTTTCCTCCACATTCGAGTTTTGATTTGGCAGCTGATGTTTCTGCGACAGATGCGGATGTGCCCATGGGCACGAGTTCTTAAGCTTTCTTTTGGTTTTCTCGCCCACTGTATATACCATTTAAGATGCATAGTTCTATACAGTGCTTTTCATATAATGTGCGCGGATTATGCAATCAGGATAAATGGAGGCTAATCTGGCACTATGTACATACTTGCAAAGCAGATATTGTTGTTCTTCAAGAGCATAATCAGCATAATTTTGCCGGGCAAACTTCCTATTTTGCAGGATATTGGATAGCTTATGCAGGATCCGCTGGATACTCTGGAGTGCTGATGCTTGTTCGTCATGAATTATTTCCCATGTTGGTATTCAATGATCCAGCTGGCAGATGGATGGTCGTTCAATGTATTATCAACGGGGAAGTTTTTGAGTTTGGTGGGGTGTATGCATACACAGCCTCTACTGACAGGGCTCGTTTGTGGCATGCCATCTCCTCTTATTGTTGGCGTTCTAATGCATTCCTTTGTGGCGATTTTAATAATGCTCCAAATCATGTGGATAATACTACTGGACATTCTCACATGCTTCATGTGGAACGACAAGCTTGGGATCTCTTTCAGCACACATGTAATGCCTTGGATTTGTGGCCTCTGTTGCAAGCCAATGATCCAGGATTCACATTTCAGCATAACGCTCGATCAATGTATCGTGCTCGTCTGGACCGATGGTATCTCTTTCACATGCAACAGTATGATGATTTTGTATGTGATATGTGGATTGATTACTCCTTGTGTCTCTCGGATCATGCTCCGATATGCTTGAAAATACAATTCGGCTCTTGTTCTGCCAATGATTCATTAACTAGAAAGAGACTCCTCCATGTCAATAATGCTTATCTTAAGCATGAGGTTTTCCGCAATCTGATTGTGGATATTATTTCGCCATTGATCTCTCAAATGCATGTTGATATGGACACAGCATGGTTTCGTTTTGTTATGCGGATTCAATGTGTGATCCAGGATTATGGCAGACACTATTTATCGCATTTCAGAGAGCAAGTTCAACAGGCCAAAGACACTTGTCAAAGTTTGATGCATCTGGCTAACACTTCATCCCTTACTGAAACCCAGATGACAGAGTTGCTTTCTGCTCGTGCTTTGTTGCATCGTAATGATGAGAGAAAATTGACAAAGTGGCAGACTAGAGCTCGCCAAAAAGCTATAGTGGATAAAGGATGCACTTCTAAACAATTCTTTCGTCATTTACATCTTTCTAGGCAGTCTCAAACTATTAAGAGGATTAAACTCCCGACTGGTGATTGGACTACCTCTCGTGTGGAGCTTGCACGGGCCATGGAATCTCATTATGGCAAGATTTTTGAGGCCTCTTCTCTCACGCAGGAAGGTCGAGAGGCTCGTCGGTTGTTTTTATCTCGAGTTGCACCGATTTTATCGGCGCAGCAGGCTCAACTTTTGGAAGCCGCCTTCACAGAGACAGAATTGTATGCCAGTTTGTGTGATTTGGGTCGTTGGAAATCTCCCGGTTGGGATGGCCTTACTGTAGAATTTTTCTTGTCGTTTTGGCAATACGTGGATCAGCCACTATTGTTAATGATAAACAGGGCATGGGAGCAACAGGTTTTGCCTTCATCTTGGAAAGAAGGCTTGCTCAAGTTGATTCCAAAGCAAGCACTTTGTGAAGAGTTCTCGCAATGGAGGCCGATTACACTCATGCCTGTGGTTTATAAATTGCTTGCTAAAATGCTTGTCAATAGACTTAAAGGGTTTCTGCATGATGGTTTGCATCCATCTCAGTATGGCTTCATTCCACGAAGGCAAATTACTGATAATTTAGCAAATGTCATCATTGGCATGGAGTATGCGAAATACACTCGACAAGATGTATTGGTCATGCAGGTTGACATTGAAAAGGCATTTGACACTGTTCTTTGGGATTACATTGCAGATACCATGCTTCGGCTGGGATTTGGGCCTAAGCTATCCTCTGTGGTTTATTTCTTGTATGCTGACAGTACCTCTGCCGGTTTGTTGGATGGTTTTCTCACAGATCCTTGGCATTTGGGACGTTCAGTAAGGCAAGGTTGTCCTCTCAGTGCTTTGCTTTATGCGATTGCTACTCATCCCCTGCTTATGTATTTGGAATCTTTGACTTCGTCTGGAAGATTGCAGGGCTTGAAATTACCCTCTGGGAAACATTTTATTGCGCAAGCTTATGCAGATGATTCTCTCTTTATGCCTCGCAATCACCAAGATGATGTGGAACAAATTATGCACACTCTTCATTTGTTTGGATTGGCAGCAGGCCTCAAAGTGAATTTTCGTAAATCCAAACTATTGGCTCTGACTGAGTGTGATTGGCATAAGCTGCTTTGGCCAGGCGAACTTGTTCCTCCGAACATTATAGTTCGTCATTTGGGTTATCCGCTGGGTTGGACTGTATCGGCTACACGGAAATTGGATTGGGTAGCCGAGCGCTTGCACTCCAAGTTGCATTATTGGAAGTTGTCCACTTGGCCGCTTCATGTGCGTTTGAGAATTGTGCAATGCATTCTTGTAGCTTATGTGCAGTTTTATCTACCTTTGCTATATTGGTCTCAATCCCGCTTGAAGTCCCTTATGTCAAGTATATTGGCGCATTTCTGGCGCACTTCATCTCGTGGAAAGGGCCTCAGATTGTTATCCATGGACAAGTTATGCTCTCCTAAGCGTCTTGGAGGCCTGAATATTTTGGATTTGAGACGTCATGTTTTGGCTAGGAAAGCTATGCTTTTGCCGGTTTTGTTGGATCAGCAGCAACCCTGGACTCTCATGGTGTCCCATTTGTGTCGGCATATTGTCACGCCATTCTATGGTCATTGGCAACCCACATACTGGGATCTTATATGTGGAAAACTTGAAGGACACATTCCGGGATGTCCTTTCACTTCTTCTCTCATTATTGATTGGAAGGAAGTTACTTCACATATGATATGGCATGGTTCCCGATCTTTGATGGGCAATTCCCTGCGGCTAGAGAGTTTGCATTGGAGTCGTGTATTTTCTTCCACTTTGGTTGACCGTTCACCTCGTCAGGCATATTTTCTATCTCAAAAAGGAATTTGTCAGATACATCAGGTGGTGGATGACACAGGTCAGGTTCTTTCTTTCTCTGTTGCGGCGGATCGTTTTCAATTGGGATCCCATTATTCTCATCTTTGGACAGAAATTCAGCGGATGATTGCTGATATTTCTCCTTTACCTCGCCTGAATGTGGATTCCCGTCTATCTGATTGGAATCTTGGAACCACTGCTATGGAATGTATTTCAGCTGGGACAGTTTATGCCCTCTTGCAATCGGATGCATGGATAGTCAGACATGGTAATCAGCTATGGTCTCTCTCCAAATCTTCAATGTGGTGGAAACGTACATTGTTTCGCATTTGGAAAAGTCATCTGCCTCTTAAAGAACGCCTGTTCTTGTGGCGCTGTTTGGTTGGTGCTCTTCCTGTTGGTAGCTTGTTACATGCACGTCATATTGCGCCTTCGCGTTGTGTCCGATGTAAAGCTACTGAGGAGACTGTCCCACATTTACTATGGGGTTGTGTATGCTCCAGATCGTTCATTCGCCAGGTCTCGACTGCTCTTCGCCTTCGTTTCCCTTCGGGCATTTTTCACAGATGCTTTTGGCTTTTTGGGGTGTTACAAGCATCGCAGTCTCAGTTTGCAGTATTTTTCAGCTGGGTCCGATTCTGGGTCTTTTGGACCATATGGCATGTTCGGAACAACCTCATGTTCCAAGCCAATGACATTGTTCCCTTCCATTACTTCAAGTTCTCGCTTGGTAACGCGCTTCATTTTGCTTATGATGCTGGGGACATCACTCTTGATGCTTATAGGATTTACTTTGATTGCTTCTAGGTGGTGGAGCCTATAGTTACTTTTCTTTTTTTGGGTTTTCCTCGCTTACAGGTTTCCCACTTGTAAATGAAAAGTGTGATCTTTTTGGTGGGTTTTCCTCGTTTTGAGGTTTCCCACTTGTAATTAATGACATTGAGCTTTACAAAAAAAAAAAAAGTGTGTGTGTGAGAGAGAGAGAGAGAGAGAGAGAGAGAGAGAGAGAGAGAAGAAAGAACATGGAGGACTTCCAAGGCACTCCCATCGCCGTCGCCTGATACATCGCAGAGAGTTTTGTGGCCCGAAATTAACCAGGTATTACTGTAAGTACAGCAGGTACACTAGGGTTTCTAGCAAGTACTGCAGGTCCAGTAGGGTTTTCAGCAGGTGCTGCAGTACAGTAGGGGTTCTTGTAGCTGCTCCTGGATATGGTGCTGATGTCGAGCCCGTATCTCTGTGATCTCCCTCTGATGTAGTGTGGTAGCCTGGTAGCCTGAGAGAGAGAGAGAGAGAGAGAGAGAGAGAGAGAGAGATGGCGTGGACTTGCTCGCCTGTGGACCTGCTTGCCTGCGCACGTGTGTGAGAGAGAGCAGATTCTCCTTCGCTTCCCCTCTGGCTACAGTTCTCACCTGTGTGTGTGAGAGAGAGAGAGAGAGAGAGAGAGAGAGAGAGAGAGAGAGAGAGAGAGAGAGAGAGAGAGAGAAGAAAGAACATGGAGGACTTCCAAGGCACTCCCATCGCCGTCGCCTGATACATCGCAGAGAGTTTTGTGGCCCGGAATTAACCAGGTATTACTGTAAGTACAGCAGGTAGACTAGGGTTTCTAGCAAGTACTGCAGGTCCAGTAGGGTTTCCAGCAGGTGCTGCAGTACAGTAGGGGTTCTTGCAGGTACAATAGTTTCTGCAAGTACTGCAGGTACAGAAGAGTTTCCAGCTGCCGGTACTGTAGGTACAGTAGGGTTTCTAGCAGGTGACTTGCAGGTATAGTAGGGTTTCAGCAGGTGGTGCAGGTACAGAAGAGTTTCCAGCCAGTACTGCAGGTACAGTAGGGTTTCAGCAGGTACTGCAGGTACAGAAGAGTTTCCAGCCAACACTGCAGAGCAGGTGCTGAATTTGGGTTTGAGAGAACGGGTTTTCTTTGCTTTTGTACATGGATTTGGATGACCCGGCTGCTGCTGTTGTTGGTGGCATGGCTGCCAATAGCCTTAACATGGATCTTATTGAGGAGATGATCGAGAAGGATGTGGGTTATGCTTCAGATGCCTCGGAGCAACAAAAACGTCAAAGGCTTGATGTTGATGCAAGCTACACTCCGGTGAATGTTGGAGAGAATGCAGAGGAAAGTTCTCAGGTACCTTCTTCGGAGTTTGCACGTTTGCTGCAGATCACTGGTGAGCTTCTGCAAGAATATGTGAAGGCAAATAGCGTGCAAATGGCTGCAGTAGATAATGGTGGTGTGGCTGATGTATCCATGGAGACTCCTTTGTTGCTACAGCAGCTAGCAGATTTTCATGATCGTGCTGCTATCTTCTTCGTTACTGGGCGTATTCCGTTGTTGCCTCGTCTTAGAGCATGGTTGGGCCGCTTGGTGTCGCCTGAGGCACTTGAGGAGATTTACGATGGACCGAGAGGCTTTTATGAAATACTTTTTCGCACTTCGGAAGCCCGTAGGCAGTCTTGGAGCAGGTGCCACTCTTTTTGGATGGGCAGTTGGTTCATGTGGTTCCGTGGAAGCCTATGGCAGAGTACCAAGATATGTTGCGCCAGGCTTGCCCAGTTTGGGTTGAATTAAAACAATTCCCACCAATGTTTTGGCGTGTTTTACCAGGTCTCATGCGAGGTATCGGTGATGTCTTGGTGGTGCCTCGAATGACATCTAGAAACCGAAATCGTCTATGCATGTTGTGGGATACTAGGAGACCTAGGCCGACACATTTGCGTGTCAATATGGCTGGGCTGCAACCTTTAATGTATGAATTGAGGTGGGATACATTTGCTAGCCACTGTTTCAAATGTGGTGAGATGGGCCACTTTGTCTCCGAATGTCCTAAGAAAGAACAAGTTGTTGCTACCAAGGATATCGTTGATGGGTAGTTGCCCGTGGAAGATAAGCATGATGCTCCTTTACATGATGCCCAACACATGGATGTACATGTGGATGTTCAGAATGAGGTTGAGCAGCCATGGGTGGAAGTACGTGGTAAAAAGACATGATTTGTTGCCTCGCGGGGGGATTTCTCAGATACTTTTTGGCGGGGGTCTTTGCGTACTCATCAGGGGCCCTTACATACATATGCTCGTCGCCCTTTGGGTTCAGGTGCCCGCAACAGACCAGGATTGAGAGGTTGGGAGGCCAACTTTCTCAGGGTACAGGGGCTCTTGTGGTGGATAGAGTAGAACGCTATCCTATTAGAAGTCGCCTAACAAAAGAAGCACAACAACAATTGCCTCTTGTGTTTGGTTAGAAGGGTGAGGTCATCTCGCCATGGGATGGTCATTACCGTTTGGCACGTGCTCGAGAACTCCAAGGGCAGTTTGAGATCACAAATACCATGTCTAAAAATGCAATGCTTCAAAAGGTTCGTGATTTGGCAGATTGTCCTGGGCCTATTACACAGCCTTGTTGATTCCTTTTCTGGGAAGGCTTATGAAAATTGTACAATGGAATGTAAAGGGTATTTCTTCGCGCCAAAAGCAGTTCAGGCTTTGGTGTACAACTTTTTGTCATGGTTGGGATGTTTTGTGTGCAGTTGAACATAAGCAACATAAGTTGGCTGGCAAAGCCTATGTATATAAGGGGTTTCATGTTTTCTACAGCGGACATCCTGCTTCGCAGTCAGGTGTTATGTTTGCTGTTCGTTCGCAGTTTCAGCCTTCTCTTGTGATTCAAGATGTTCATGGAAGATTTCTAGTGATACAGATTGTTTGGGATAATACGCCTTTATGGTTGTTAGGGGTGTATGCTCCAAATAATGCTTGTGCACGCCGTTTGCTGTGGAATGACTTGTGTACTCTTTCAATCTCTCATCCTCGCTTTGTGATGGGAGACTTTAATATGTGTGTCTCCAACGTCGCCTCATTCTGTAATGGATGGCCCGGAGAGAATGGCGTGGGAAGCTTTTGCAGCAAGGTCGCTAAAACAAGACATGTGGTCTTGGTTGCATCCAGATGAAAGGGGTTACACTTATGCCTCACAACAGTTTCGGGGCACTTATGCTAGATTGGATAGGATGTATATTTTACATCAAGATCTCTTTTTGCCATAGGTTCTTACTATGATGGTTGATCAGCAACAGGTTTTCTCGGATCATTGGCTGCTTGTGTTTGAAATGGTCTATCATCCTGTGGATGCATATAAAGGCTTGTTGGGACGCTTGCCTTTGCGCTTAAATCACACTTTTTTGGAGCATGAAGTTTTTGATGTTTATATGCGTCAGTTGATACGACATTTCTCCACAAGAGTGTCCATGGCTGATTATTATGCTTGGCCAGTGTTTTTTTTTTTTTTTGAGAAAAGATCCTTTCATTAGTTATATAAAAACGCCCGTAGGGCTACAAAAGATCTCTCCTGCTCATAAGAGAAACAGAGCAGTGAATACAGCAAGGCAGCCCGGGAGACTCTCCCTAGGTGCTGCAAAATACAAGCATCAGTACTAAGGACTGAGGGGCTAAATCATACGATAGGGGGGGGGAATAGCCAAACAGGTGGCCTGTAATGCCAACGAGGGGATCCCATGTGTAAGGTGTAGAAGGGGCCGCTGCGCCAGGTGGTGTGAAAGGCCTGGCGCCGCAAGATCGCCTCGTCCGAGTCGCCCCGGATGCGGGCATACTGTCCTCGCAGGGTGTGGATCAACTCCTGCCAAATCCCCCGAACAGTCTCTGCTGGTGGCTCCAGTCTCCCCTCAAAGGCCGTGAAACACCGGGCCCTCCAGGTGAACCAGATGGTGAGGCTGCTGAGGAGCTCCCATCGTAAATCCCTCTCCTGTGTCCAGCTGGCGGATGAGAAATCCGGTGCCGGAACTAGGCGAGGCTGGCCCCTAATGAAACTGATGGCCTGACTGTCCTGCTCTATCTCATAGCCCATAGCAGGCCCTGACAAAGTCGACCAAGCAGCGGCACCCCACGTAAACATACCCTCTGGAGAGAGGGGGGCCAGAATACGCAGCATCCGCAGCCAAATCTGCTGCGCCTGAGGGCAATCCCAAAGGCAGTGTCTCTGTGTCTCCATAGGGTGGCCGCATCGGACGCAGGCCGCCGGAAGACCGCTGTAAACAAGCCAGGTGCCAACTGCTGAGCCCCTGTGGGCGACCAGCCACTGGAAAGTCGAGATCCTGCGGGCCTGTCGACTAGCCCAGAGCCGAGCCCAGAAATCCTCCAAGAACTCCTGTGAGAGTCCCTGTAGCCGCCAATGCCCCGCTGCAGCTGGAGAGACCATCCTCCTCGCCGTCAAAATATGTCTCCCCAGCCGAACAGTATATTGGAAAAAGGTGATCTCTGTGGCCTCAAGGGATGCATAAGGATCATGCCACTCGTACTCCCCAGGGTCCCACTGTAACCGGGCCAAGGGGCGCGCTGCATATGCCCATATGCGCCAATCCGGGAGCACATCAGCAGGGTCGGGGTCAATATGCCACTTCCAAGAAGCGGCGGCCACTACCCGTATCCTCTGAAAGGTTCACTCTGCTACCAAAGGCGACTCCACCTCCACTCTCTGAAGTCTGCCCTCATCCTGAATCTCATAGTAGAGGCATCTGCCATCCTCAGTGCAAGCTCTGACAGCAATCAGGATCTCCAACTCTGTAAAGGCTCCCATCCACCGTGGGGCCACTGGCTCGAAAGGCGTGAACCACTCCTCTGTGAGTGCCTCCTGAATATCATCCCTCATAATCATCCCCCCTCTGAAGTGACTCAGCCTCTCCACCTGGATCTCATCTGGGAGACTGCAGAAGGCCTGCCAGTCTCCAAAACTGCGTGCTGGGCCTGCCGCTAAAGGTCCCCAGGCTAGACGAGGCCGAGAACCCAGCATATGACCCTGCTCTGTGCGAACCGCTGGGCTCCAGATGAGCGGCTGTCTGGCCCGCTCCTCAACACAAGAACGAGGTCGCTGAGAGAGCCCCGGTCTCAGCAGCTCCCAAGCTCTCAGGATACTCAAAGCAAATCTGTCCTCCCATCCTATACTGAGGCCTGTCCTCCTCATCTCTATGAAGATCCAGCGAATCTCTGGTGCCCAAGTGCCCCCTGCTAGGGGAGCCCGAGCCTGCAGCCGCTGCAAGAGCTCTTTCCACGGCTCTGCGCCTGGAAGCAGCCCCCGAACAATAAGCTTCCCCAATAAGGCTCTACTCTGATCGACTGGATCTATGATGCCCAAGCCTCCCTGAGCCAGCGGAAGTGTAATAACTGCCCATGCAACCTTTGCCCGGGCTGGCTGACCGTCCCGCCCAGACCAAAGAAAGTTCCTGATCAGCCTCTGTACCTGGCTGATAGAAGAGCTCGAAAAGATCCAGCAAGACGTAATGTACCACATGGTCGCTAACAGCACCTGATTTGCCACCACCACCCTCCTAGCCAAGGATAGTCGAGCTGTACTCCAATACAAAAGCTTCTTCCGAATGCTCAGAAGAAGCGGGGAAATCTGCTGCTCAGGTGACAAATCTAGTCCAATCTGGCATCCCAAATACCGCACTGCTGTGCCAGGAGGAATCCATCTAAAACCGGGGTCCGGGATCCATGCCGGAGTGGGAGCGCTGCTGATCCAAAAGGCCACTGTCTTGCGCCAATTGATCAATGCTCCCAAAGCTGCACTAAAAACCTGGAGCGACTGCTCTGCCCGAAGAAGATTGGCCTCTTGGCCATGCAAAAATAAGCCCGTGTCGTTTGCAAACTCAGCATCAAGCAGGTCCTCCCCCCGGACTGGGAGCTGGAGTCCTCTCAAACCAACCTCCTCTGCCGTCAAATACATGCTCATAGCCTCCGCAAAGAAGAGAAAAAGAAAAGGGGCGAGGGGACACCCCTGACGAACTGATCTGGTCAGCTCAAAACTCGGCCCCTGTCCTCCTGCAATCAACACCTGGCTACGAGCTGTGGAATACAGAGCCGCCACCCCTCTGATCCATCCTGGCTGAAAGCCCAGGCGAAGCATAGTGCCCTCTAAGAAACCCCAATCAACTCTATCGTATGCCTTCTCAAAATCGAGAAGCATCACGACCAAGTCCTCGCCAAGAAATCTAGCTCTGGCCGTCGCCTCCCAGAAAGTAAAGATGTTGTCAAGGATACTGCGCTCCTTGACAAATTCTGTCTGAGTAGCATGAATCAACTCCCCCAGGAAGGGCTGGATCCTCAAACTCAAGGCCTTTGCTAAGACCTTGTAGATAGTATTGAGGATCGTAATAGGCCTCCAATGCCGAATATCATCTGATACTCCCTCCCCCTTGGGGATAAGGAAGATCAAGCCCTCTGAAAAGCTCTGTGGCATCACCCCAGTGTGCAAAACATACTGAAAGCCCCTGCGGAGGCCAGGCCCCAAAAAGTCCCAATAGCGCATAAAAAGGGCCGGCGTGAGTCCGTCCTCCCCTGGGCAACTATGTCGCGGCAGGACCCTCAAGGCCTCGGCAAGCTCAATCTCTGAAAGAGGCGCACCAAGAACTGTACGCATACGATCTGTGACCCTCCTTTGCACATGGGCCCACACAGTCTGTCTGCAAGCATCTCTGTCCTCAGTGGCTGGCTCCGCTGAAAGCAGGTCTCTATAAAATGCAGTGCCAATGGCTCTGATCTCCCCGGGCTCAGTAGCTACCGATCCATCCGGTCTACCAAGCTGACGGACTCCTGCCCAAGCATGGCTGGGTCCAGTGATATCAAAAAACTCCCCAGTCACTCTATCACCAAGCTGCGTCCACTGAGAGGCCTGACGACGATAGTAAAACTCATGTCTCTGCTCCTCTGCCTCTCTAACCTCCTGGCGTGCCTGGCTCAGCTGTGACGCCAACCACTCACATGCAGGCTGCTGCTCCTGAAGACGCTGTAGCGAAGCAAGGCTACGTCTCAGCCGATGCTCCCGCTCGCGAATCTCTCCCAGCCGTGTCAAAGCTGCAGCGTGCAGAAAAGAGCTAAGCTCGATGAGTCCCTGGGCACACTGGACTGCTGCATCCTGGTCAGAGCACTGACTATCATGCCAGATCCTCTCAATGTCCTCAGCGAGACTGGGATCTGTAAGTACCCTCTCTGGGATCCTCAACTGCAAGCTGGGCTCCCGTGTCCTCTCCTCCAATGTCAAGATAACTGGCGCATGATCTGAAAATGAGGTGCCAGCGAGAATGCCGACGGAGCCCCCTCGCTCCCCTAACCAGTCGCCCACATAAAAGCGATCAATCCGTGATAGATTAGTCCCTCCCTGTCGGTGATCCGACCGAGAGAAACTAAGACTGTCCTGAGAGCGGGAGAAGGCCCCATGCTGCCATGCATCAGTGATCCTCAGTGACATGCAAAACCGGTCCCAAGCTGCAAGCTCCGTGCCGTGCACTGTAACATGACTGCCTCCCACCCTATCGGCCGGGTCGTCAAGCATGTTGAAGTCTCCCCCGACACACCAATGTGCGGCCTCCGGCAATGCATCCGTAACCTGGGTCCAGAACTCTGCTCTGGCACTAGCATGATTAGGCGCATAGACGTTGAGCACGCCCAATAGCTCATCATGCATCCTCAGAATGACATACTGTGCTCTACCAGGCACAATGATACCTCGATCCACAATGGCCTGTCGCCATACATCTGCAATGACCATACATACTCCTCCCTGTCCACCCAAAGGACCAAACCCTACAGACCAAAAGGTATCCCATCTACCAGGCATCACCGAACCATATCTCCGGATCCTGCTCTCACCCAAGTGGTGCTCCTGCATCATCAAAATATCAATGCTGCCACCAACCAGGCATCTCTGAAGCTCCTGCCTCAAGCAACCACGATAACGTATAAAATGTGCTCCGCCCAGGCCTAGTACATTCCATGAGATGATCCTCATGGATGACCTGCTGAGGTGGATGCTGTCTCAGCCGTACGGCAGGCCTTCGCAAGCGGCTTGGATGGAGAGTAGTCCCCATCCGAGCGGCTGCGAGTCTGCCCACCCGGTGTACTGCAAGAATCACGGATCAGGCGCCAGAGGCTGTGGCCCATGGCGACTGCCTCCTGCTCTGACAGAGCAACCTCGTGTATACATACATATCGAGGGTCGAGTGCTAAGTCTGCCACTATACGCACGACCAAATGACGAATCCTTGAGGCATCCACACTCCCGGGATCCAAGAAAAAATGAGCCAACTCCCATAGTCGGCCTATCACATCTGTCACCTCCAGATCGCTCACATGATGAGAAAACTCAACTGCCTGAGTCTTCAAAGTGCTAAGAGCGAGCTCTAGAGTCCACTCCCGGAGGCAATGATGCTTTGAATCCTCCGGTGTAGGCACCGTCTCCGATGCGAGGATCCGCAAACCCGCGGGCGTCTGGATCTGCCCAACTGGATAACTCTCTCAACTAGAGTCGCACGGGGTGCCCACTGGTGGGCTGTCGGCTGTGTGTCCTCCTGGGTAGTCCCTCTAAAGAAGTCAGTAATCTGTCTCTGTGTGGATTCCCTGCCAGTCGGGCGTCCACTCCTAATAATGGACTCTCTGAGCCTGCGGATCTCCAGGAGATAAAAACCCAAGCATCGCTGATCACAATAGTCCATGACTCTAGCCAGTGGTCCAAATCCCTCTCTGAAAAGGCAATGGTAGCGCCCTCGAATCTCATAATATGCTGTGCAGCGACAGATGTAGTGCTCCTCCGTCTCTGGCTCTATCCAACAAATCTGACAAATCCTGTCCCTTGGAGGTATGCCTCTAAATTTGCCTGTCTCTATCTCTAAGGAGTATAAAGCCATCCTCAGTGGTGCGGAGAAGATGGTCTCTATAGAAAGCCATCTTCGTCCCCAACTCCTGTGAGGGCTCTAGCCATGTCCTCCTAGTGTCCAACTGAATGAGGTCCTGTCTGACGACTCTACTAATCTCAGAATGTGTCAAGGTGAGAGAGGGTGCCTCCAGAGAGTACTGGAAGGGTGGAAGTCTGTCTCAACTGAACCCGTGGAGCTCAAACCAGGATGCTATTTGCGCATACCAACATGAAGTGTCTCCCTCCATGGCTAGCTGATGAGAGGACTCTAAAGCAAGTCGTGCATACTGGTGTTGGGGAAGCTCCCAGGTGCTATGAATGAAGGACACTGATCTGGCACGAGCCTCGACTACGATCGGTGGTGCTCCCATCTCGGCTCTGATAATCTCATGGGGTACCAAGGCCTTAGCCCGAATCATCCTGGAGATCATGGACACAAGTGGTTTCTCCATCGATCTCCATCCATTGTATGTGCGTCCTGATCGACTGTGACGATCTAGGGTAGGCCCCCAGGTCTGTACTCCATATAGCATAGCCGACGTGACCAGCATGTCAAAAAGCCCCAGCTTAGTGCGTGGCTCTTGAAACTGTACCTGTGAGCACATCCTCTCTAGACCTCCTAGTGCTGCATATCCTCTAGTCAATCTGGCCTTTGCTGCCCCCCTCATGGAGAATGTGGGCCCAGTGAACACCACTCCAAGATATGTGTATGAGTCAACATACTCCACTGTCTCCTGCCCATATGTGAAAATAGGCACTGATCTCCAGACCCACTGAACTGTAGTGTTAAACACCATAACCTTGGTCTTACCAAGGTTAACTGAGAGCCCACTGTCCTGTGCATAAGCATGTAAAGTATCCAAGTGCCTCTGCATACCCTCTGGTGAGTTTGCTATAAGCACAATATCATCAGCATATAAGAGCAGAGGTATCCAAGTGCCAGCCAACTGGGCTCCTCTGTCCCCTCGTGTCCCAATATAATCAGAGATCTCATCAATGTATAGTCCAAAGAGTCGGAGAGAGCGGGCAGCCCTGTTTCACCCCTATAGTGGAGTGTACTGGCTGGGAGAGACCCTCTGAAGTCCGCACCTGCCCAACTACTCTCATAAAATGCCATAATACCCCAAATGAGCTCACATGGAACCCCCAAGTCTTGCAGCCTGCGCATCAGTCTAGCTCTGGGCACTGTGTCAAAGGCCTTGCGGAAATCCACAAAGCCACAGTAGATCCTCCTCCCATGTGCTCTGCCCTCCTCAATGATAGCCCTAAGGGTAAAATGATCCACCGTAACTCCGATGGGCCTGGGGCCAATCGCAAAATCCTGGATACTTGGGATGAAGGTTGGCGAGGCTAAAACATAATCCACTGTGCTGGCCCCATGTCTGTGTGGAAAGCAAGTAAAGCCACTGGCAAGTGGATACCTCTCTAGGCCATTTAAAATGGCCAGCCCATGTGCAGTCCCCATCTCCAAGAGGTATCTCCCATACTCAGTACACTCCACCTCATCCTGTGATCTCCGGGTCAAACACATCTCCTCCACATCTCTCTCTCTCAACATCTCCTCCGAAGTGTCAAAGAAGGAGGTCTGGTACTGAGCCGTTCGAGCATTAAAGTCCCCAAGTATGAGAACATCTCCCTCCCTGGAGAACTCCCATATGTCCTCATCTAGAATCATATATGGAGATTGCCCCTTGGGCGTTGCATAATGAGATGTGCTGGGTGGAAAGCAACATATAGCAATGTATAGGGGTCTACCCTCATCTGCCCTCACTCTGACCCACATGTACCTCGCGCTCTCATCACGGTGCATAACATGGATGAGTGGCTGAAGCTCCTCTCTAAAAAGAACTGCAACTCCTCCACCTCAGCTAGTGACGTTCTCAGAGGTGAATGCGGGGTAGTGACTTCAGCAAGATTGGGTCTCATGGGCGGTGTTTCGCCCAAAAGACTATCATCTTTCCATTGACCTCTATGGAGTGCATGCAAATTTGTGTGTCATGTTGATGTGAGGTGAATCATGTGTCCAAAAGGCCTTCTCTTCCTGCCTAACAGCCAAGAAGATAGTTCTTACAATTGGGGCTGCCGTAAAGGCCGTAACTGCTAGCCAAAAGTGGAGCTATCATATTCCATTATTCTTTTCCACCTCAGCTAGTGACGTTATCAGAGGTGAACGCGGGTTGGTGACTTCAAGTTCCAATATTCCTTATTATGTAATAATTTTAATAAAATGCCTGGTGTAAGAAACAAGTCGTGCTAAGTATCATGACTGCTGATTCTCTCTAATTGACCAAAATTTTGGTCTGGCCTGCCTCATGATTTTGTGTGTTCCTTAATCTCTAGAATGGAAAGAAGCTACTAGGCCTTATGTAACATGATGCTTTACAAAATTTTGTGCTTATTTATTTATGTGCCTTTGACCGAATGTTCGTGCACTCTATGTTTGGCCCTTCAGGATATTTTAGAGCAGAATTTTGTGCGTCCAAAAAAACTTGAAGAAAGCTATATGGAATTTAAGGAGCTTGCATCTATCAAGATTGATGCTTTCTTGGAAAACTGGAAAAATGAAAATCATTCTGTGGAAGAATACGAGGATGCTATATCAAAATATTTAGAGGTAAATCTTTATTCTGGTGATTTTTATCTTATCATTGGACATAGAAATAGGTGGTCAAAATTTTTATGCAAAAACTCTTTTGGGCAAATAGCTATTCTTGGGTGACGACCTAGGAATCTTTTTTTTTTTCCAGAAAAGAGACTTGTATTGAGTAAAATAAAGAGATCTAAAATCAAAAGGTAGGGAGATCTCAAATCAAAAGGTAGG